>NC_092715.1:136272306-136583362 GCF_047496885.1 Scyliorhinus torazame
TTCATATGTTTGCCTAACTGCCAGTATCATATTTTGAAGAACTGCAAGTTGGAGGGGATATTAGTTATTCAGCTGTATATTGGATCTATTGATGCATTAAGCTGGGACATGTGAATCCGGTTTCATCTGAAAAGGAGGGTAACTCTTTCAGCCAATGGTGACTGTGGTGAGAGAGCAGATCTTTTTAATGTGTGGCAATGACTGGTAGAAGTTCTTTGTGAAGAATTTTCAGATGCAGTGTTTGTGAAGACCTGTGAGCAGTAAAGCTTACAAACCATCTATGTTGGCTTATGTTTGGAAAAAGTGGCAACTCCTGCTTTAAAATCTCTTCATTTTTATTTTAAGTTTGTCTCATTATTTACGATCCAGGTTTGGCATTACCGACCTAGATACCAATATACAGAAATGAGAGGTGAAGTATAGAATCTTACAGAAAGAATGAAGAGAAGTTGGAAATGGAGAGAGAGATGACAAAATGTAAAAATAATCCAAGGACAGTGAGAATGCCAAATGAAGATATGAAGAGTGAAACATAATTAGGATTGGGAGAGAAGAGGATCGAGTTCCAGGAAGAGAGAGTGGCAAAAAGATTTTTTTTGCATTTTTGATGCCACTGTAATTAGCATAATGGACTGTTTTTAAACAATAACATATTTCCTGTCTGATCCATACATAACTATCAATTGGTGCACAGAAAACCTGAAAATAGGAAGTAATTATTAACGTCAGTCCAATGAAACATGGATTTCTTTCTGAGTCAGGGAAAGATTTTTAAAAAAACTTTAGTAAAACAACGTAAATTGCTGCATTTTGGAAATTTCTCCTATCATCACCTGAGAAAAAGCAGAAACACTTTGGAATCAATGAGAAATAATGAGCCTCCCTATCCCAATTTTAGTGTGGCTGACAAAATGTTTTCCTATTGGGACAATTCTGGGTCTCCCATCTACACGCAAGACACTCCCAGGTTCCACTAACTTATTGGTCTCTTTGGAAACTCCCTACCACTGAATGCTTGGTTAACATGTTCACCCAATTGCAGATCAGATGAATTGAATGAATTTCAAATTATTTGACACTACTAGTTCTTCCAGTTGATTGCATTGTCTATCCAGTCAGTGTTGGTTAGGTTTTCTATGCTTTATGTAAATACAAAAATCTAGCTGTTCAAAAAGTAGCAAATATAAATGTGCATCAGAAAAGACCACCTTAAAGATTAAGAGCTGAAGTGCTGTTACATCCTTTGTGATGCAATGCATTTCATTAGTTTTAAATTATGGTTGGACAGAGGGTTAATTACTATTTCTAAAAGGTTAATGTTCTTTGCATAGCCAGTTATTTACCTTTAGTACCATTAGACCCAGAATAAAAGACTTTAACCAGTTTTCGTTCAATAAATGCAAATTATTGGTTTATTATGAAACAAAACTTTTTTTAAACTAGTTGCAAGAACTTTTGTACGCAATTGTACTTGGAAGTATAATTACCCCTTTTTTAAAAATCCCCAATATGTGGACACACTTGACAAGCAGAGATGGGCTTTGGAGAATAGGCTTTATGGCATGAAGGATAAAGTTTGCAGCGTTTAGTCCTGTTGATCTGAAGTCCCCTCATGAAGACAGACCGTTGGACCTGGTGGATGTCTGGAGGTTCTCGCCAATAGAGCTTTGGCATTCAGGAGAATATAGGGCTAAATCAATTAATCTCAGCTTTTCAAATGCAGACAAGATGAGGATTCTCTAGCTGCAGGTTGATACCACACATGGAATTCCAAACAAGGCTGAGTGAATTAGGGCAGTCTTCCTTCTCTGCTTATTTCCCAAATGATTTCAAAAACAACAGGTGAAAACTTAAAACCTATCTCTATCATGTGGTTTCCTATACCAGTTCGCTAACCCCGCCCCAAGTCAGTGAATGTGGTCACAGTTCAAAACAAACAATCGGCTCATTTCCCCCTCGAGTACTGTGCAGGTCAGGTGATTTCTTGGAAAAAGGCAGGCCTTCTACCAGTCCAAAGGTCAACTTGTGATCTTTCTTTTAAATAAACTCCAGGTCAGCATCCAAGGTAGTGCAATGTATTTCCATATCTTTCAAAACTATTTTTTTTTTCTCCCCAAAATGTTATTCAAACACTGTCACCAACAACGCCACTCTCTGCGGATCTCTCACTCTGATCATCAGCCACCCTGGAGACCAATCCTGATCTAAAAGGGGTAGCACCAAGTTTACCTTGGAAGAGACATTAATCTCGTGCTACATAAACTAAAAATCAAGTGTTGGTTAATCTCATCCCACCCTCAATCATGGTGCAGCCAAGCACATGAATGCAACAACTGAGGCTAAAGTATTTGCAGGTACCTTCAGTTTAAAGTGCTGAATATGCAATCCTTCTCTGTCTACTTCTGAGGTTCCTATTTATACTGCCTTTGATATAATGAAACGTCCCAAAGCATTTCACAGGAGTTTATAAAAGAAAGTATGAAACCGGCTGTGTACGGAGTTTTGGGGTCAAATCACCAAAAGCTTGGGCAAAGAGGTAGGGTTTGAGGAGTCTCTGAAAGGTGGAAAGTGAGGTCGGAGATATACAGAGGATATTCCAGAGCAGAGCTTGGGACCGAGGCAGCTGAAAGCATTGCCAACAATGGTGGAAATTGGAATGCACGAGAGGCATCTTGTTGTGCTGTGGAGAGTTGAGATGTGGGGAGGGATGAGGCAAGGGAGGGATATGACAAACAGGATGAAAAGTTTGAAATAAATTCCACAGAGTTTGACCAGGAGCCATTATAGGTCAGCGAACACCGGCATGATTGGGGAATGGAACTTGTGCGAGTTAATAAATGGGTAGCAGCATTCTGATTGATGTTCTGAATGACCTCTTATGGACAGTAGAATATGGTAGACTAGCCTGGAGTGCGTTGGAATAATCAAGTTTAGAGTTAACAAAGGCATGAATGAAGGATTCTGAGGAAGATGAACTGAAACCAGGATGAAGTCAGACGAGTTGCAGAAGTGGAATTAGTCGGTCTTGGTCATCATATGAATTTGAGGTCAGACAGAAGCTCATTGTGGGGTCAGAAAGATCGCAAATAGACTGGCTTAATCTTAGGGCGGCATGGTAGCACAGTTGTTAGCTTACTTCACAGCACGAGGAACCCGGGTTCGATTCCCGGCTTGGGTCACTGTCTGTGTGGAGTCAGCACGTTCTCCCCGTGCCTGTGTGGGTCGCCTCTGGGTGCTCTGGTTTTCTCCCACAAGTCCCAAAAGACGTGCTTGTTGGGTGAATTGGACGTTCTGAATTCTCCCTCGGTGCACTTGAACAGGCACTGGAATGTGGTGACTAGGGGATTTTTATAGTAACTTCGTTGCAGTGTTAATGTAAGCCAACATGTGACACTAATAAATATTATTATTAGACAGGCCGGCGGATCTGTATAGCGTGGAGAACGAAGTTGAAACTGGGTATAACCTAACCTTTCCTTATTAGATAATCTCGCTATTCACCTCCACAATTTCTCCTATTTTTCTATTCTTCCTGCCAAAGTGGACAAATTCACTTTTTCCCACATTATACGTTTGCCAATTTTTCCCCACTCACTTAGTCTATCTCAATCCCTTTGCAGACTAATTATGTCCTCTTGGCAACCTATCTTCCTGCCTTTCTTTGTGTAATCCGCAAATTTAGCTAAGCATATATTCAGTACCTTCAACCAAGGCAAAAATTTAAACCATGCTGTCATGTGAGTGTCCCTTTAAGAAAGGGTTTTCCTTTATCACATGGCTTCAGTGATGTCATTGTGTGGGTGGGGCTGGGCTGTGGCTGTGTGTTTTTGATTTCGCTTTCATTTTGATTTGACTGCTGTGGATTAGGAGAAAGAAGTGCTTTGGCTTGTCTGTATCTATTTTCATTTTAAATATCTGTTACAGTAAAGAAAAAACATTTATGTTACCAAAAACAGTAGGTAGCTATAATCAAAGATATAGTTTGCTTTCCGGAAGGGTTTAAACCTGCTGGTGATACGGGGTCAGAATCTCCGGGAAAGCTAGTCTATTCAAGTGAGAATGCACAGTGCTTGGTCACGCCCTTGAAAAGGAGTTTTTGGTTTATGGGATTTTGTTTTTGAATTGGAACAGTTAAAGGGGAAATAATTAAGGGTTATACATAGATTGCTGTAGTTGTGGGGAGTCTTTCTGTTTGTAATTGATAAAAATTCTTGTGTGTGTTTATATGAATGTTAACTCAGTTCTTGGAGTAAAGCTCAAGTGTTGAGGAAGACTGTTAAATCACACCTGAAGGGAAGGCTCTTGTGCTCACTCTCGTCAAATTCAACATAAAACTTTATAGGTCAGGTGAATATAATACACTTTGGAATTTTTAAACCCTGGCACATAACGCATACTTGAGGGCCTAGCATTGAACCCCGTGGCATTCCTTGCCAGCAGCTTATCAAAGCAAAAGATTATCCATTTATACCTATTGTTTCTTGTTAATTAAGCAATCCTTTTTTTTAATATAATGTAACCCCCTACACCACAATCTCCTTTTTGGTGTAGTAATCTTTGATGTGGCACCTTAAATGCGTACACCATACCCACTATTTCCCCTTTATCCGTGTTAGGTGCTAGTACCTCAAAGAACTCCAATAAGTCACTCAACATGATCACGAAACCATATGGACTCTGCCTGATTGTTGTAAGAATTTCTAAATGTCCTTCTACACCTCCACAATAATCAATTCTAGCATTTATCCTGATAACTGATGTTTAGACTAGCTCGACTATAGGTTCATTTTCTTATTCATTCACGGGATATGGGCATCACTGGCTGGACTTGCATTTATTATCCATCCTTCTTTACCCTTGAAGGTGGTGGTGAGCTGCCATTTTGAACAGTTGCAGGCTATGTGTTGTAGGTATATCCACAGTACTGTTCAGAAGGGAGTTTCAGGATTGTGATCCATTGTCACTCTCTCACTGACAATGTAGTTGCAAGTCAGGATGGTGTGTGGTTTGGAGGGAAGCTTGCGGGTAGTAGTATTCCCATGCACCTGCTGCCTTTACCTTTCTAGGTGCTCGAGGTCATGGGTTTGGAAGGTGGTGTCGAAGGAGCTTTGGTTAATTGCTGCAGTGCATCTTATAGGTGGTACATACTGCTGCCACTGTGCTTATGTGGTGATGGGGTGAAGTAGGCTGCTTTGGTATCCCATTGACAGCTGAATGGTATTGAGCTTCTTGAGTGTTGTTTCAGCTGCATTCATCCAGGCAAGTGGAGAAAATATTCCACCACACTCCTAGTTTGTGCCTTGTAGATGTGGTGGACAGGCTTTTTTTTTCTGGGGGGAAGGGGGGGTTGTGGAGGGTGTCAGGAGGCGAGATGCTTTCTACAGAATTCCTAGCCTCTGATCTACTCTTGTAGCCATGGTGTTTATATGGCTGGTCCAGTTCAATTTCTGGTCAGTGGTAATTCCCCAGGATGTTGTTAGTTGGGGATTCAACTGGGCAGCCCGGTAGCATTGTGGGTAGCACAATTGCTTCACAGCTCCTGGGTCCCAGGTTCAATTCAGTCTTGGGTCACTGTCTGTGCGGAGTCTGCACATCGTCCCTGTGTGTGCGTGGGTTTCCTCCGGGTGCTCCGGTTTCCTCCCACAGTCCAAAGATGTGCAGGTTAGGTGGATTGACCATGATAAATTGCCCTTAGTGTCCAAAAAGGTTAGGAGGGGTTATTGGGTTAGGGAGATAGGGTGGAAGTGAGGGTTTAAGTGGGTCAGTGCAGACTTGATGGGCTGAATGGCCTCGTATGTTCTATGTTCATGACAATATCTTGAATTCAGCACCGACAACTTCAATGAGTTGGGGGTTAGGAGGGAGTGGGTGGCCTTAGAGAACTGGATCAGTGGTGTTTTTTTTTTAAATAAACCTCTTATTGAGGCATTTTTGGTATAGAAACAACAACAAAATAGACGAGATACATGAAACCATAAACATAGTGCAAAAACCATTTACCTTTCCTACAGGACCCACGCTTATTACCCCCCTACTCTAATCTAAACTCCTCCCCCATCTGCTGACGATTAATTTTCTGCAAGGAAGTCAACGAACGGCTGCCACCTCCGGGCGAACCCTAACAGTGACGCTCTCAAGGCAAACTTAATTTTCTCCATACAGAGAAAGCTAGCCATGTCCGATAGCCAGGTCTCAGACTTCGGGGGCTTTGGGCCCCTCCATGCCAATAGTATCCGTCTCCGGGCTACCAGGGAGGCAAAGGCCAGAACATCTACCTCTTTCTCCTCCTGGATTCCCGGATCTTCTGACACCCTGAAAATCGCCACCTCTGGACTCAGCGCCACCCTTGATTTAACACCGTGGACATGACGTCCGCAACCCACTGCCAAAATCCCCGAAGCTTTGGACATGTCCAAAACATATGGACGTGGTTCGCTGGTCCTCCCATGCATTTTGCACACCTGTCGCCAACCCCAAAGAATCTGCTCATCCGGGCCACTGTCATGTGAGCCTGGTGCACAACCTTAAATTGTATCAGGCTGAGCCTGGCACATGTTGCAGACCCGTTGACTCTACTCAACTCGTCTGCCCATAAACCATCCGCTATCTCACCCCCTGCTCCTCCCACTTATGCTTCAGCTCCTCGGTCTGCATCTCCTCCGGCCCCAGAAGCTCCTTGCAGATGTCCGAAATACTCCCCCTCCCTACCCGCCCTTTGGAAATTACCCTGTCCTGAAACCCCCTCAGCCCTAGGAGCGGGAAGGTTCCCACCTGTTTACGAAGGAAGTCCCGCACCTGAAAGTATCTGAATTTGTTTCCCCTCGCCAGCCCAAACTTTTACTCCAGCACCCTTAAACTCGGAAATCTCCCCTCTATGAACACATCCCCCATCCTCTCAATCCCTGCTCTCGCCATACCCAAAACCCCCCATCCATACTCCCTGGGGCAAACCGGTGGTTATCACAAATTGGGGCCCAGACCGATGCTCCCACATGCCGCCTCCACTGGCCCCAAACTCTCAGGGCCGCCACCACCACGGGGCTGGTGGAGTACCGCACCGGCGGCAGAGGCGCAGTTACCAATGCCGCCAGACTGGTGCCCTTACAAGAAGCCGCCTCCATACGCACCCAAGCCGACCCCTCCCCCACCACCCACTTCCTGATCATGGCTATGTCGGCCGCCCAGTAATAATTGCTAAAATCTGGCAGCGCCAGCCCGCCCTCTCCCCAGCTCCGCGCGAGCATTACCTTCCTTACCCGCGGGATCTTGCCTGCCCAGACGAAGTCCGTGATCACTCTGTTGACCCGCTTAAGAAAGGACCGCGAAATAAAAATGGGGAGACACTGAAATACAAAGAGGAATTTCGGGAGGACCATCATTTTCACTGTTTGCACCCTCCCGGCCAGAGACAACAGGAGCGCGTCCCATCTCTGGAAATCGTCCTTCATTTGTCCACTAATGTCCACTAGCCGGGCCAGATTCAGTTTATGCAGCCGGTCCCATTCCCACGCCACTTGGATGCCCAGGTACCTAAAACTACCCCCTACTGATCAAAATGGCAGCTCCCCCAGTCGCCCCTCCTATCCTCTCGCCTGAACCACAAACATCTCACTCTTATCCATATTTAGCTTATATCCCGAAAACCAGCCGAATTCCCCTAAAATCTTCATGATTTCCTCCATCCCTTCTATTGGGTCCGAAACGTACAGAAGCAGGTCATCCACATCGAGCGAAATCCTGTGCTCCAACCCAGTCCTCTCCAGCCCCTTGAGGCTCAGAACAATTGCCAACGGCTCCATAGCCAGCGCAAACAACAGTGGGGAGAGGGGGCATCCCTGCCTCGTCCCCCAGTGCAGTCTAAAATAGTCCGAAGTTGTCCTGTTCGTCCGCACATTTGCCACCGGAGCCTGATACAGTAACCTGACCCAGTCAATAAATCCCGGCTCAAATCCGAACCGTTCCAGTACCTCCCACAGAGAGTCCCATTCTACCCGATCAAAAGCCTTCTCTGCATCCTTTGCGATCACTACCTCCACCTCCCTACCTTCCGGGGGCATCATGATCACATTTACTTACATTGGCCACCAACTGCCTGCCCTTACCAACCCTGTCTGGTTCTCCCCAATAACCTCCGGAACACAGTCCTCAATCCTGGAGGACAAGATTTTGGCCAGCAACTTGGCATCCACATTCAACAGGGAGATCGGCCTGTAGGACCCACACAGCTCCGGGTTCTTGTCCCGCTTAAGAATCAGCGAAATCATTGCCTGTGACATCGTCAGGGGCAGCACCCCTCTTTCCATTGCCTCATTGAACATCCTCAACAACACTGGCCCCAGTATCCCTGAGAACCTTTTTTCGAACTCCACTGGGTGCTCATCCGGACCCGGGGCCTTACCCGCCTGCGTGGCCTTCAAGCCTTCCACTATCTCTTCCAGCCCAACTCGGGGCCCCCAGCCCTTCAACCCGCTCTCTGTACACCATTGGGAAATTCAGCCCCTCCAAGAAGCGCCTCATTCCCTCCGGCCCCGTAGGGGGTTCCGACCTGTACAGCCTGCTGTAAAAATATCTAAACGCCTTATTCACCCCTACCGAATAACCAACCAGGTTCCCCTCACAGTCCTTTACTTTCCCTATCTCCCTAACTGCCTCCCTCTTCCTGAGCTGCTATGCAAGCATTCTGCTGGCCTTCTCTCCATGTTCATAAATCGCCCCCTCGCCTTTGTCAGCTGCTCCTCCGCCCTCCCCGTGGTCAGCAAGCTAAACTCCGCCTGCAGCCTCCGCCGTTTCCTCAGGAGCCCTGCCTCTGGGGTCTCTGAATACCTCCTATCGATCTGTAATATCTCTTTTACCAGTCTGTCCATCTCTGCCCTTCTCCCTATGAACCCGGATCGAGATCAGCTCCCCCCTTACCAACGTCTTCTGTGCTTCCCAAACCAGCGCTGCCGAAGTTTCCCCCGTGTCATTGACCTGCAGGTAGTTCTGAATGCATTTCCTCAGCCGCTCGCACACCCCTTCATGCGCCAAAAGTCCCACATCTAAACTCCAGTGCGGGCGCTGATTACTGTCTTTACTAACCTGCAGGTCAACCCAGTACGGTGCATGGTGTGAGACTGTGATCACCGAATACCCCGTGTCCACTACCCCAGCCAGAAAGACCCTGCTCAAAATGAAGAAATCAATCCGGGAGTACACTTTATGCACGTGTGAGTAGAAGGAGAACTTCACCCTCGGCTGCCCAAATCTCCATGGATCCACCCCCCCATCTGCTCCATGAACCCTCTTGGTTCCTTTGCCATTGCTGGCACCCTGCGCTTTTTCGAGCTTGACCGGTCCAAGCCAGGGTCCATAACTGTATTGAAGTCCCTCCCATGCCCAACCTGTGCGAGTCCAGGTCCGGTATGTTCCCCAGCATCCTATTTTTATAAACACCACATCATCCCAATTTGGCGCATATACATTCACTAACACCACCTGCACCCCCTCCAGTTTCCCACTGACCATAATGTACCGACCTCCCACGTCCGAGACTATTCTACCCGCCTCAAACACCACCCGCTTATTGATCAGGATCGCGACCCCTCTAGTCTTTGAATCTAGTCCCGAGTGAAACACCTGGCCGACCCAGCCTTTCCTCAGTCTAACCTGGTCCGTTACCTTAAAGTGCGCCTGGTGCAACATCACCACGTCCTCCTTCAATCCCCTAACATGCGCGAACACACGTGCCCCTTTGACCGGCCCATTTAACCCTCGAACATTCCAGGTGATCAGCCTAGTTGGGGGGCTCATTGCCCCCCCCCTCCCTCCGCCGATCAGTCATCCCCTTTTTTAGGCCCGCCACCAGCCCGTGATCCGCACCTCCACCAGTCCATCCCCAGGCAGCCCCCGACCTCCTCTCTGTCCCTCAGCCCAAGTCCCTCCCTTGCCAGCAGAACATTCACCTCCCGCCCCCCCCCCCCCTTCCCATAGCAACAACACCCTGTAACCCAATCCCTTTCCTAAACCAAACATATGCACACCCCTCACTGTGCTTCCGAGAGATGGCTCACCCAGCTCGCTTGGTGGCCCCCATCCCCGGTGCCAGATAGTCTCCCACCTATTGTTACCCCCCCCCCCCCCGCTCATACAAACAAACTTCAACATCAAACAGTCCGCACACAATTGCCCAATAGAAAAACACCAAGATCAAAACTAGTACACCACCATCCCCCAACAGTGCAAATGAAAACCTAAACTCACCCAGCAAAAGAGAAACTTTTTACAAAAACAGAGAAACAAAACAGAGAAAACAGAAACACGAACGTTGCAGCCAAGTTCAAAAATTCTCGGTCCTTCGTCAGACTTCTTGCAAAGTCCAACGCGTCGTCAGGCGACTCAAAGGAAAAGTGCTGATCCTCATGCATGACCCAGAGACGGGCTGGGTATAACAGTCCAAACTTCACCTTTTTCTTGAAAAGGATCGCCCTGATCTGATTGAAGCCTGCTCTCCTCCTGGCCACCTCCACACTCAGCTCTTGGTAAACCCGCAGGATGCTATTGTCCCACTTACAGCTCCGTGTCTGCTTGCCCCACTGCAGAATACGCTCCTTATCCGAGAACCTGTGGAATCTCACCACCATAGCCCTCGGGGGATCTCCCATTCGCGGCTTCTTCGTAGGTGCTCTGTGAGGCCTGTCCACCTCCAAGGGCCGGGAGAATGCCCCAACCCCCAGCAGCTTCTCAAACATGTCTGCGACGTATGCCCCAGCGTCCGTTCCTTCGGACCCCTCCGGGAGCCTGACATATTTTCTAGGTCCTCTACCTTCTCCAGAAGCTCTTTTGCTGGTCCCTCAGCATCCCCACCTCCAGCTCCACCGCAGTCTGATGTTTCTCCTGCTCAGCCAGCGCCTTCTCCACCTTCTGGATCGCCCGATCCTGGGCGTCCAACCTGAGCTCCAGCCGTTCAATCGATTCTTTTATCAGGTCCAAGTAGTCCCGTTTCTACGTAGCGAAGCCCTCCTGGATGACTTGCATCAGCTGCTCCATAGACTGTTGGGTCGACAAGCCAGAGGTTCGCCCCTCCGCCATGCTGTCTTCTGTTGCAACTACAGCCCAAGTCTTCTCTGTCTTCTTATTTCTGCCCGTACGAACACTTAGTTCTTTTCTCCATGCACCGAAGTGGGAATTCAGTAGAGAATTCCGTTCTACAGTTCAAGTCCATTAAAAGATCGGGGGGAAAGGTCCAAAAGTCCGATAGAGCGGGAGCCACCAAATGTGCGACTTATTCCTTCATAGTCGCCACCGGAAGTCTGGATCGGTGGTGTTGACAATGCGGTTCTTGGAGGTGGATGGGGGGGGGGGGTTGTAGAACTCTGGGTCCTGGTGCTAGAAGGGAATAGTCACAGTCAGAGGGGGGAGCAGGATGCAGTAGGGTGGCAGGCCTACGGTGAGAGTCTGGTAGGTGAAGGTCTCATTGGTGGTCATAGAGAGGGACAAGATCGGTAGCTAGTTAATAGGAGGGGGCAGTGTCAGGGTGTACATGGGGTTGGTAATGGTTGTCGGCTGTGATAGGAGGAAAGGCATGTGGTGGATGGTGGTAAGGGCCAGGATAACAGTGGGGGAGGTTCAAGGGCGATGGAGGGGGCGAGGAATGGTGATATCAGATTGGTCTGTGGTAATGCTGATGGGTTACAGGGGGAGAGTAGAAGTTGATGGGAGCGAGTTTGAAAGAAGATGAACACCATTTTTCCAAACTGACCTCGACTATGCAGTTAGTCAGGTGTTGAGATCCTCGGTGGCAGGAGGGGCTTTTCAGGTGGGTGGAGTTCAAATCCATTCAAGTGGCTGATTAAAGAGACATTCTAATAATGATGAAGCAACTGGGGGTCAAAGATGCTCAGTTGTGCTCTCCTCTCTCATGATGAAACCCAGTTTGTAGCAGGTTTGTTCGCAATCATGGGTTTCATAACATCGAGATCCCAGCAAGGGGTGGTGCTGCGATTCGTTCTGGGCCATTTGCCATCAGCTACAGTCAGAAGCAGGGAGAGAGGGAGGTGGATCGCTCTAAGGCACACAGCTGGTGGAAGACAGCCAGCTCATGACTCCAAACCACCACCCTACTGGGTGAATGCTCATGGCTAACGAGGCATCATGCGGTTAGTCATTCTATGGTGCCAAGGCAGTGGTCTCTTTGGGTAGAGTTTGGAAGGTAGTGTAAAAAGTCTGTTTGAGGCTTCCTGTGCATTTGATATCATCAGCCTGGTCAAAGAGCAAAGTGTCCACACAATCATGTACGAATGGGAGGAACACCCATCCCTGGTCCTCCAGGATGTCCTTCACCTGGAAGAGATGGGGTGGGGATGCTTTGCCTGGTCCGTGGTCAGATGAAGGGTTTAGTACCTGCCTGCTGGCTTTGAGATGGACCCACAGAAAAGACCATGGGTGGAATTTTCAATTCTGGAGACACAAGTCGGGTGGGAAAGTTGGTGTGATCCCTGCTGGGCGACAGGGCTGTTGAACCTGTGAGACCGTCTGCTTTATAGCTCATTAATTATGCATGTGAAAAGTTCATTGAATTTCGTCCTGGATAGGACATGTTCACGTGATGTATCACTTGTATTTGTTCACTCATCCATGAAACGTTGATGATACACAGGCAACCTTGCCTTGGAGATGGCTGTCATCCAGCTGAGAAGGAGGGCCCGTTGTTGAATGGCACAGGGCCAGGAGGAGCAAGGGCCTGAGCAGTATGCAGCAGCGGGGTCTGTGTAAGGTCAAGGGGCTGGCAAATATCGAATGCTGCAGTAGCGAGCACAGGCCCGATGGATTGCTGGAGGTGCTCTTTTCTAGAAATAAACGAAACGAAAGACCATGTCGGTGCCATCCTTGTATGTCCTGGGATGTGTTTGCTCACATATGCCAGCTTCTCAAATATGAGCTGTGGTTGCAAGGAGTAGAGCCAAGCTCCCGGGCTGCAATGAGTAAATCTCTGTCTGGATGTCCTTTAAAAATGGCACCAAGAGCTTCCGGGTGCGGCTATGCAGAGCTAGGTCGCATATTCGGCAGCTCCTGCTTGGAACGGACTTTTGGGCTCTTTTACAGGGCCCCCACGGCATTTGTTTGACATTTCCCGGTGTGGGAAGAAGGCTGCAATATTCCCCCGACAGCGTCCCCCAGGAAGGGTATATCTCTGGGTTGCCAGACACGGCAGAAAAAGTAAAAGATTTGGCTGCAACTGCAGGATAAACAGGGCCTCTTCCAGCATGCAGGCGGGGGAAGGGCAAGCTTAAAGCTGCAAGTTGACCTGAGGGCCTGTATCAAAGGTGAATTCTAGATGCAGAGGGAACAACTGTGAAAAGACCTCATCAAGGCCACTGAAGGGACTTCCGGTTGCGGTGATGCCTAGCTAGCCGCACGCTTCGGCGACTCCAGCTCCGACGGACCTTCGGGCTCTTTTAAGAGCCCCAACGGGGAATTTTTCGATGACGCAACCCGGTATGGGGTGTGTGAGAAGGGAGTCCCCCCCCAAACGAAGGAGGAAAAAACCAGCGGCGGCGGCTGCAGCGCGAGGAATCGTCGACCAAAGAGACAGAAAGGGAGAAGCACAAGATGGCGGCGGAGAAAGCGCAGGCGACATGGGGGCCTGAGCAGGATGAAATTGTGAGACGGTGCGTGGAGCTGCTGAAGAGGGAGGTGCTGACCCCGTTGCTACAGGCAATTGAGGGGCTCAAGGAGACACAAAAGACTCAGGAGACAGAGCTCCGCGTGGTGGAGCAGAAGGTGACGGGTATTGAGGACGAGATCCTGGGCCTGGCGGTTAAGACACAGACGCACGAGGCACTTCATAAAAAGTGTACTGAAAGGATCGAAGCCCTAGAAAATGGAGCGCGAAGGAAGAACCTTCGGATACTGGGCCTCCCTGAGGGGGTGGAAGGAGTGGACTGTGGAGCGTACGCAAGTACGATGCTGAGCTCACTGATGGGTGCTGAGGCCCCTACGGGCCCCTTGGAGGTGGAGTGGGCAAATCGGATTCCGGCGAGAAGACCAAAAGCGGGAGAACCACCCAGGGCGATAATCGTGCGATTCTACCGCCTTAAGGACAGAGAAGAGGTCCTGAGATGGGCTAAAAAGGTGCGGAGTAGCAGATGGGAGAATGCAGTGGTATGGGTATACCAGGATTGGAGTGCGGAGGTGGCGAGAAGGAGGGCGAGCTTCAACCGAGCCAAAGAGGTATTGCATAAAAGGAAGGTGAAGTTCGGGATGCTGCAGCCGGCAAGACTATGGGTCACGTATCAGGAGAGACACCATTATTTCGAGACGGCGGAGGAAGCATGGATCTTCATCAAAGAAGAGAAATTGTATCGGAACTGAGGGACTGATGCTGCAGGAAATGTTATTGTTAATGTAATGGTTGAAGTTAATTGAGAAGTAAATTGGGAAGGGGGGAGACATTGGGGAAGTGTGGGCGCTGGTGAGGGGGGAAAGACGGGACATAGTTGGAGAATGGGGAAGGGGAGGGGGAGGGGAAAGGGAGCTGCGCCATAAGAGGCGGGTCAGGTAAAAAGATGTTCCCGCGCCAGAAAGAATAAGGCGGGAGGACGGGCGCGGGGCGGATGGGAGTTCCCCACGTGGGGGGGGTCGAGGAGTGAGCAGGAGTAGCCGGGGTCAGTTGAAGTCAGCTGACTTACGGAAGTAATATGGGGGGAGCAATCATGCTAGAAAGAGATCTAGCGGGGAGGGGGGGACAACTGGGTTGCTGCTGCGGAAATCCAAAAGGAAATGGCTAAAGAGTGGGTGGGCGGGGATGGTGTGCGACGCTGGGGGAGCGAGCGGGAGCGCGGAGGCGGGATATGGGACTGGCCTAGAGAAGGTAATGGCTAGTCGACACGAGAGAGGAGCAGGTAGCCCCCTAGTGAGGCTGATCACGTGGAACGTGAGAGGCCTGAACGGACCGATAAAAAGGGCCCGAGTGCTCGCGCATTTGAAAGGACTAAGGGCAGACGTGGTTATGCTCCAAGAGACGCACCTAAAGGTGGCAGACCAAGTTAGGCTAAGGAAAGGATGGGTGGGACAGGTGTTCCACTCAGGACTGGACGCAAAGAATAGAGGGGTGGCCATTTAAAGAATAGAGGGGTGGCCATTTTGGTGAGGAAACGGGTAGCATTTGAAGCAAAGAACATCGTAGCAGATAGCGGAGGTAGATATGTAATGGTGAGTGGCAGGCTGGAGGGAATGGAGGTCGTGTTGGTTAATGTGTATGCCCCAAACTGGGACGATGCGGGATTTATGAGACGGATGCTGGGGCGTATACCGGACCTGGAGGTAGGAAACTTGATTTTAGGAGGGGACTTTAATACGGTGCTGGACCCGGGGCTAGATAGATCCAGCTCAAGGACCGGAAGAAGGCTGGCAGCGGCCAAGGTGCTTAAGGGGTTTATGGACCAAATGGGGAGAGTGGATCCATGGCAATTTCTTAGACCTAGGGCTAGGGAGTTTTCCTCCTTCTCCCATGTCCATAAAGTGTACTCCCGGATAGATTTTTTTGTTTTGGGAAGGTCGTTGATCTCGAGAGTGGAAGAAGCTGAGTACTCAGCCATAGCGGTTTCGGATCATGCCCCACATTGGGTGGACCTGGAATTAGGAGAGGAAAGGGAGCAGAGAACACTCTGGCGATTAGATGTGGGACTGATGGCGGATGAGGGAGTGTGTGCAAGAGTGCGGGGGTGTATTGAGAGATACCTGGAGGTCAATGACGACGGCGAGGTCCCTGTGGGAGTGGTATGGGAAGCACTAAAAGCGGTGGTCAGAGGAGAGCTGATCTCCATTGGGGCCCACAAAAGGAAAACAGAGGCCAAGGAAAGGGAAAGATTACTGGGGGAGATTTTAAGGGTGGATAGGGAATTTGCAGAGACCCCGGAGGAGGAATTGTACAGGGAGAGGAGACGACTCCAGACGGAGTTTGACCTTCTGACCACCAGAAAGGCGGAGGTACTGTGGAGGAAGGCACAGGGGAGGAGGTATGAATATGGGGAAAAGGCTAGTCGCCTGTTGGCTCATCAATTGCGAAAGAGGGCAGCAGCGAGGGAGATAGGAGAAATTAGAGACGAAAGGGGAGACACGGTGCGAAGGGCAGGAAAGATAATTGAGGTGTTCAAGACCTTCTATGAGGAACTGTATAGGTCTCAACCCCCAGAGGGAGAGGAGGGGATGTGGCAGTTCCTGGACCAATTGAGGTTCCCGAAAGTGGAGGAGTGGGGGGTGGTAGGCCTGGGGGCACCGATTGGGGTGGACGAGGTTATTAAGGGACTGGGAAGCAGGGAAGGCCCCAGGACCAGACGGGTTCCCGGTGGAGTATTACAGAAAATATGTGGACTTGTTGGCCCCGTTGATGGCGAGGACGTTCAATGAGGCCAGGGAAGGGGGACTCTACCCCCGACTATGTCGGAGGCGACGATATCGCTAATTTTGAAGAGGGACAAAGATCCGTTGCAGTGCGGGTCCTATAGACCTATTTCACTATTGAACGTGGACACCAAATTGCTGGCAAAGGTACTGGCATTGAGGATAGAGGACTGTGTCCCGGGGGTGGTGCACGAAGACCAGACAGGGTTCGTAAAAGGGAGACAACTGAATGTTAACGTGCGACGACTATTAGGGGTGATAATGATGCCCCCAGTGGAGGGGGAGGCAGAGATAGTGGCAGCAATGGACGCAGAGAAGGCATTTGATAGGGTGGAGTGGGAGTATTTATGGGAAGTGTTAAGGAGGTTTGGGTTTGGGAACGGGTTTATTAGCTGGATTAGACTTCTTTATGGGGCTCCAACGGCAAGCGTAGTTACAGGTCGACATAGATCGGAGTATTTCCGACTATATAGGGGAACAAGACAGGGATGCCCGCTGTCTCCATTGTTGTTCGCGTTGGCAATTGAACCTCTGGCCATGGCGTTGAGAGACTCCAGGAAATGGAGAGGGGTGATTAGAGGGGGAGAAGAACACCGAGTCTCGTTATACGTGGATGACCTATTGTTATACGCGTCGGACCCAGCGGGGGGGGGGGGATGATAGAGGTTATGCGAATTTTGAGGGGGTTCGGGGATTTCTCGGGGTATAGGCTAAACATGGGGAAGAGTGATTTATTTGTGATACATCCAGGGGACCAGAGTAGAGAGATAGAAGGCTTGCCTCTAAGGAAAGTGGAAAGAAACTTCCGATACCTGGGGATTCAGATCGCTAGGAGCTGGGGAACCTTGCACAGACTTAATTTGACACAGTTGGTAGAACAAATGGAGGAGGACTTCAAGAGGTGGGACATGCAGCCTCTATCGCTGGCGGGCAGGGTGCAAGCAATTAAGATGATGGTCCTCCCGAGGTTCTTATTTGTATTTCAATGTCTCCCTATACTAATCACCAAGACCTTTTTTAATAAAATAGACAGGAGCATCACGAGCTTCGTGTGGGCAGGGAAAGTTCCGAGAGTAAGGAGGGGGTTCCTTCAGCGTAGTAGGGACAGAGGAGGATTGGCACTACCGAACTTGGGTGATTATTATTGGGCCGCCAATGTGACAATGATACGTAAATGGATAATGGAGGGTGAGGGAGCGGCGTGGAAAAGACTGGAGAGAAAGTCCTGTAAAGGGACGAGTTTAGAGGCGCTGGTGACGGGGCCGCTACCGATCTCACCTAAAAAGTTTACCACGAACCCGGTGGTGGCGGCAACATTGAATATCTGGGGACAGTGGAGGCGACAGAGAGGGGTGCGGGGAGCCCTGGTGGGGTCCCCAATCAGGAACAACCATAGGTTCGCCCCAGGAAGAATGGATGGAGGATTTCAG
Organism: Scyliorhinus torazame; assembly: GCF_047496885.1. NCBI lineage: Eukaryota > Metazoa > Chordata > Chondrichthyes > Carcharhiniformes > Scyliorhinidae > Scyliorhinus > Scyliorhinus torazame. The sequence goes on from NC_092715.1 coordinate 136,290,117, forward strand.
AGCTGGTACCAGTTGGGAATTAGGAGGGTGGGAGATTTATTTATAGATGGGACTTTTGCGAGCTTGGGAGCATTGGAGGAAAAGTATAAGTTGCCCCGGGGAAATTTCTTGAGATATATGCAGGTGAGGGCGTTTACTAGACAACAGGTGAGGGAATTTCCGTTGCTCCCGACACAGGGGATACAGGACAGGGTGCTTTCAGGGGTGTGGGTTGGAGAGGGTAAGGTGTCAGAGATTTACCGAGAGATGAGGGAAGAGGGGGAGGAGTCGGTGGGCGAACTAAAAGGAAAGTGGGAAGAAGAACTAGGGGAGGAGATAGAGGAGGGTATGTGGGCTGATGCCCGAAGCAGGGTAAATTCCTCTTCCTCATGCGCCAGGCTTAGCCTGATTCAATTTAAGGTGCTACATAGAGCACACATAACAGGAGCAAGATTGAGCAGCTTCTTTGGAGTGGAGGACAAATGTGGGAGGTGTGGCGGGAGCCCGGCAAACCACGCACATATGTTTTGGGCGTGCCCGGCACTGGAAGGGTATTGGAAGGGAGTGACGGGAGTGATTTCGCGGGTGGTGAAGGCCCGGGTCAAACCAGGCTGGGGGTTAGCTCTATTTAGAGTTGCGGAAGAGCCGGGAGTGCAGGAGGCGAAAGAGGCCGACGTTGTGGCCTTTGCGTCCCTAGTAGCCCGGCGCAGGATCCTACTCATGTGGAAGGAGGCAAAACCCCCCGGACTGGAGGCCTGGGTAAATGATATGGCGGGGTTCATTAAACTGGAGCAGATAAAGTTTGCCCTGAGAGGATCGGCTCAAGGGTTCACCAGGCGGTGGCAGCCATTTCTCGACTACCTAGGGGAACGTTAGAGGGAAGACAGATGACCAGCAGCAGCAACCCAGGGGGAAGGGGGGAGGGGGGGGGGGGTTTAGTTTAGTTTAGGTCAAAGATAAAGGGGTTTTGTTACTTGTGTATTGTTAAAAATTTCTGTCTTGTTATTGTTGCGTTTGCCTTGTAAGAGGGGAAAATTGTTGTTTGGGAAAAATGTTTCAATAAAACATATTTTTTTTTAAAAAATGGCACCAAGAGTTAACGCAGGGCCCTGCCTGCCATGAGATTCACTGAACTTTTCACATGTAATTGATGAGCTAAAAAGCGGAAGTTCTCATGTTCACCAGCCCTGTCATCCAGCAGGGCTCAAACAGACTTTACCGTCCATGACCGAACTTGGTCTCCAGAATGCAAAATTCTACCCATTGTCTTTTCTTTTTTTTTCTTTATAAATTCAGAGTACCCAATTCATTTTTTCCAATTAAGGAGCAATTTAGCATGGCCAATCCACCTAGCCTGCACATCTTTTTGTTGTGGAGGGCGAAACCCATGCAAACACGGGGAGAATGTGCAAACTCCACACAGACAGTGACCCAGAGCCGGGATCGAACCTGGGACCTCAGCGCCATGAGGCAGCAGGGCTAACCCATCCCATTGTCTTTTCTGGGCACTGAAACACAGACTTGTTTTCCTTGATCGATGACTTTCATGTTCGCTAAATGTCGTAAGAAGAATTAATCACTTAATCACAATTCATTTTATTTTCAATGTGCCATTTTTGTGTTTTGTTTCATCTAATGTGTCCAGAAGTCAGCAAAGTTAATAATTTGATTATATTTCCACCTAATTTGCTCGTGCATCTTGCTGCCTTTAGTATGGTTTCTCCATCGCATACTATTACATTAAGAAAAATACTTTCGTGGGTAATCAAAAGTGACAGATTTTGGGGAGCTAGGAAGGGGTGTGGACGATACCTTGACAAATTCTAGGATTTGAGAGAATTTTAATCACTGGCAGATTGTTGGTTTATTTCCTCAAAGCCTAGATTGATCTGACCAAGGACTGCTTTCAGACAAGCCAGTTTTTTTATTTGACTTTATGACCTTGGGTATTCCCGTTCACTTTCGCACTAATTTACCATTTTCGCCTTGAATTCTTGCATTTGCAGCACTCTTAATCAACTTTCCCCCAATGAAAATATCTCGGTGGGCAATCTTGGTTGAAAAATCTCCAAGCTGGGATCTTATCTCCAAATGGGCAAAGGATTTTCAGAGATGCTCACCTTGACTTCTGCTCTTGTATGATCCCTTACCAAAAACAGAAAATTCTGGACCATCTCAGCAGGACTGACTGCATCTGTGGAGAGAGAAGGGAGCTAATGTTTTGAGTCTGGATCACCCTTGGAAAGAGCACGCCTTATCTCGGCCCACGCCTCCACCCTATCCCCGTAACCCAGTAACCCCATCTAACTTTTTGGACGCTTAAGGGGCAATTTAGCATTGCCAATCCACCTAGCCACATTTTTGGACTGTGGGAGGAAACCGGAGTGCCCGGAGGAAAGCCACACAGACTAGGAGAAAGTGCAAACTCCACAGGCAGAGACCTGAATTGTACCCGGCTCTGAGGCAATAGTGCTAATTGGGTACCCTGAATTTATTTTTTTTAAATTGTCACCATCAGGCTTACATTACCACTGCAATGATGTTACTGTGAAAATCCTCTAGTCACCACACTCCGGAGCCTGTTCAGGTACACAGAGGGAGAATTCAGAATGTCCAAATTACCTAACAGCACGTCTTTCGGGACTTGTGGGAGAAAACCGGAGCACCCGGAGGAAACCCACGGAGACACAGGAAGAATGTACAGACTCCGCACAGACAGTGACCCAAGCTGGGAATCGAACTTGGGACCCTGGTGCTGTGAAGCAACAGTGCTAATCACTGTGCCACCGTGCCACCATAACCCGCCACCTTTCCCCCTTGCTACCTCCCTACCTGACCCTCCTGTTAGCTGGCTCTGCTGATAACCGACCTGCTTGCTCCTTATCGCCATCCCGTTCTTGAGTCCCTGCTCTCTGCAAGGGTTTAGGGAAGGTAGTGACAAGTTACGGCAGGCGGGAGAGTCCGGAGGGGTGGCGAGCAGGAGGTGTGACGATGGGGAGACGAAGTAGCACCATAGATGAGTAAGAATTGGTGAGATAGTCAGAGAATATTTGACCAGTTGGGTCCAGACTTGGTGTATCAAAGCCTTATCTGAATGCATTTACACGACCATAATCACAAACGACACCAATAACTTGAAACCTTGTTTTTAATTCAAAAGTTATAATACTTGTTTCTTGCCTCTCCAAAATGCTGAGTATCATTAAAAATTACAGGTCAGGAATGTAAACTACCCTTGGTATATGTTCTGTTATGGGAAGTCATTTTCATTAGTGAATTTATTTAGGAACACGTCGGACTGCTAAATGAGGGATAGTTCAAATATTTTGAAATGGTTTTCAGTATTTTTTAAATTGACTGATTGAAATCATCCAAAATTTGTGGACATAAGCAAAATGCTGTGGATTCTTTCTGTACTTTCCACAGATCCTGCTGAGCTTTTCCAGCATTTTCTGTTTTTGTACCAGACTAACTTGTTTGACTGGATTCTAAATTCCGGTGTTGTTCAAAGATAGTTGTCAAATATTTCTGCATGGCTGTATTTGCGAGCAATGTAACCCAAATTTTATGAACGTCTTATTAACTTCTTTGTCAAACATTCTTATGTAGTTTCTGTTTAGTTTGTTGTTGGCAAGTAAGATCCCGCAGACACATAACTAAAGAGCTGCTTTTAGCAGCAAACTCTTAAAATGTTGCATACAGTAGTTGTTGGATTAAGGTCAAGGTATGAGTTCTGAGTTGATGAGAGAGGGCTCTCTTTTCACTCCGTTCTGAACTCATTCCTTTACACTCAAAACAAAATTGTTTGCCCTGAAGCAAATTGCTCTTTAACATCTGTAGAGTTCTGTTTTTAGCTTGTGCACTTGCTCTTCATCGTTGACATTTTCTCGTGCAATTTTAATCACATCCAGAAACGGGAGAAAATTGTGTTACCTGTGAAGAATGAACTGTAGCATTCTGTGACTTGCCCATATGGGCTTTCCACAGCTTTTGGAGGAGGCATGATGGTCAGAAATGACGTTCAAATGCAATTTCCAAATAATTTGGATTTTGTACATGGGTCCTTTTAAAGCTACCTTTTATCTATTTCTGTGTACCAGTTTTCATATCTGGTCAGGGAGAAAAATCACATCAAAGGACCGATGATGGAACAGGCTCAATTTTTCTTCCATTATAGGTGCATAATTGTGTAATACATTCTCCTGTCTGATTTTCCTCTCTGCTCAGTTTTAAAAAAAAAAAAGGTACCCAATTATTTTTTTCCAATTAAGGGCCAATTTAGCGTGGCCAATCCACCTAACCTGAACATCTTTGGGTTGTGGGGGTGAAACCCATGCAAACACTGTGAGAATGCGCAAACTCCACAAGAACAGTGACCCAGGGTCCTCGACACCATAGCCCCAGTGCTAACGACTTTGCCAAGTGCCGTCCCCCCTCTCTGCTCAGTTGCAGTCGTGTTCAACTGTTAAGGATGAAAATTCCTCCCCACGTCTGCACAAACTCATGGAGTATTATCAAACTTGACAAATAATTTCCTCCGCTCATCTGACTTTCTTTTTGAAAATGGGACCCACTTTTGTGTCGGTGACATTGGATTCTGCACCTACAAACATGCTGCATTTGATGTGGCCATCGCAATGATCTCAAACTTTCGGGATAAAAATCCTGTGATCCAGTTGCACCACTCTCACTTTGGGAGAGAGGAGCTTCCTCGATTCTTAACAGAAATGACATTTAAACAAAGGAGGCTGACATGGTTGGAAATTATGACATGGGCTAGTTGCTGAAAAAACACTGCTGGCAAGTACAGCTGAAGATGGAACACATTGAGGGGGGGAAAATAATCCATTTAGGACTCTTTCCTTACTCCAGGAGATCTGGTTCCCACAGACTTGTGATGAGAGTTCCAGCAACTCGCCTGTCCCGTCTCCTTCCGTTCCTGCCTCAGTCGACTGTGAGTGCTGAAGACATTTGGAGTCTCCTTAAGTGACGGTGTATCAAAGTCTTACCTGAATGCATTTACATGACCATAATCACAAATGACACCAATAACTTGAAACCTTGTTTTTAATTCAAAAATTGTAATACTTGTTTCTTGCCTCTCCAAAATGCTGAGTGTCATTAAAAATAGGGATTAAACATTCTAGTTTGCTCATGGCGCAATGTTGAGCACAGAACAAAAAGCTGGCCTAAGTTCTTGAATAATTATGATCATTAGTTTATGGTAAGTTAATTTCTTAAATACTGTGGTACCCTCAATAACGACGCTTAGAGTGTAAACAGTAAAGAAGGCTTTAATAAACTAAGAACTAGGCTAGAGCCGAGACGTGTGCTAACTGCTGCACTGCCCACAAGGTGGCCCCTTATATACGGCTCACAGATGGGCGGAGGCGGAGTTCCCTAGGGTACCAAGCCCGGTCTTAAAGGGGACATCACCTTACATGATGACAAGGGTACAGTGTTACAGTAACCGTTCATCACATTCACCCCCTGTTTAAAAAAGAGTCTGGCGGGGGTGAAGTGCCATCAATAGGTCCATCCGTCTCGGTGGCCGGTCGACCTCCTCCATTCGGACGGTGGTGCAGCGGCCGGTGGTGCGGCGGACACTGATGTCCTGGTTGAGTGTACATCCAGGAGCACAGCGGTCGGAGCTTCGGTCCGGGTCGGGGCAGGGGAACAGGGCGCAGGGAGCATAGGCGGGGCTGGGGTAGTGGCGCCGGTGCCGGCGGGGTGTGTGAAGGGGGGCGCGCGGTCGGTGCTCACCGACGGGGGGGTGGGTGGGGCCAGGAGGGGGGGGGTGTTGTAAGGGGGGCCGGGTCCTGCAGGGGAGCAGCGCGGGAAGGTGCGTCTGTAGTGGGGCAATCCAGCGGGTGCCAGATCCCGGAGGGAAACCATATCTTGCCTGCCATCGGGGTACTCAACGTAGGCGTAACTGGGGTTGGCGTGGAGTAATCGGACCTTTTCGACCAGGGGGTCCGTTTTATGGCTCCTCGCGTCCCTCCGGAGAACAGGTCCCGGAGCCGTCAGCCAAGGTGGAAGCGAGACCCCGGAGGTAGACTTCCTAGGGAAGACAAACAATTGGTTGTGCGGGGTCTCATTCGTGGCCGTGCAGAGGAGCGACCTAATGGAGTGTCGAGCATCGGGCAGGACCTCCTCCCAGCGGGTAGTTGGGAGACCTCTCGACCGTAGGACCAGAAGGACAGCCTTCCACACTGTCACATTCTCCCTCTCCACTTGCCCGTTTCCCGCGGGTTATAACTGGTCGTTCTGCTCGAGACGATGCCTTTGCTGAGCAGATACTGACGCAGTTCATCGCTCATGAACGATGTACCCCGGTCGCTGTGGATATAAGCGGGGAAACCGAACAGAGTGAATATGCTGTGCAGTGCCTTAATCACGGTGGCTGAGGTCATGTCGGGGCAGGGAATGGCGAATGAGAAACGGGAGAACTCATCGATAACGGTGAGGAAATAGGCATTACGATTGGTGGATGGGAGGGGCCCCTTGAAGTCCACGCTCAGTCGCTCAAAGGGCCCCGAGGCCTTCACGAGCCGAGCCTTGTCTGGCCGGTAGAAGTGCGGTTTGCACTCCGCACAGATCTGGCAGGCCCTGGTCACGGCCTTGACCTTCTTGGTTGAGTAAGTTAGGTTGCGGGACTTGATCAAATGGACGAGCCGGGTAACCCCCGGGTGGCAGAGGTCATTGTGGATGGCTTGCAGGCGGTCGTCCTGCGCGTTGGCGCATGTGCCGCGGGACAGGGCATCTGGGGGCTCGTTGAGCTCCCCTGGACGATACTTGATATCGTACATGTAGGTGGAGAGTTCGATCCTCCACCTCAAAATTTTATCATTTTTTATTTTGCCCCGTTGCGTGTTATCGAACATGTAGGCGACTGACCGTTGGTCGGTGACGAGGGTGAACCTCCTACCGGCTAGGTAGTGCCTCCAGCGCAGCACAGCCTCCACAATGGCTTGTTCCTCCTTCTCGACTGCAGAGTGTCGAACCTCTGAGGTGGTGAGGGTCTGGGAGAAGAACGCTACTGGTCTGCCTGCCTGATGAGGGTAGCAGCCAGGGCATTGTCTGATGCATCGCTCTCTACCTGGAAGGGGATAGTTTCGTCCACCGCGCGCATAGCGTCCTTGGTGATATCGGCCTTGATGCGGTTGAAGGCCAATTGAGCCTCAGCCGAGAGCGGAAATGTGGTGGTCTTTATGAGTTTGTGGGCTTTGTCCGCGTACTTGGGGACCCACTGGGCGTAATAGGAGAAAAGCTCCAAGCACCGTTTGAGGGCCTTGAGGCTGCGGGGGAGGGGGAGTTCCTTATGGGGGCGCATGGGGTCGGGACCTAGGACCCCGTCTTCTATGACATAGCCGAGGATGGCTAGCCGGATTGTGTGGAAAATGCATTTTTCCTCATTATAGGTCAGGTTAAGGGCTCGGGCTTTTCGAGGTTAGCGTTATGGTCCTGCTGGTCATGGCCGCAGATGGTGGCGACAGTCGGGAGTGAGGTTCGCGAATAGCGATGGGGGTACCCCTTTATTTGTACCGAGTGGGACCCGGATGCGAGGGCTATGGTTTGGGACGCGGGATGGGTGCGCAGGGAGCAGCGCCTCAGCGTTTCAGGATGGATAAAGCTCTCCGTGCTCCTGGAGTCGAAGAGGCATGCAGTGTCGCGCCCGTTGACCTGGACCTGCATCATAGAGTTCTGTAGGTGTTTTGGCCGAGTTTGGTCGAGGGTGATCGCGCCCACTCATGGGTAGTCAGAGTCCTCAGCCGAGTCGGACTCGTAAAATGGCCGCCGCCGGCTGCGCGTGTTGGGTCGAGAAGATGGCCGCCGACAAGATGGCCGCTCCCATGATTCGCATGAGGCTGATGACGCGTCAGAAGGGGGCGTGTCGGGTCGGTGCGCAGCCTCATTGCGAGGCCTGCGGGCCTGAGAGCCTGATATTCGGGCCGGCTGTTCTTTGTTCTTCTGGCCAGGCACACCTTCGCAAAATGCCCCTTCCCACAGTCGCTGCAGATCGCGGAGCGGGCTGGGCAGCTTGGGCGTGGGTGCTGTCCCTGCCCGCAGAAGTAGCACGATTCTCCCGAGCGCTGCCAGCAGGTGGAGAGCAGTTGCTTGGCGTGCACCTCGTTGATGGGCTTGACGAACCGCTTGCTGAGTAGCTCGACTGCCTCTTCATAAGTCGTCGCCTTTTCGAGCGTGGCGGAGATTCTGTGACTCACCCGGGCGTGGAGTAGGCGCAGCTTGCGTGGCCCCAGGATGGGAGTCTCTGAGGAGTCCAGGTAAGCCTCGAAGCATTGGAGCCAGTATTTTAAAATTTCCTTTGCCTCCAGTGTCTGTGCTTCCAGGTTGAGCTTCTCTGGTTTTAGGCCTGCGTCCATCCTGAAGTAGTTTAGTTTATTAAACTGTGGTACCCTCAATAACGATGCTTAGAGTGTAAACAGTAAAGAAGGCTTTAATAGACTAAGAACTAGGCTAGAGCCGAGACGTGTGCTAACTGCTGCACTGCCCACAAGGCGGCCCCTTATATGTGGCTCGCAGATGGGCGGAGCCGGAGGCGGAGTTCCCCAGGGTTCCAAGCCCGGTCTTAAAGGGGACATTGCCTTACATGATGACAAGGGTACAGTGTTACAGTAACTGTTCATTACAAATACGTATTGGTATCAGATTATTTATGGCAATGTTTAGCATAGAACAGTGACTCCATGGTGAATGTAATGTTTCAGTGCATGTTTTGTAATGACTGGCATATCCTTTACCAATGAAAGTACAAAATTTTGGTTCAGTTGCAGATTTGTCTTATTTTTAATTTTAGGCACTAAATTGCTCGTAAATAACATGTTGCTAAATTATGCAAAAGTGGTTTTGAATCTTTCAAAGATAAAGCACAAGATAACAAGCCCAATTATTGTGAAATGTGGTATTCAAATTAATGGTTGTAATTAGGGATGCTGAATAGTTGAGACAGCCACTGGGATCATGGAGTGTTTGTTTATTTTCCAATTAACTCATGGATGGGCTTTCTGATTTTTGTGGGGATTATTTTTCCAGCATTTGGATCAAAAAAATCGGCGATTAGCAGTAAGAAGGTGCACGCACCAAACATTTCTGGGCTTCGTTCACAAAAATAGAATAATACTGGATCTCATTTCTCTATAAATGGTTTCCCATCTTTCCATCATTTAATTTTCATAATCCTTTACTGACTTCAGCTCCCAGTCTTAATTTAAAAAAAATCAACAATGTAGATAGCTTCTTTAAAGTAAGAAAGTATCCGAAAGCACCAAAAGGAGCATAATAAAACAAGCTGTGATACCGAGCCACAAAAGGCGAGATTAGGTCACACGATGAACTGCTTGTCAAAGAAGTAGGTTTTTGATGAGTGTCTTGAGGGAGGAAAGCAAGGCAGAAATTTGGAGGGATGCAATCTAGAGTTTAGAGCCTCAGAATCTGAAGGAACAGTCACTGATGATGGCGCACTGATGGAGGGATGCACAGAAGGTCAGAATTAGAGGAGCACAGGTGCCATGGAGAGTTCTGGGGCTTTTTAATTTTCAAATCTGGCACTGCAAAGAAAAAAATGCAGAATTGTCTGCTTGCGAGCATGGTAGATATTGAGTGGTTTAGAATTTCTGGGCAACATTATCCTGTATGCCTGTTACTCCTTCCCTATTTCATTAATGTCACTCTCCTTATGTTGACTTTTGTCTACATCTTGAACCAACACGATACATCTCCCTTCCACCTCGCAACTACCACCTCTTGCCCTCACAAATATTCAATATTCTTTGTTTTCAAACAGCCACCTAGTTTGATTCTAAAAACATTATTTCATTCATCTTCATCCATTGTTGAAGCAGAAAAGCAAGACAACATTAAGAATGACAGATGGTTGCATAGCAACAGAGAAATGTTATTTTACTTTACCTGAGCTGCACTATAGGAGACCAGCTCATCAGGAAGAAAATTCAAACCAAGTGCATCCACAGAACAAAAATATTTTCCGGTCAAATGCATATTCTATCTTTTCTCAGTCATTACTTCATGATGGTTATTATGTTAAAAACACGATATAAATTTAAATCTTGTGCAACAAGTCACCGGTCTATAATGACATACACAGCGGGGTTGAGGTTTATTCCACCCCTCACATAATGGATAAGAGAGAGTCCGGGGTTAAAAATTAAAGTGCAAAATGAAACCCCACGCTCTGCATACGTGCCTGTGCCATTATTATATCATGTTGCCTGTGTCCTGCTCAGTTTGGCTGGGACACTTCATTGTAATATGTGAAGTAGACTCCCACTGTGCAGTTGGGAGCCTAATTTCAGTTTTGCGTTGGCTGGCCTCGGACCACAATAAACCCAGCAGCAAAATAGAAGCTGGTGCAGCAAGATCAAGCAGGTGTATGCTTTCTATTGCACTGCTTGTCAATTAGAGGTGCTTTTCCAAGTAAATCTGCTGTTAATCTTTGCTTCTTCTCACTGCCACGTTTAGAAATTCCCGCCTGCACAAGTGCTTCCCCTGTTCCTCCCTGCCTCTCCACAAATATCAAGGCCAGTTTGTCAGGTTTGCGTCCAGTTGTTGTAGGCAGTATCTTATAATTATTATAACCGAGGTCCTCGCCTCGCTGATTGCTACATCGCGGAAAATAACACCTCGTATGCCAAGCAACCATCATAAATGGTTAGTCTGCATTAGTAAAAACCCTCCGCAATTGGAATGCCTGTCTTTGATGTCTTGTCTTTTAAGACAAACCATAATAGTTTTTGCAACTTTCCTTTATTTGTATATTTTAGCTCTTGTTTGTACATATGTATTGTGCATTGTTGTATAATACATTGTGTATTGTTGGCCATGTTAATGCTTATTTATACATTAGAATTTAGTCGGAGGGTTGAGCTAATTGGTGTCCCCATGCTCCTGATAGAGCATTGTGTATTGAGTCCCAGGATGTATTGCTATATTTCTTAGATGCTCTGGGATAAATGCACGGAACTGCGGTAACATAATGGTATTTTCAGTGAACTGGTATTTTCAGTGATATTGTAATCCCGAGTCCCAGGGGAATGCGCTGGGAACACGAGTATGAATCCCATCATGGCAGATGATGGAATTTGATTACAAAAAAAATCTGGAATCAAAACTCTAATGCCAGCCATGAAACCGTTGGTAGTTGCCAGAAAAACCCAATTGGTTCACCAGTGTCCTCACGTGGTCTGGCCTATATTTCACTACAGCAATGTGGTTGACTCTTAAACTGTCCTCTGAATTGGCCCAGCAAACCACTCCGTTGTCTCAAATCGCTAAAATGTCTCCAAAGAATGAAACTGGACAGATCAACCAAGGCATCGGAAATGACAATGGCAAACCCAGTCACGTTGACTGCCAGGCAGTTAGCACTGCTGCCTCAGCACCAGGGACCTGGGTACGATTCCAGCCTTGGGCGACTGTATGGAGTTTGCACTTTCTTCCCGTGTTGTGGTGGAAAATTAAACAACTCACTGGAAGATGAGGCTCCCTAAGTATCCCCATCTTCAATTATTCAGGGAGCCCAGCACAAAGATGCAAAATACAAGGCTGAAGCATTTGCCACACTTCTGTCAGAAGTGCTGAGTGGATGATCCATTTCGGCATCCTGAGGTCCCCAGCCTCATAGATGCCAGTCTTCAGCTAATTTGATTCACTCCACGTGATATCAAGAATCAACTGGAGATTGCAAAGACGATGAGCCCTGACTATTCCAGCAACAGGACTGATGACCTGTGCTCCAGAACTTGCCCTGACACTAGAGCTAAGCTGTTCCAGTACAGCTACAACACTGGCATCTTCCTGGCAAATTGTAAAATTGTCCAGGTATGTCCTGTTAAAAAGCAAGACAAATCCAGCCAATTAACATCCCATCAATCAGATGACTGAGAGGGTCATCTATAGTGCTATCAAGCTGTACTTAACAACAACCTGCTCACTGATGCTCAGTTTGGATTCTGCCAGGGCCACTCAGCTCCCTATTCATTATTCGGTTTAAGCATGGACAAAAGAATATCGCTGCAGGAGTTCCTCAGGAGAACCCAGGCCCCAATTATCTTCAGCTACTCAATCAATGACACTCCCCCCAAGATAAGTCAATGTGGGGAGGTTTGCCAATGACTGTTCAGCACCATTTGTGGTGACTTGGATACTGAAGCAGTCCATGTTCAAATGCAGCAAGACCTGGACAATATCCAGTCTTGGGTTCACAAGTGACGAGTAACATTCATGCCACACTAGTGCCAGGCTATGACCACCTCCCAACAAGAGAATCAAACCATCTCCTCTTGACGTGCAATGGCATTGCCATCACTGAATCCTCCATTATCAGCATCCTGGGGGTTACCATTGACCAGAAACTAAATTGGCCTATCCATATAAATACTGTCTACAAGAGCAAGTCAGAGAGGCTAGGAATCATGTGGCGAGCAACTCACCTGACTCTCCAGAGCCTGTCCACCATCTACAAGGCAGAAGTCAGGAATGTGATGGAATACTCTCCCCTTGCCTGGACAAGGACAGATCGTCCAACAGCATTCGAGAAGCTTGACATCATCCAGACCAAAGTAGCAGGTTTGATTTTCACCCCATCCACCACCTTAAAAAATCACTCCCTTCGCCACTGATCTGCAACACCCACTGCCGCAACTCATCAAGGCTCTTTAAATAGCATCTTCCAAATCACAGTTCTTATTATCTAGAGCACAGGAGCAGCAGATACATGGAAACACCACCATCTGCAAGTTCCCCGCACAGGAGCAGCAGATACATGGAAACACCACCATCTGCAAGTTCCCCGCTAATTCACTCCCCATCCTGATTTGCAAATGTGACTCCATTCCTTCAATGTCACTGAGTCAAAATCCTGGATCTCTTCCCCCCCCGCCCCCAACCCCCCATAGAACTATTGGTGCACCTATACCACTTGGATTGCAGGGGTTCAAGAAGACTGCTTGCTGCCACCTTCACAAGGGCAATTGGGAATGGGCAGTCAATGCTGGCCTAGCTAGTGATGCCCACTTCCAATGAATACATTTTTTTTCTAGTACTGCGCTTGCTGTTTGTTGTTTCCTGATGTGTGCTGTTTTTAAAAACCTATATTTTCTTGTCTGCATACATGTGCAGCCTGCAAGAAAATGTCAATTAAAATTGCTTTCTAAATGGTATGTTTCTCATGAATCTTATCTTACTCGTGTGTGTGTGGTGTGTATATGTACACTGGAGGATGTTTTGATGGGTTGTAACAACTGTAAAATACTTCTCATCGGTTTCTCTCCCATTCCCTTTTGACTTTTCATGCAGATTTTTAAAAGAAAACTTCAGTCTGGTGCCAGCAACTCTCAGCAAGACGCACGCACTCGGAGTGCCTTTGCTGGGTTCTGGGGGGTTGAGACCTATTTTTCATGGGTCTCCCGATGTGTTATCAGAACGAAGGCCTCCACTGCTGACCTGTTATACAGATTGACCCAAGGCAGTGCATCAGTATGCCGAGCTTGTGTTATAAAATTGTATTATGATGCTGAATGCATGACGTATTAGGCCAGCTCAGTATCTATTCCTGGCTCTGCTTTTCAGTTTTATTTTGAGGATTAATTAAACCGGAATCAAATCTGTATTATCCCTTGACTTTCAATCTCTTGTATATGGGCTGCATGCTGATTCCTGAAGTGGAAACTAGCGTAAATACATTGCTAACTGTGTAAAATGATTTGCATTAGTATTCTTATTAAGTGCTTTTGTAAGCCTCTCTCTGTAATTTTTTTTTGTTTGTTAGCCATTATATGGAAATCTTAAAGTTAGAGGTCAAGCAAGATGTTATTTCCCTAGCAGTCTTCTTCCTCTGAACAAAGTTTGCAAATTTCTGTCTCGACTAGCATTTACAGTTCTTTTATGAATTAGTTGACATTTGGCTGTGCTGAGTGGGTTGTACCTTCTTGGACCAAAGTCCTTGGCAGGTTGACTGGGGTAGTGTTTGCAAGTAGGAATTTCCTGTAACACGATTGAGGTGCATGGTCAGGAGTAAGAGGAAATACATTTATAAACCCACATATATTTATCAATTTCAGTTCTGGTATTTAAAGCATTACATAAAATTCCAAAAGATCGCAGTGGAGACCAGTAATCTGTTTGTTTTATGTTTGGAATATGAAAACCTGGATATTTAATAAAAGAATAAAGCTACGAGATTCACTGTTTAAATCAAAATAATTTTACTGCACAAAAAAAGAAAGATAATGGATCTGAATAGCTGCATTCAATCTTAAATAGTTACTTTAAAGATATTAAAATACAAATGAACTTTAGTTCTAATCTAAAGCAACTCTTTAAATTGCACTTCCTTTTACACCCCCAATAAAATCAAGTCAGAGACTTATCAAACACTAAGATTCGTTGCTTGGTCTGAGTACTGCTTTGAAGATTCTGCAAGTGTTGAGATTTCTGGGGCTTTCGGCCGCGGCTGTTTTAAGCACAGCCACTTCAGTTTGGGTCACTCCTGATTCTAATATTCTTTAATTCTGGAGCTTTGCATCTAAAACCTTTTGCGCTCTCCTGACTCGCGCACTTGCACGCGCACATTTTAAAACTTTTTTTAATCAACATGCACAATTTCACCTGAACTCTGTTTTCCCTTCCACTGCCTATTTACATAAAACCTAAAACTAAACTGCTTGAATATACAACCACACCCAGGAACCTGCTCACCTCCACACTTCAACTTGTTGCCCTTTTTCTTGTTTTTTGTTTCCCAGGCAACTTGGCCACATGATGATTTACTGGAAGCCAGCTGCTTTTTAAAAAGATATCTCGTTCTTAAAAGGACCATCATTCCATATAAAATATAGCTTTTTTTTCTTGCAAAAGCACAGGTGCCATCACAATTTAAAGCATGAAATCAGGCCATTTGGCCCAACTGGTCCATTTTGGAATAAAAACGTGGCACATATGGCAGCATCTGTGGATAGAGAAAGAGTAAATGTTCTGAGTCAAATATTTCTCTGAAGAACTGAGGGAGATAGAAATGCGGTGGGCTTCATACTATTGAAAGGGGGAGGTAGAAGGAAAGGACAGGGGTAAACTATGGATGGGAGAGATTAAATAACAAAGGTGTCATGGAACGAAAGGAAAAAGGGGTGTTGATGGTTGGAGTAAAGAAACAAAACATTCCACAGTACGTGTCAATGGCAGGATTATAGAAAGTACTGTCTGAAAGCAAAAAACAAAATGCTGTCATGCCCTCTGCAAGGAAAAATCAAAATGGAGGACAAGAGTTCATAAGTGCCAAGCCTAAAGATGAGGGCTGCTGTTCCTTTTAAGCCTGCTTCACTGGAGTTTCACTGGAACACTGAAGCAGGCTAAGGACAGAAATGAGAGTGAGAGAGCAAGGTGATAAATTAAAATGTCAGGCAACCGGAATGTTGTGGTCATGCTTGTGGTCTGATTGGCGATGTTCTGGATGTGGTCACCCAGTTTGTTTGTAGACTGCATTATGGGCAGTGACTATTGTATACTAAATTGAAAGAATTGCACGTAAATCGCTGCTTTGCCTGAAAGGAGTTTTTGGGCCTTGAATAGTGAGGCGATAATGGGCATGTGCTACACCTCTTATAATTCCGTGGGTAGGGGATGAGGTGTTGGCGGTGATAGTGGGATAGACCAGTGTTGTGGAAGGAATGGTTACTTCTGAATTCTGTGAGTGCAGGAGAAAATGTTGTTTGGTGGCATCATGCTGGAGGCAACGGAAATAGTAATGGATGATCCTTTGGATGCAGAGGCTAGTGGGATGGAAATTATGGAAAAAGGAAGACACGTTGGAAGCATTGTTGTTGGAAGGTAGCATCAGGCACATGTGACCGATGGAGAAACTGTGAAAATGGAATGGAGTCCTTGCAGGAAGCTGGGTGTGAGGAAGCATAGTCCAGATCGTTATGGGTGTCAGTGAACTTGAAATGAATATTAGAAGGCAGCTGACATTGCAGGCAATCTGTGAAGGGAAGGCAAGCATCAGAGATGGACCATCTGCAGCTGAGAGAAGGGTGAAAACATGAAGCAAAATTGATTAATTTTTCCAGTTCTGGCCGAGAACAGGAAGTGGCACCAATACAGTCATCAATGTAATGGAAAACGAATTATTGAAAAGGGTCCGAGTAGGACTGGAACAAGAAATGTTCCATATGTCCCACAAAAAGTTTGCCTTAACGAAAACCCATGTGAGCACCCATAGCAACATCTTTTATTTGGAGGAAGTGAGAAATGAAAATGAAATGAAAATCGCTTATTGTCACAAGTAGGCTTCAATGAAGTTACTGTGAAAAGCCCCTAGTCGCCACATTCCGGCGCCTGTTCGGGGAGGCTGGTACGGGAATTGAACCGTGCTGCTGGCCTGCCGTGGTCTGCTTTAAAAGCCAGCGATTTAGCCCAGTGAGCTAAACCGGCCCAGACAGGTTAAAGGAGAAATTGTTCAAAGAGCGAATATGTTCAGGAGAGTAATGGTGGATGGGAATTGTCTGGGCCTCTGTTCAAGGAAGAGGAATAGATTCCTCCGACTGTCCTGGTGGGGGCTGAAGGTGTGGAGGGATCAGACGTCCATAATGCTGAGGCAGTTAGGGCCGCGATTGGAAATCCCGAATAATAAGGAAGCATTTGATGCTTAGTTGGATGTCCACAGTGAAAAGGAGGCGGTTAAGGCCAGGAAACTGGGTATTGCTGAAAAGAGACGTGTCGAAGCTTTTTCATCTCCCATTCATCAGGACACTTTGCCTGAATATCAGTACAAGAGGAAAATAATAATGTGAAGAGACTGCTGATTGGTTGGCAAGTAGACTGCCGCACTCTTCATGGCAATGCCTCTGCCAATCCGAGTCCATCTGCCATCTCTCCCTTCAAAAAAAAAGGTGAAGGAACGTATCCTCAATGTTGTTTTGTCATGGGAGTGAGCTTCTGAATAGTTCAATGGCTGAGCAGACTGAGTGGTCTGTAAACCATAGAGTCTGGTTTCATTCTTGATCTGTGTTCAGCGAACTGACCTTGGGGCAGTGTCTATTCCTGAGCAGTTGGAAGAGGAAAATAATCAATTTGGATTCACTCTCCTGATCACTTGTAGTAAAACATGGCAGAAATTCTGCTGTGTGTAGGTACTGGACCGGATTGTAGCAATTGAAGCTCGCACGTGAAGAATGATCACGTTGTCACACATCCGAGGACTGCTAAGTCCATGGTCAATGTGAATGTGTTTCTTTTTGTGAGTTTTACTTTGGTTTACTCTAACGGAGTCCCTACCTTGAGCAGACAAGAGGAAAGCATCAGGAGCATGTAACAGTTAATTCTACACTTATCTCTACTGTTGTCAAATGTTTATTATTATAAACTATAATAACTTGGTTATTTTAATGAAATGCTTCCTTCTGAATGAACTAATTTAGTGCATGCAGTTCTTGAGTAGAATGGTGGGATTATTTGGGGCCTATCAATGCATGATGGTATTTCTGTGTAAGACTGTGAAGAGTAAAGTTGTCTTGTCAGCAGCTCTGTGCTGTTGCCACCGAACAATTTTAAAAAGTGGTCACGCTCTTCAGACAATCAGTTTTGGTCGCTTGTTTGATGTGTAATGAAATTCTTCCTTTCATACTGTGCTGTGGACTAATCCCAGCAAATAAATGCCTTTTAAACTCTCATTCCTGAGGGACAAACAATATGTCTTTTGCAAATTATACTTCTGTGGTGTGTCAGAGAGGCCTAACATGGGAGAATTACTTCCCAGGGATGCAGTATGTTTGACTGTGTTGAGACTCTATTGAGGATAGAAATATACGTGGACTCCACCACCACATTTTCAGTCAATGTTGTGACTAGTCTTGTGGCTTTATGCAGCAACTTTAATGCAAATGTGCAACAACTGTCCAAATTTGGATTCCCTTAATATAGCAGTTTATTTCAGTCAGTTGGCAAGTTCTGGGGTGAGGCAGTTGCATCAAATAGCGTGTTTGATTTGGCCAGTAATGCACCATTAGGATTAATTTGTGCATCAATAGTTATCAGTTGTGTAACTGTTGCCACTGAATGAGTGCTTAAGGGTACATGTGCTTCCATGTTTGCTGTTCATAACATATTTTAGACCATTGAATGCGGATACAAGTTTATGTACACAGATGTGGTAAATCTCCACAGCTTGTCAGGGCTATATGAAAGCTCTTCTTGTCAACTTGCCTTTATTTCTGTTTTCCCCCTGCTATCCTGGTTTGGATGCAATCTTGTGAAAATGACAAACCAGTCTAATGATTTCTGGTGGAAAGAAAAGTCCCCAACCTGAATGGCCTTTCTGTTAATTTGTCAGAAAAAGCAATAGCAGCGTTAAAGATACAAAGCGCCTATTTTGCAAATTAAGTGTCATGACACATGAATTATGTTGCAGCTGGATCATGTGGTTACTTAAAAAGCAGCTTCTCTTACACAACTGTTGCTCTTTATTTTGGCATAGAGTCCCCTTACCCTTTTGTCTGTTGCACTCATATTCTGCCTCTCTACTGATCGTGGAGTCAAACTGGCATTTGTTTTGGAAACATTTTCCTCTTGATGGTTTTGGGTTAAGTCTGCTGCGGCTCAGTCGAATTGAAATGATTGCATGCCAGATTGTGAAATTAATTTCTTAGGAGGCAGCTGCCGGCTGTTATACATCAGTGGCCCTTTATTATATTTTGCCATCTTAATTGGGCAAAAGAAAACAAAGGCAGCGGCAGGTGGTGAAATACAAGGCTGCAATTTGGAGTTAAGTGTTCAATCCATTTTGGTGTTGTAGTTTTTTGTTTCTTTTTCTATTCTTGTTGCAGGTGCACGGCATCTGCCTTCTGTCTTCAATTTGTTTGTTACATCATTTGTTAGAATGTTTTTATTATGTAGATTTGTTGCGATCCCAGTTGGTAGAACTGGACGGGAAGATCCCAGAATGGAACGCTGGCTCAAAAGACCGTAACTTTTTAACTTATGAAAAATGGAGGAACAGTCTCAGGACAGCGAATCACGTTCAACACGCAGAAGAAAAACATTTGTTAAACATGGAAAAGTTGGATTATAATACAATACTCTTTACAAATACACAAATTTAAAGATTAATATGGATTACAAAGTGCATCCATTGCTACAATGATCTCATTAACACACTCCCTTCCAAGCACACAAGATGACTGTAGTCAAATATATATACTCTGCTCTTAATCCAAGTTAGTGGCTGGATTTCTCTTCTGAATTCCCCAGATGATTATCACGTGAGAGTTTTCAAACTCCAGTCCCAAGAATACACTTTCTTTTAAATTAAGCATACTTTCCCGGAACGATTTGCATTCCGAAATCCCGACCAGGTTTCCCAAATAACAAAAACAAAGCTTCCACTACACATTTAGCAGCGATTCCAGTCCTGGGTTTCATGCCAACCCCTTTAGGATTTCCTTGTCCTGACTCCTATTTTAACTGTTCACAATGACTTGAACTCTTGATTCCCAGACTGTATTAAACTTCGATCAAACATTTCATCTACCTCTGAAGTCTGCAGTCCCACTTGAGAAAGGTTCACTCCTCAGTGTCCTGTCTCCAACTGCCATCAAATTAGCTAAACTGAAACTTAAAAGCTTCTCGACCTTACAATGCCCCAATTGCTGAACAAACACTGCTGGTTTATTTAATGTTCCTTGATCTTTTCTGAACAATATCTTGGCCTCTGTTTTCTTAACACCATTCATCTTAGTCATTCTTGCCATCCCAATTCACTGGTTCTCTGGACCATAATGTATTCCTGAGGAAGCTTGCATCTTTGCAGCACCCTTATCCTGACCAGCTTCTCCTCGCAGAGTTGAGAGAAGTTCACTCGCCAATGTCCTGTCTCCAACTGCTCTAGCTTCTGGAACGAAGGAAAGCCCTTCCCCGGGCGGCACTGTGGTGCAGTGGTTAGCACTGCTACATCACAACACTGAGGACCCAGGTTCAATCCTGGCCCTGGGCCATTGGCCGTGTGGAGTTTGTTTGCACATTCTCCCAGTGTCTGCGTGGGTCTCAGCCCCACAACCCAAAGATGTGCAGGGTAGGTGAATTGGCCATGCTAAATTGCCCCTTAATTGGAAAAGAAAAGAATTGGGTACTTTAAATTTATAAAATAAAAGGAAAGCCCTTCCCTCCGGAAAGTGGCCTCCTGTTGCTAACCACCAACTTACTTTTATTTACTCTTCACGCTGTAGCTCTCTCTCAGCACTTTAAAAACCCAGTTGGAACATAACCGACTCCACACATGTAAACATCTTTGTCCAGCCTGAATCGAACTATAGGCTTTACCCTCCAGGCACAGAACAATTAATTTCCCTGTCTGTGCAGAGTCTGCACGTTCTCCCCATGTCGGTGTGGGTTTCTTGTGCTCCAGTTTCCTCCTGCAAGTCCGAAAGACGTGCTGTTAGGCGAATTAGACATTCTGAATTCTTCCTCTGTACCCAAACAGGCGACTAGGGGATTTTCACAGTAACCTCCTTGCAGTGTTAATGTAAGCCTACTTACGACACTAATAAATATTATCATTATCTTATTTCTTATGTTTACCTAAAAAATATAAATCCCTTAACACAACCTTTTGCCCCTAACAAGACACATTTTCAACAAGTAGATTGGTGATGACGAGGTCAACTATATAATTCCTTATCTCTACAACCTCAGCAAGCTTTTGCCATCTCTTGAGATCCTCCTGTTCTGGCCTCTTGTGCACCCCTGATTTTAATCACTTAGCCATTGGTTCTGTGCTTTCTGCTGCCTTGACCTCGAGCTGTAAAATCTCCCCCTCAATCTCCCTACATCCTTGCCTTTCCTTTAAGATGCTTTTTGAAATCTTCCTGTGAGCAAGCTTTTGGTCAACTGTTCTAATGTCTCCTTCTGTGGCTCAGTGCCCAGAAGGTATTTATTGTTGATGCCCTTGTCAAATGACTTGGACATTTGCTATGTTAAAGACGTGAAAAAATACAATCTGTAGTTGGTTCAGTCACTACCTGCTGCTAGTCTAGTCACTCAGGACACATTAGATCTCAACATTGGCATTTGAGAATTTGATTTTTTTTCTAATTCTACCAACCAATCTGATAGATCCTGATTGTATTTTTCAGCACAAGTTCTGCTTTTTGGTGTGAATGGTATTGTGGAAAAGCAAAAAGCCTCTTTTTTTTTTTGTCAACAGCTTGCTAGGT
The DNA here is from genome assembly GCF_047496885.1 of Scyliorhinus torazame. Classification (NCBI taxonomy): domain Eukaryota; kingdom Metazoa; phylum Chordata; class Chondrichthyes; order Carcharhiniformes; family Scyliorhinidae; genus Scyliorhinus; species Scyliorhinus torazame. The sequence goes on from NC_092715.1 coordinate 136,311,338, forward strand.
AAATACTTAACTCATGTTTGAAGAGTCACTTAATTGAACCATTAAACTACTGGTAAGTTAACCGTTGGTCAGTTTCGATTGAATTTCATTTATGGTTAATTTAATATCCGTGTTTCACATGAAATTGGCTGTGAATGAGATTCTAACATAACAACTTGCTTCGTATTGATTCGTAACTTTTGTCACTCTGCAATCCAAGTGGGATCATTTACCACAGACTATCCCAGCCCAGAGGTCTACTTTATTCAGTAACTCAAACAACAAACATCCATTTCTAACTGTGTAAGATCCTCAGGACTGGAGAAGATTCCAATGTATGAAATGTATACCATGAAACTCCTTGGAATATGCTGTAGAAGTAGTTGAACATCCTGCTATGTTTCACCTAGCCCGCAGTTCATGCGGGTTCGTACTTGAGCCCTTTTGACCAGTCCTTCAATGATTGATCTAAGGTGGTGTGCGACATAAAGCAAATAAATGTGTTTGAGCCTCAGTTTTGGTTACAGATCTTGTAACCATTTGGAAGAAACTCTTTAAGAACCATGTATTGACCTGACAAGCAAATGTTGTATTTGGCATCAATGGTCAAATTGATTCATTGTGCCTATTCTTCCAATCATATTGAGATCCAAGATATGACCACAGAGTCATATAAACAAGTATATAATTGCATGGGTGAGAAACGCACAGGACTGACTTGTGTAGTAAAGGAACAATTGGCTTTGTCAGATATACACATGAACTTTTTCTGTGCTTCTACATTGATCAAAATAGGCTTGTTCTGATAAGGTGTGCCATAACCCCTGTCTGCAGTATGCTTGGAAAGAGCTCATTAAACTGCATGTATGCAGCATGCTGTAAATCAGAAGCCATCATAGAATCTACAGTGCAGAAGGAGGCCATTCGGATCATCGGGTCTGTACTGGCCCTTGGAAAGAGCAACCCACTGAAGCCCACAGCTCCACCCGATCCCCGTAACCCAGTAACCCCACCTAACCTTTTTTGGGCACTAAGGGCAATTTATTATGGCCAATCCACCTAACCTGCATATTTTTGGACTGTGGGAGGAAACCGGAGCACCCAGAGGAAACCCACACAGACACTGGGAGAACGTGCAGACTCCGCACAGACAGTGACCCAAGCTGGGAATCGAAACTGGGACCCTGGAGCTGTGAAGCAACTGTGCTAACCACTGTGCTACCGTGCTGCTCCTTTGTTCCATTTAGATATGAATCTAACGGATATGAGATGTGTGCTGTAAGAACTAAGCCTATTGAGCTTGTTTTTCGAATGCACCATTATTTTCACTGTACGTTAATCCATAGTCTGAAACTAGGTTCACAGTACACAGAAGATATATGACTTCCACATGCTGAGCTTTGAGTCTGAATGTGTTGTGACCCTGTTTCTGTTGGCAGCAGTGCAGGGCACCAATCAATTCATGTAAATTGAGATTTACTGGGATAAAGTGGGGAATTACTAATAAACACCATTATGACTTAATTTTTGCAAATTTTATATTATATCTATTTTATGGGGCGAGGATCCATTTTTTTCCTTGTAATTCTCATTTGAAGTGAGATGTCTTTGATACAATTGGCAAACAAAACTTCAAGCCCAAATGTTGTAGTGTGTAATTTGTTTGCATTGGATTGACACATTTATGTTCATAATATTTTTGTGTTCCTCTTGCGTATCATTCTCTTTTGGAATTTGGCATTTGGAAATCAGTGGGACTGGGTTTAGCTAAGGAATGCAGGCACCCTGGTGCTAAATTAGGGGAAATGCAGGAACTGTTCTCTCATTGTTTGTTCCACAAAATCGGCTCCCTTAATCCAATGGCATATTTGCATGCTCAAATTGTGTCCTTTGTGCAGTTTGCTGTTGCTGGATCTGTCTGCTGTTAAGTACAGCCTATGAAGGGAGAACCAGGTCTCACCATAGTTGCTCTCTGATAACAGAACAGCACTTTAAATTTGCCACTTCAAGGACATGAATCTCTTCGCTGAGTTCAGTTTTGATACAACTGCAGTACCAGTTCTTGTTGAGTTTAAATTAAGTGAAAGGACAGTTATCCCTGTAGGTCTAATGGGAATGCAACCAGAAGTGGAAGAACTGGAACTGCTGCATGTGTGTTGTCAGCTGCACACTTGCAATGTAGAAATGTTTCCTGGCATGTTTATATGAGATTATTTTGAATCTGTTGCAAGACCACAAGGTTGTATTCAAGGCAACTGTGGTCTGTCTTCATTCTTGTTTGCTGCATGATACATGTTTCCATGGATCCCCTGTGATATCCATAGTGGACAGCTACAGTTACATAAACATTGGGGGGACTATCAGCAATGCATGATGAGTCTTACAGTAAATGTATATAATTTACTGTTTCTGCTCTCACTGCCTTGCAGTCTCTCATGCTCTTGCCTCTGCTGTGCACTCTTGTATTTTTTCTTGCACTATTACACATACTGTCAAAAATGTCTCTTGTGGTTTGCTGTCGGTCTTATTCTGGTGCATTGCTTTGCCCATTCTTGCATTTTTGTACACCCCCACTCCCTGATTTCCTAGTCATATTCTCACTGTTTCTCATCATAGAATGGTTGCAGCAGAGAAGGCCTGTCATGTCCATCAACTTGCTGTTAGAGCAAGCCCCCATCCCCACTCCCTTGCCTTTTCCCGGAGCCCTGCAAATTTTTCCCAGGACTTATCCAATTCTCTTTTGAAAGCGATCGTTAAATCTGTCTCCACCACGTTCTCGGGATTGAATCACTTGCTGTGTGAAAATATTTTCCTCTTTGGTTCTTTTACCATTCACCTAAAATTGGTGGCACCTGGCTTTTCTGTCAGTGGACCAGCCTTTCAAATAATTCGGCTACATGAGCAGGTCAGAGGATAGGAATCCTGCGGTGAGTAACTCACCACCTGACTCCCCTAAGTCTGTCCCTCATCGACAAGGCATAAATCAGGGGTGTGATGGAATACTCTCCACTTGCCTGGATGAGTGCAGCAAACAACACTCAAGAAGCTCAACGCCATCCAGGACAAAGCAGCCTGTTTGATTTGCACCCCTTCCACCACCTTAAACATTCACTTCCTCCACTACCAATGCACAGTGACAGCAGTATGTACCTTCCACAAGATGCTCTACAAAAACTCACCAAGGCTGTTTCGACAGCACTTACCAAACACATGATCACTACCGCCTCAAAAGGACAAGGCCAGCAGAAGCATGGGCACACCACCACCGGCAAGTTCCCCTCCGAGATTCATATCATCCTGAATTGGACCTGTATCATGGTTGCTTTACTGTCATTGGGTCAAAATCCTGGAACTCCCTTCCAAACTGTAGGTGTACCTACACCACATGGACTTCAGTGGTTCAAAAAGGCAGCTCACCACCACCTTTTCACTGGTAATTCGGGGTGGGAAATAAAGGCTGGCCGAGCCAGTGATCGCTCCACCGATTGAGAAAAATTTCTTCCCATCTACTCTATCCAAACCCCCTCATGATTTTGAACATATCTATTAAATCTCCTCTCAACTTTCAACAGGGAGAGTGGCTCCTGATGCTCCACTTTATCCATCCAACTGAAGCCGCTCATTCACAGAACCATTCTTGTGTATCGTTTCTGCATCTTCTCTAATGATTTCACATGCTTCCTGAAGTGTGGTCCCCGGAACTGGGCACAGTACTAGACAGTTCACCATAAATTCCTTGCTTTTCTCCTCTCTGCTCTATTATAAAGTCTAGGATCCCATATCCCTTATTAACCGCTTTCCCAACCTACCCTGCTACCTGCAATGATTTGTGCATATATGCCTGTAGATCCCAGTGCTCCTACATGCACTTTAGAATTTTCTATTGCCCTCGCATTACATTACATCTTCTATAGCTCCACCCCATCCACAAAGTTTATAATTGTTCAACTTCACAGTTTGCAATATTCCAAGTTCTGTGTCACTTGCAGATTTGAAGTCCAGCACACACAAGTCAAGGTCATTAACATAGTTCAAGAAAAGCAATCGTCCTAATACTGACCCAGGGGGTCCCACTGTATTCCTTGCTCTATTCCAAAAATTAATTGTTTACCACTGCTCTGTTTACTCTCACTGTGCAACTTTGTATCCAAGTTGCTACCGCCCCTTTTGTTTCATAGTCTTTAATAATGTGTAATGCTGTTTCACTGAATACTTGCATCCACTGTCTTGTTTTCTTTTGGGCTGCTTTTTCGTATTGTGCCCTATGACATACTCCCTCTCCTTTGCTCTCTCGGGTGTTCTCTCTCTCACTTTTAAGTGCTCTCTTGCACACCTTACTTGCACTTTTGTGCTTGGTTTCTCACTTGCCATCTGTCATGATATTCAGATAAACATATCATGGTGCAAACACACATACACACTGATGGGCAGATCAACGGACCAATCAACACACATGCAACATCACAGCCAATCACCAGTGAGAGCACACGCACTATAAAACGGGGAACACCACAGTTCCCGCTCATTCCAACAGGAGACCGCTCAGGGCACAGAGCTCACAGCGTGCCACTCAGACATACACCATGTGCTGAGTGCCTCTCTAAGATAGTGTTAGGGCTAGGTCCACAGGTTAACGGGTAAATTACGAACCACAGTCATAAGTTTACAGATGTTGTTATCAAGAGTAATAAAACCGAGTTGTACCACCTGCAACCGTGTTGGTTCGTCTGTATAGCGGAACACCCAACACAATACCATCATTTGTACTTTCTCTTTGATGCTTGCATGCGCTTACGCACATCCTCCTCCATCTCTTTACGTGGATGACCTAATCCTTCAGGTGAGCGGTGCGACAGCTGGCAACATTGCAGGTGACTGCAAAGGGAGCAGTAAATTGTCCATTTCTACATCCCGTTAGATTCCAATTGTTTCCTCTTTACCCCTCTTCCAGTGTAGTAGTGGTATTGTCATTGGGCTAGTAATCCGAACACTCTAGTTAAAGCCATTCCTCTTTCCAGCTGGCTCACCTGTTTTCTCATCCAGTCAAGCTGGAGGACCACCTTTAGTGACTTTTCTTTCTGAACCCACACCGATACAGCTGGAAATGCATTGAGTAGTTTGTGTACACTGACCCGGACCTACCTCCCATCACCACCACCAACCCCCTTTACCTGTGCTGTGTCTGATTTTCCACACTGCTCGTCTAATATCCGTTCTGGTTCAGCAGAAATTTGCTTGATCACCTTGTGGGGAAGACTGAAACCATTGTCCTTGATCCCTACCACATATCCTATTCCTCACTGACTCCATCCCTTCCGTTTTCACTGAATAGACCAGACATTGCTGTGTCCTGTTTGAGTGTGAAGTGAGGTCAGACAACATAGCTGCTCCATCACCAACACCATCGATTTCCACCTCCGTAGCATTGCCTATATCTCCACTTTGCTTTAACGCACCTGCTGGAAACTTTATCCTTTTTTACCTATCGCCTTGATTGTTCCAATGCTCTCCTGTCTGGCCTCCCATTTTACATCCTCCATAAACTTTCTCTCAGCCGAATACCGTTGCCACTATCCCAACTTGCACGCAATCTTGTCCACCCATCACCTGTGCGCCCGTGGATCTACATTGCCTCCTAGTCCAGCAGCACTTTGATTGTAAAAATTCTCATTCTTGTTTCCAAATCCCTCCATGGCCTCACCCTTCTCTAACCCTTCCACCTCCTTTTTTTTTTTAACAAACAATTTTATTGAGGTATTTTTTGGCATTGTAAACAGTTACATATAACAGAAATGTGCAAACATCAATATAAAACCAATACTTCAATCAAACCATATTGCACATGCCCGCTCCTCTCCCCTAGACATAACCGCCTATTTATCCCTCCTACTCTTCCCTAATCTCCCCCTCCTTTCAAGCATCGCCTTCTTCACCCGCGGGGATTTTCCCGCCCAGACAAAGCTCATGATGATTTTGCCAGTCCTTTTGAAGAAGGACCGTGGATAACGATCGGGAGGCACTGGAAGATGAACAGAAATCGAGGGATGATTGTCATCTTTACAGTCTGCACCCTCCCCGCCAGTGACAGCGGGAGTGCATCCCATCTCCGAAACTCCCTCTTCATTTGTTCCACCACCCTAGTCAAATTTAACTTATGCAACCTGCCCCAGTCTCGTGCCACCTGTATCCTCAAGTACCGGAAACTTTCCTCCACCAGCCTAAATGGCAGCTCCTTCAGTCTATTCTCCTGGCCCCTTGCCTGCACCACAAACATCTCACTCTTGGCCATATTTAATTTGTACCCTGAAAACCGGCCGAACTTCCTCAATGTTTCCAGTATATTTTCCATCCCGGCCAGTGGGTCCGACACGTACAGGAGCAGGTCGACCGCAAAGAGAGAGACCCTATGTTTCATCCCCCCCCTAGTCATTCCCTTCCACTCCTTCGCAGCTCTCAATGCCATCGCCAATGGCTCTATGGCCAGCGCAAACAGCAACGGGGAGAGTGGGCACCCCTGCCTGGTCCCGCGGTGTAGTCTGAAATAATCTGACATCCTGTTCGTCCTAACGCTAGCTTTTGGGGCCTGGTACAATAGTCTGACCCAATTAACCAGTTCCTGCTTAACCCAAACCGTCCAAGCACCTCCCACAAATAGCCCCACTCCACCCGGTCGAAGGCCTTCTCAGCGTCCATTGCCACCACTACCTCCACCTCCTTGCCTGTCGGGGGCATCATGATCACATTAAGCAATCTTCTCAAGTTAGCTGTCAGCTGCCTGCCTTTCACAAACCCTGTCTGATCGCCCCAATCACCTCCGGTACGCAGTCCTCAATTCTAATTGGCAGGAGCTTGGCATCCACATTGATCAGGGAGATTGGCCTGTATGACCCGCTGGATTCCGGGTCCTTGTCCCGCTTCAGTATCAGCGAGATGGTGGCTTGCGACATCGTCGGTGGCAGGGTCCCTCTGTCCCTTGCCTCATTAAAATCCCTTTTCAGGACCGGTCCCACTATCTCCGAGAACTTCTTGTAAAACTCTACTGGGTATCCATCCGGTCCCGGGGCTTTCCCCGACTGCATGGCCTTTAGGCCCCCCAATACCTCCTCCGCTCTAATCGGGACCCCCAGCCCGTCCACTAGTCCCCTGCCTACTTTTGGGAAGGTTAGTCCATCCAGGAACCTTTTCATCTCCTCCGGCTCTTCCGGGGGTTCTGAAGTGTACAGCTTACTATAGAAGTCCCGAAATACCTTATTCAGTCCTCGACTCTGCTCCCCTCCCCATCAACCACTCTACTTATTTCCCTGGCCGCCTCCCTCTTCCTGAGTTGCTGCGCTAGCAATCTACTGGCCTTCTCCCCATGCTCATACACCACTCCCCTCGCCTTCCTAAGTTGTTCCACGTCCCTACTTGTGGATAGCACCCCCAGTTCCACCTGCAGTCTCCGTCTCTCCCTGAGTAGGACCTCCTCCGGGACCCCACATGCTCCTCGTCTATCCGGTGAATTTCCCTAATCAATCTGCCCATTTCTGCTCTGTCCGCCCTGACCCTGTGAGCCCGAATTGAGATCAGCTCCCCCCTCACTTCTGCCTTCAGCGCCTCCCACAGGATCGCTGCTGAAACCTCCCCCGCATCGTTTACCTGCAAGTAATTTTGCACACACTTCCGAAGTCTCTCACATATCCCCTCCTCCGACAACAGTCCTACGTCTAACCTCCATTGCGGCCGTAACCTCCATTGCGGGCGTTGGTAATTCGCCCCCCCCGACCTGCATGTCCACCCAGTGCGGGGCATGGTCCGAGATAGTGATTGCCGAGTATTCCGCGAGATAGTGATTGCCGAGTATTCTGCCCTTCCACCTCCTTCAACCCAAGAACCCTTCGAGACAACTTTAGGCCTGATGTGTAGACCTGGGGTGGGATTCTTCGCAATCGGCGTGATGTCCGCCGACCGGCGCCAAAAATGTCACGAATCATCCGGCATCGCGCCGCCCCAAAGGTGCGGAATTCTCCACATCTTGAGGGGCCGAGCCCTCACCTTGAGGGGCTAGGCCCGGGCCGGACTGATTTCCGCCCCGCCAGCTGGCGGGAAAGGCCTTTGGTGCCCCGCCAGCTGGCGTGGAAATGACTTTGCCGTGCGGTGCATGCGCGGGAGCGTCAGAGGCCGCTCACGTCATCCCCGCGCATGCGCAGTGGAGGGGGCCTCTTCCGCCTCCGCCATAGTGGAGACCATGGGGAAGGCGGAAGGAAAATAGCGCCCCCATGGCACAGGCCCGCCCGCGGATCGGTGGGCCCCGATCGCGGGCCAGGCCACCGTGGGGGCACCCCCCGGGGCCAGATCGCCCCGCGCCTCCCCCAGGACCCCGGAGCCCGCCCGCGCCGCCTTGTCCCGCCGTTCGAAAGGTGGTTCAATCCACGCCGGCTGGCGTGGGTTGACAGCGGCGGTACTTCGGCCCATCGCGGACCGGAGAATCGCCGGGGGTGGGCCCGCCGACCGGCGTGATTTCCGCCGACCGGCGTGGCATGATTCCCGCCCCCGCTGAATCTCTGGTGGCGGAGAATTTGGGACACGGCGGGGGCGGGATTCACGCCAGCCCCCGGCGATTCTCCGACCCGGTGGGAGGTCGGAGAATCGCACCCCTGGTTTTAATTTGGTGGTTCTACCTTCCGCTGCCAAGACCCTAAGGCCTCGATTCTCTCCATAAATCTCTTCTTCCCCTCCTTATTTCAGGTGCTTCTTAATCTGCCCCTTGATGAAGCTTTTGGTCACTGGCCTTAATGTCTCCTTATTTGGCTTGGTAGTAATTCATGATTCATAATGCTCCTGAGAAGTGCCTTGGGACATTTATACTACATTACAGGAACAATATAATTACGTGTAGTCCGTATGAAGGTGGGGAAGCAGAGCAGGGGTTGACCGGCAGAATGATTATGAAGCTGAACTCCGTTTCCTGTTGCTCAGGTCGGTCACTATTTCAAAGGCACTAGTGGTTGGTAATCCTGTGTACTCTGTTACTGTCCTATTTTTATAATTTGATTTCATAGATTGAGAGTGGTTGCTCATCATTTTGGTTATATAATGTGATTGCAAAGAGAACATTTTGGAACGTAGAAAATAGTCAGCCAATTAGTGAATAGAAGAACAATCAAAATGAACATGAATCCTCAGAAAAAAATGAAGCACCATGCAAGCAGGCACAAAAACAATCAATTGTTTTTCTATGAAGACAAGTATGCTGGGGCTAAAGGGGGAACGTCAGTAAATGCAAGAAAGTTATGTCTGTAATAACCCTTGTCAATATAATCTATTATAGCAGTGCACATGCTATATAATGTCACACTAATAACTACAGTTGCTGACTAAAATTAAACACAACTAATGGTTATGATTATTATCCATATTTGTCTTTGGCTGATTAAAATATGCCATCTATTTGATCTGCCGACTTATGGGATAACGCCATCTGTGTTTGTGGTCGACCAAGGTAATTGTAACCGTCTTGTTATTCACTGGTAATGACGTCTGAGTCGGAGAAATGCAGTTGTGGTAAAAGAATTACCATGTGATTAATTTCAGCTGGCTCTCTCGTAAACTCCATTTTAGCTTGACCGGTAACCACAACATGATTTTATAGTTTATTCGGAAATGTCCCTTGCTGGTCAAGGTCAAGTCATCTGGCATTCAGTCATCTCATGACTGATTTGTATCTCCTCCATATTTAACTGTGGCTCCTAGTTCCTTGACACTCTTGCTTAACTAACATTTATTGCTCTTGTACTTTCCAATTTTTCCAGCTCCAATTGTCCCAGCATCTGCAGTATTTTGGCAGAGAGAAAGAGCTTTAATATCATCTTTTGTTTGGAAAAAGTGCTCCCTGATTTTTGTCCTAAATGGCCTGGCTCTAACTTTCAGGTTGTACCCTTTTCTCTCGATTTTCCCCCATCAAAAGATATAGCTTCTCGGCATCTGTCTTTTCAAATTATTTCAACTTTTTTAACACCTCACACTTCTATGTTCTGTGTAATATGTACTTATTTTTAACTCTCTGAGCATAGTCCATTGAATCTGTGCTGCGTCCCTTCCAAGGCCAGGTACCGTTCCCGAAACTGATTATAGTGCAGATAAACTCTGACCCAAGACTCCGTACACCTGAAACATAAAATCATCTCCTTTGCATTCCAACCCATCTAGATGAATCATAGAATCATTGAATTTACAGTACAGAAGGAGGCCATTCGGCCCATCGAGTCTGCACCGGTTCTTGGAAAGAGCACCCTACCCAAGCCCACACCTCCACCCTATCCCCATACCCCAGGTAGCCCCACCCAACACTAAGGGCAATTTTGGACACTAAGGACAATTTAGCATGGCCAATCCACCTAACCTGCACATCTATGGACTGTGGGAGGAAAGCGGAGCACCCGGAGGAAACCTACGCACACATGGGGAGGATGTGCAGACTCCGCAAAGACAGTGACCCAAGCCGGGATTCGAACCTGGGACCCTGGAGCTGTGAAACAATTGTGCTAACCACAATGCTACCGTGCTGCCAACAAATATCAAATAAAAGGGCTACAAAGCGAAGCCGAACAGTATCTGGCAGCAGCGCACCCCTCCCCGATGAACTCAATGCATTCTATGCTCAGTTCGAGCAGGTAACCAACAAACTGCCGTCGAGTGCCCCAGCAGCCCATAATTCACCCATACCCACCATGACAGCTTCCGAAGTCAGATTGGCCTTCCTGAAAGTGAACCCTCGGAAGGCAACGGGCCCGGACGGGATCCCTGGTCGTGCACTCAGAGCCTGCGCGGCCCAGCTGGCAGAGGTATTCGCGGACATATTTAACCTGTCCCTACTCCACTCCGAGGTCCCCACCTGCTTCAAGAAGACCACCATCATACCGGTACCAAAGAAGAACCAGGCAATGTGCCTCAATGACTACCATCCAGTGGCCCTGACTTCAGTCGTAATGAAGTGCTTCGAGAGGTTGATTATGAAGCGCATCACCTCCATACTCCCAGAACGCCTTGATCCACTGCAATTCGCATACCGCTGCAACCGGTCCACATCAGATACCATTTCCCTGGCCCTACACTCATCCCTAGAGCATCTCGAAAACAAGGACTCCTACATCAGACTCCTATTTATTGACTACAGCTCCGCCTTCAAAACCATAATCCCAGCCAAGCCCATATCAAAGCTCCAAAACCTGGGACTTGGTTCCTCACGCTGCAACTGGATCCTCGATTTTCTGACCAACAGACCACAATCAGTAAGAATGAATAATGACACCTCCTCCACAATAGTCCTCAACACCGGGGCCCCGCAAGGCTGCGTACTTAGCCCCCTACTCTACTCCCTGTACACACACGACTGCGTGGCAAAACGTGGTTCCAACTCCATCTACAAGTTTGCTGACGATACGACCATAGTGGGCCGGATCTCGAATAACGACGAGTCAGAATACAGGCGGGAGATAGAGAACCTAGTGGAGTGGTGTAGCGACAACAATCTCTCCCTCAATGCCAGCAAAACTAAAGAGCTGGTCATTGATTTCAGAAAGCAAAGTACTGTACACACCCCTGTCTGCATCAACGGGGCCAAGGTGGAGATGGTTAGCAGTTTCAAATTCCTAGGGGTGCACATCTCCAAAAATCTGTCCTGGTCCACCCACGTCGACGCTACCACCAAGAAAGCACAACAGCGCCTATACTTCCTCAGGAAACTAAGGAAATTCGGCCTGTCCACATTAACTCTTACCAACTTTTACAGATGCACCGTAGAAAGCATCCTATCGGGCTACATCACAGCCTGGTATGGCAAATGCTCGGCCCAGGACCGCAAGAAACTTCAGGGAGTCCAATCCATCACACGAGCCTGCCTCCCATCCATTGACTCCAACTACACCTCCCGCTGCCTGGGAAAAGTGGGCAGCATAATCAAAGATCCCTCCCACCCGGCTGACTTACTCTTCCAACTTCTTCCATCGGGCAGGAGATACAGAAGTCTGAGAATACGCACGAACAGACTCAAAAACAGCTTCTTCCCCACTGTCACCAGACTCCTAGATGACCCTCTTATGGACTGACCTCATTAACACTACACCCTGTATGCTTCATCCGATGCCAGTGCTTATGTAGTTACATTGTATATGTTGTGTTGCCCTATTATGTATTTTATTTTCTTCCCTTTTCTTCCCATGTATTTAATGATCTGTTGAGCTGCTCGCAGAAAAATACCTTTCACTGTACCTCGGTACACGTGACAATAAACAAATCCAATCCACAGGAACAGGCCCTTTGGCCCTCCAAACCTGCGCCGACCATGCTACCTGTTTAACCTAAAACCTTCTACACTTCCGGGGTCTGTATCCCTCTATTCTCACCCTCTTCATGTATTTGTCAAGGCACCCCTTAAACGACTGTCGTACCTGCTTCCACCACCTCTTCTGGTAGTAAGTTCCAAGCACCCACTGGCCTCTGTTGTTTTAAAAAAAAACTACCCTCGCACATTCCCTCTAAACTTTGCCCCTCGCACGTTAAACGTATGTCCCCTAGTAATTGACTTCCACCCTGGGAAATTACATTGCATTTTGATTTTTTTTTTGTACCAAATTTTGAGAACTTGAACTTTAAAACTTTTATCTCCTCTACTGTTCTTGGTTTTTTACCTTTTAGAAAATATTCTGATCTATCTTGGTCCATATTCACACTTAAAAACCCCGTTATAGTTTTGTCCACTTATTTAATCTGGCAGTTTTATTTGGAAGTTGCTCTCTCTCTTAATTTAGTGTTACCTGCAAAATTTGATGGGCAAATCTCTATTCTTTCATCTGCATCATCACTAAATATTGAGGTTGAGGCCCAGAACAGACCAATGGAGAAAATTAGTGATGATAATCTTTATTGTCACAAGTAGGCGTACATTAACATTGCAACAAAGTTACTGTGAAAATCCCCTAGTCGCCACACCCCGGCGCCTGTTTGGGTACACGGAGGGAGAATTTAGAATGTCCAATTCATCTAACAGCTCATCTTTCAGGACTTGTGGGAGGAAACCGGAGCACCCGGAGGAAACCCACGCAGACACGGGGAGAATGTGCAGACTCTGCATAGACAGTGACCCAAGCCGGGGATCGAACCTGGTACCCTGGGGCTGTGAAGCATCAGTGCTGCCCACTGTGTCCCCTGCCAAACTTGAGTTCATATCTGTTGCCCCACCCTCTAAACTAATTTGGAACCCAGGTCAAAAGACTACTTCCAATTCTGTGCAGCCTCATTTTTGCCAGTGATGATTTGTGTTGAATTTATGGTTGCCTTCTGGAAATCAGTATTAATAAAAATTATTAGCATTCAATCATCTTATTAATGATCTCTTGTAAAAGCTCAACAAATTACCTGGACATGACTTGTAATCAATAAATCCATCAAATTGTCTTTTAGTTTGTCTGATCTGTACAAACTTTTTTTTCTTGCATTTAGTCTTGACACCAGAATCAAACTTCCAGAAAACGTCATCCTAGACGATTTTCAAGACAAACACAAAAGAAAAGTTACGCTTTCCAAATTGATGACAAACTCTCTGCTCCATTGATGGCCATAAAAGAGGGGAGAAAAGAGGCCATAAACACAAAGGAGCAATTAGCATATGAAGGGCTCAAAATTTAATGGCAGTGGCCTTGTCCATTGGCCAGAGAGCTGGTGGTAACCCCATGACAGTCCTTTCCAATAGCCACGATAGGATTAAATGCCTTTATCAGGCAGTCAACTGTTCGTCATCGAGGCTGCCATGCCTTTAAAGGCAAAAAGCCCACTTCCAAGAACTGCTGGTCGATCAAAGGGCTGGCAGCTCTTCAGACCCAGCAGCGCCTCTGGGGATGGTGGCCACTGCTATGATTGCAGGAAGCCCCAGCCAGCAGTATAATTTGAAGACCCAGAAGAGCAGTGAAGTGGCTCACTGGGGCCAGTCTGGCAGACTCTGAGTGGGGGAGTGATACTCTAGCGACCGGGGTGTTTGATCAGGACGTCCCACAGGGAGGCTACCAGGCTATACCATTAATTGGCCACTTCAGCTCTCTCAATTGGCTTCTGAGCAGAGGGCACTCCTCCACCAGCTTGATCACCTGATTAGATGTACCCTGATCTCTGTTTTGTGGTTTTGGGGTCGGTGGGGTGCCTTAAATTCTGCCCATTGTCTGCATCAAAACATGTGAACTGGCTTCGTTATTGGGTTAGCCTGTGTGCCAGAGGCTTCACATACTCTGTAAATTGTGTAAAATACTTCCATTCATGTGATTATTGTCTTCTAATCTTGATGCCAAAGCTTGAAAAGTATGCATTTGATTCACAAAGCAAAACCCACTGGGAACAACTGCTCCATATTTCCCAAATTACTCCGAACAAATTGGGCAAAAAAGGTTAATCTAAGAAATTTGATATTGATTCAGCTAGCATCACTGAAAACAGCTGAAAAATAAACCACTTGCTCTACATGAGGGTGTGATTCTTTTATTTATAAAGTGGGTAAGGGTGGGATTCTTTTATTTATAAAGTGGGTGAGGGAGAGAATCACTAGTCTGCACAGAATGCTTAAGGAAGAACCAGCTAGCACAAACACTAGAGAATTCTGAGAATCCTTAGAATTTTGGAACATCATGGCGACCGAGGAGGAGGAGTTCCAAGGGTAGGTATCAATGATTTGATTTTTAACAAAAGCGGTCTACCCAATTTTTATTCAGGCTATCAATAAGCAAATAAACGAAAGACTAGCGATAGCACAGTAGACTATGACCTCCATTTTTACCATGATGGAGAGGTCCTTTTTCATGTTGAATGATAGAAGCCTGAAAATCCTGACTGGCCCCAAACACTGCCCCTCCCATTTCCAAGGGGGCTGTTTGTGTTTAGCATATGAGTGGTTCACTGAGGCAGGTGGCCATATAAATCATCAGCTCCCTCCACAGAAGTGGGATTTTGGTAGCCCAGGTCTGTGACATTGATGAGGCTTGGCAAGAACCGGTCTGAACTTAGTGGATTTGTTTTGATCGCCTTTGGAGAGTTGAGATGGGCTTTCGATCTGGTCCCAGGACACCTTTCAGAGAGTTAGTGTCCTTTGGGGGTAGTCAGGTGTCTTTTGGGGGGTGGGGGGGGGGGGGAGGAGGAGAGAAGAGATGGATGTACTTCGAAATTGTTTAAAGCAGGCATGAATGTGCCTCAAAAGTCCATAAACTCTAACTGTGAACTCATTGGGACTGTCAACAGACCTGTTAAAGTCAACTTTCAAAACGTATCTGTCACAAGATCCTGCAAAAACTGTTAAGAGGATCTGTCAAAGGAAGCTGTCTGTTGACATAAGGCTGAGGGCTTCCATTACTCGATTCCTACTGCATAATTGGTTTCACAACTATGCATTATCACAGTAGGGTGCTTCCATTTCAGTTTGATTGACAGCTACAAGTGGTTATAGACTCTTTGAAGTGGGGCTTTGTTCTTCCATACTTGTTGTTGGGGATGTATCTTTGAATGCAATGATTGTTATATGGCTTTATTCTGGTATTCCTTTCCTCAGCCTGCCTGCCTCTCTCCTTATGAGGTGCTCTTTAAAACCTACTTTCACCACCCTAAAACTCCTTATGTGGATCATGTCAAATTTTGTTTTATAATTGCACATGTGAAATACCTTGATGTTTTACTGTGTTTGAGGTACTTTATACATACAAGCTGCTAATCAATACTGTTTATAGTTCTGAACACCTTTATCATATCACCTTTTGACCTTCCGTTCACTCGGAAAGGGGGTTTGAGCTTCATCTCACAACTGAGGCCTCTCGATAATTGCCTTGTGAACCTTTTTTGTAGGAGAATGCCTCGAAATCTACCCACTTTTGGTAATATGACCCAAGTGGTTTAGTTTACCATTTTGTATTGAGTGCTCGTGTATGTGGAACCTGGAAGCTCACTTACTTTTGTTACACATCTTCATCGACTTGAACTCTTCCCCCCCCCCCGCAACTAAAGGTTACTTATCTCAGTAATTGTTTTTCATATGTCACTGAAATGTCTTGCCAGCTGCTGCTGCAACCTCCTCCATAAACAATGGAAAGAGGAAAATAATTCAACAAGGATTCCCTTTCCTAATTCCACTGATGCTTGGTGGAAATGCACATACTGTCAAATATCTGAAAGCACACAGAAGGCAAAACTGAGGCTCTCTTTGTGTGTAGAGGTTGGAATAAAAACACAAAATGCTGAAAATACTCAGCAAATCGGGCAGCGTTTGTGGAGCGTGAGCAGTTAACATTTCCGGTCCTTTTCAAAGACACTGCTGGACCTGCTGAGTATTTCCAGCAGTTTCTGTTATTTCAGATTTCCAGCATCTGCAGTTTTTTTCTAGTATTTGTGTTGTTGAGATAATGTTGAATTTGTGCACGGTCTTCTATTAGACCACTGCTGAAGTACTAAGTGGAGCTTTTGGTACATGATTGTAGGAAGAAAATAAGAACACAATGAAAATGTGCAGAGGAGATTTGACATGGTTGCAGAAAAAATGAAGGGAAAGTTTTAAAATATTAAATTCCCTGCTTGAAAAATAAGACTCCTTTTGGATATAGGGTGCAAGCAGTGGAATGGATGAGACGAGGTGCTTCAAATGTGGTGTCGTCTTGATGTGTGACACGACATTTTGTTTTGAATTCTATGTTGGCACTGGGTCATGACAAGATTGTGATCAGTTGACCTGTCATGACTAGATTGTGATCAGTTGACCTGTCTTGACCATATAGACCAATGTGGGTAACCTATGCGAGTGAATGAACCGCATGAGTGGCCGTCCTTTTTCTGTGGGCTGCAAGATTAAAATCAGGCTTGTTCACTGACCATGACCCCCAATAGAATCCCTACAGTGCAGAAGGAGGCCATCGGCCCATTGAGTCTGCAACGATCCACTCCGCCCTATACCCTGAACCTAACCTGCACACAAAGCAATTAGTTATAGTAAATGCTTAGCCATTTGTCCATTAATAGAATTATCATCAATTTCAAATGATTAAAAACAAAATAAATATTTTACACTTGACACAGCGATTAGCACCGCGCAAGGGACCTGGGTTCAATTCTGATCTTGGGTGACTGTCTGTGTGGAGTTTGCATGTTTTCCCCATGTCTGGGTGGGTTTCCTCCATGCACTCTGGTTTCCTCCTACAGCCCAAAGGTATGCAGGTTAGGTGGATTGGCCTTGCTAAAATTGCCCCTTCGTGTCCAAAAGATGTGCAGGTTAGGTGGGATTATGAGGATATAGGGATAGGATGGGGGAGTGGGCCTGGGTGGGGTGCTCTTTCAGAGGGTTGGTGCAGACTCCATGAGCCGAATGGCCGCTTTCTGTACTGTAGGGATTCCATGATACCTTGCTTATTTTACAGGACCCCCACCCCGGCTCTCAGCCTGGCCTGAGAGGACTGGTGAAATCCAGTGCAAATGAGTGAGATGTGTTTTGCAGCTACCCAGGCATGTTTATCTACCTTGGAGGCAGTGAACAATTTATTAACAACTACTGTTTTGTGTATTAACCATATTTTGTCTGGTTGCCTTCTTTGCTAAATTCATAGAACATAGGAGGAAAGTCCATAAAGATCGGCAATATCAATACTGTATTGTTAGATTCTGGCCGCTGACGGTACAGTATTGAAAGTTCTGCTTTCCCAAAACACCTTTATTTTTGTTTTTTAAAACAAAATGGGTCTGGCAGCAGTAACAATTTTTCTCAATTCCTGGCACCCTCTAGTAAAGCAGGGATGACTAACATCTGGAGATGGCACTTCATATTGCTGGAGGTGCTGGTGACTCCTTCAGTTGCAGTGGTGCTGCTTGGAGGCCGGCTTAACTGTATTGCAAACATAGCAGCTGAAAATAAGACACATGAAAAAAGCAAATTGATTGTTATTTGTGCAAATTGTAGGCCCATAGTGCACTTATTCTTCACAGGAACAGCGAGATTAATGTCAAACCCGTGTATTTTCAATCTTACAGTGCTAGTATGTGTTTATCAAGCAGTTATTTCCAAGATATTCACAATAAGAGTTTTGTTTGTTCTGCCTATGTAATTTGCCTGTGAGTTTGGCTGTCACTCCCGAGTCCAGGCTGATGACCCGTACTCCCCTCCACCATACCTTTTTATTTTCTCTTTGCCCCTCATGCCTCTCCCTCTTTATCCTCCTTTAAAATGCCCCTTAACACCTGCCTGTTTGATGATGTTGTTGTCATTGTCCTCGTGTATCCCCTTATGTGGGTCAGTGTTAAATTTTGTTTTGATAATGGTCCTGTGAGGTGCTTTTGGCATGTTGCACCACCTTAAAAATGCTATATAAATGCAACTTTTATTTTTGTCATCAGATTTTATCTAATAACCTTGGTAAGATGGAGAATTTAACCTGTGAGAACTGTGGCTTTACTTCCTGTAATTTGCATGCAGATGCATTGACACCGGAAACAATGCCATTGAAGTTCAGCTTTTATGAATAACTATTAATTCATTCTATTCAGATCAGAGTGATTTGTGTTTGTGTATTTGTATGTGGATAACATGGTAACTGCGCATTCCCCACTGCTGAAGTCAGGTCGCGAGTATTTTTATGTTCATAATGAGATTGCGATCTGAATGACACTGGAACACATACCAACAGTAAGGGGAGGAAGTGAAGCATGATTCCGGACTGCTGTTTGTGGCTGTCGAGTTAAGTGGCAGTTTTGGAACATGTGCTGTTGAATTTTATGCATCACCTGTTTGATCTGCTTGGGATGGTACATAATGTTGCAGGAAGTTAAGCCCTCACCCTTGTTTATTTTAAACTGCTGGCCATTACCTCCATAAATAGCTCCAGCTCCATAATCTCAATATTTCCTGTCCACTTCCTTGTTTTCTCTGGAATGAATTTTATTGTTACCCTGCAACCACAGGAAAGTTCAGGATGCGGGATGTGTTAGAGAGAAACAGGATTCCAGGAGTGACCTTGTTTGTATGCATGCGTTGGGAGTATTTGAAAAAGAGATTTAGCTTTATTTTTGTATGTTTAGGCAATTTCCTCCAGTGTTCATTTAAGCAACAACAGTAACTTAAGATAGCATCTTTAACATAATGAAACATGCCAAGGTGCTTTACAGGAGCATTATAAAATAAAGATTGACACCAAACCACAGAAGGAGATCTTGGGTTAGATGACCCAAAGCTTGGTAAAAGAGATGGGTTTAAAGGAAGAAAGCTTGTTGGACAGGTGTTAGGAGGGAATTCCAGAGCGCTGGGGCCTTGGTAAATGAAGCCACAGCCACCAATACTTGGGCAATTTTGATTAATGTGCAAATAAGAGGAACGCAGATATATTGGAGGGTTATGGGGTTGGATGAGATTATACAGCTAGCAAGGAGGGAATCCTTGGAGGAATTTGAAAATGAGGGTGAGAATTTGAGAATCAAGACATTGGTGCTTGGTCAAGCAGCATGGTCAGCGAGCACAAGGGTAATAGGGGAATGGGACGTGCAGTGAGTTAAGACATGTGCAGCACGGTTTTAGATGACCACATGTTTATTGAGGGTAGAATACAGTAGACCAGCCAAGAATATGTCGGAATAATAAGAGTCCTAACGTAACAAAGGCATGAATGAGGATCTCAGCAGCAAATGAGCTGACCCAGGGATTAAGTCTGGTTATCTGAATTTTGTGGATCTTTCACTTTTGTTGATGAAGTTCAGGATTGAACCTTTAATCGTAAATAAGGCTGGAACTGACCACTTTAATGTGAAATTCATGGCCTCTTTCTGACACTGTACAGACTTAACTGGGTATGTTTCACTTGTGGAATACTGAAAGTGTTACAAGGAAATAGCTTTCTTGGGAGGAGGGAGGATATAAATAGATCTATGGCTAAGAAAAAATTAAATGTCTCTAGGGAACGCTCACCTCCTTTGGGAGTGGGAACAGATGTTGTTTCTCTGTATTGTATTCAGTTACCAAACTAAATGGGAAAACCACAAGAGAGATATGAATGAATGAGGCTATTCGGCCCATCTTAATTCAGCTCTGCACTCGTTCCCCATTCCACTGTTGCATGTTATTATTTCTTATATGATTCCAATAATTTTCACCTCCACCAGTTTTTTCAAACTTCTACTGCAAGTGTTGATCTTTGTGAGAAGATGACTTCCTGATATCAATACTAAAAGTTACCTTAACCAATTTGAACCTGTTTGTATTACTATTTCTATTGCAGGTTAAGCTTTTACACATTTTAATATTTTATACATGTGTATGATCAGCTGTTGGACACCACTTTTCAAGGCTAAAAGCTCAAGTCTCTTGAGACTTTCCCCATAACTCAGCCCATTGACACATGGATCAGCTCTGGCAGTTCTTTGCACAGTCTCTAGTGCTCATATGCTTCCCTTTTTTCTCTCTTGGTGCCTTAATTGGACACAGTACAGAACATGCAGTCTAACTGCACTAATCTATTGTTTTAACTAGGTATTTCATCATTCCATCGTTTTTGCTGACTGCTGCTCTGCTTTGTTGGACTGTTTGAGTCTGCTATAATATCTAGGTGTTCTTTCAATCTCACTTGTAAATATTTCCCCATAAATGGAGTACTTGTGTTGCCTATCACATTTCCTTTTTGGTGCAATTCGTAACACTTTTGCACCTATCTGTATCCCAGTATTGACTATGTTGACTCTTAAGAGCACAATCATGCTTCCTGTTCTCCAATATAGTACAGCTAATAAAATTGGAACATTTTGAAAATATTGCGCTCTAGGCATCATCTTTGTTCAAACTCAGAAACTATTATTAAAAAATCAATTGTTAAATAAATAACTCTTGGATAAAACCTTTCTTTCCTTTGCTGAGGATGCCCAGAAAAGCTTTTGAGGTGTAGTGCCTGTTTTGTAAGTAAGGACAGCAGCCAATTAGGATCACAGCATTGAAAGTGAGGAATCAGTTACTCTATACTTAGTAAAAGCAAATTACTGCGGATGCTGGAATCTGAAACCAAAAGAGAAAATGCTGGAAAATCTCTGCAGGTCTGGCAGTATCTGTAGGGAGAGAAAAGAGCTAATGTTTTGAGTCCAGGTGACCCCTTGCCAAAGCCCAATAGTTAGTTGAGGGGTGAATGGAACAATGAGAGGTCTTTCCTGCATCTCTTCAATTAGGGGCATGTGTCTGTCCATTTGAGCAGGCAACTGCCACCTTGGTTTAACACTTCACCTGAAAGCTGGTATTGTAACACACCATGGCTATTGCACTGGATTAAATTTCAAGTACTAGAGTGTAACTTGAACCCTTGTCGTTTTGGCTTGGAGGGGAATGCCACCACTGATCCCGAATTTACGTTTCATATAAATAATATGCAGATTCTTTGTAGTGTAATTTCTCCTCCCTCTTGAACATGTTGCCTCTTGTCTTTGCAGCCCCACTGCTATCCTAGTTGAGAACGCAAATTCATTATAAAAGAGGGCTTTCTTACACTGGTCGGCTAATTCTGTTAATTCTTTGCCTCTTTTGTTACTATTTTGTTCCATTTTCCAATTCTAAAATTTTTAAGACACTGGCTCAAAATGTCACCGCATGATGAGATGTAAATATGTTAACTCAAACCTCTTCAAATAGTTGACCCCAAGGACATTTTACTCCTGTTCTGTGCCTTGTCCTTGCCTTTTACTATATTTGAATGATATTGGGGATGTTTAGTTGGAAAACTGAAGTCAATGGTGACATTCATCCTTCCTGAAGAGACCATTTTAAATCAATTCTGAGATTAGAGTGTGGAATCTCAGTTTAAGTGGGAATTATTCACCAGATTTACAGTTAATGCTCTGACACTTGATGGGAGTATAGAGTGCTGCAGCTGCTGCACAGTTGTAGGCCTGTTTAGGCAGGTTGCAAAGAGCCCTTGGAGGCACTATGTCCTTGATTAACCTTGCAAACTGTATTATGTGATTATAAGTTGCTAAGTGTTTGGTTTAATGCTAGTTACTAGTGTTGCAGGTGATCAATTGTATTTCTGTTTTTAATTTCTGTTCCCATTTCTTAGTTTTTCCCTTCTATCCTCTATTTACTTCTGTACCGAATACCATATGTCTTGCTGAGTTCTGGCATAAGTTCAGCGTAACTGTACAGTAAATTGAAAGCCCAACTACAAAATCTTTGTTTGTATACAATGCCAGGAACTGGCACCCACACTGCATTTCTTCTGGTTTACAGTGTACAGATCACTGGGTTTCTGCCAGAATACCCTTAAATTATTACATTAAAGGAAAAGCTATTTGTGATTTGAAATGTAAATGCCAGGTGCATAATTTTCACCCCTTGGGGTGATGGGGAGGGGAACTGATTTTTTTTTTTTAAAAGGGAGGAGATGCAAATTTAGTTGATGGTATTTTCTGGGTAGAGTAATATTTGCACTTCTCTATTAAAATAGTTTATTTTTATGAAATGGAAGGCAACTTTAGCTGGAAGTTGATCCTATGGGTTGGTGCTGGCAGCTGGGGATAGTAGTGGTGAACTTAAGGTGGGGGACAAATGTAGGCTAATATTCCGTCTGGCTAAGAATACAAATTACCCAGTGGAGTTCATAAACGTTCATATTTCACTGCAGTGAAGGCAGTGGTGAGCTGACCTAATTTGTTTCGAGCAAGAATTTTGAGTGCTGTAGCAAAATTATTTTATTTGCATGTTTTGTTAGCACATGTTCAGAGTGGCTGCACTTAGGCAACAGGTTCATCTGTGACTGTAAGTAGCAGACAAATCCCCATGTGCGTGGCAGTGGCTATTATTTTTTTCCTCCTTCCTCGCTTGTCTGTAAACACACCAACAACACAATCTAATCTCCCTAGGAAAAGTGAATCAAGACCAAGTGTGTTATTGAAGCAGGAGTAGAGAGCAGCGAGTTTATTGGAGCCAGAGTGTAGGCCATAGGGTGAAGACACAAGTGGATAGTGTTTATGAACATTTGGTGGGGGTAGAGAAAGAGGTGGAAGAGTTTCCCATGGCTGCTTTCCATTGTTAGTTTCAGAATTACTACTCAGTCGATCACTGCAGTTTTCTATAGCTTGGTGTCACAACTAAAAGGGTACAGGATCTGGATTATTTCGGGACTGGGCAGGTCACAGAATTGCAGTGAGTCATGAAGTAATACAGTGCAGGAGGCCATTCAGCCCATTGAGTGTGTTAGCTCAAAGAACAAAGTAAAGTACAGCACAGAAACAGGCCCATCGACCCTCCAAGCCTGCGCCAACCATGCTGCCCGTCTAAACTACAATCTTCTACACTTCCTGGGTCCGTATTCCCATCCTATTCATGTATTTGTCAAGATGCCCCTTAAACGTCACTATCATCCCTGCTTCCACCACCTCCGGCAGCGAGTTCCAGGCACCCACTACCCTCTGAGTAAAAAAAAAAAAAGACTTGCCTCGTACATCTCCTCTAAACCTTGCCCCTCGCACCTTAAACCTATGCCCCCTAGTAATTGACCCCTCTACCTTGGGAAAAAGTCTCCGACTATCCAATCTGTCTATGCCCCTCATAATTTTGTAGACCTGAAACAACCTAGTTTGTCCCATTCCCTGTTCTTTCCCTATATCCTTACAATTTTTCAAGTATTTACCCAATTTCCATTTAAAGGATACCAATGAATTTGTATCCAGCACCCTGTCATGCAGCACATTCCAAATGCTAATTGTTGCATAAAAGTATTTTTCCTCACTTCTGGCGCTCCTACTCAGCACCTTTAAATCTGTGCGTTCTGATTATCAACTCTTCAGACATTGAAAGCGATGTACTTATTTTATCAAGAATACATGATTTTAACCATCTCAAACAAATCTCCTCTTGTCTTTCTTTGCTGTAAGGTGAACAGCTTCTTACTCCGTGCACATAACTGTAATCCGGTAACCTTGAAATAATTCTGATAAATCTCCCTTGTAATCTCTCCAGTATCTTCACATCCTACTTAAAGCGTGGTACCCAGAATTGGACACTCCTTCACCTCGGGCCAAACTAGTGTTCTTTTTAGAGATTTAGTACATCTTCGCAGTTTTTGTACTTTACCGCCATTTATAAAGCTCCAGATTCTATATGCTTTATTAACTGCTTTGAAGGTGGCAGTGCAGATTAATAAAGACTTGATTACAGCAATAACTACATTTCAAAAGCAATTAATTGTGCGATGCTTTGGGATGTTCTGAGGCTGTGAAGGGAGCTTTATAAATGCTGGTCCTTTTGTAATGATCTGAAATCATTTATTTACTGACATCTCATTTGGCTTAGATCGCATTGGAGTTGATGAGCTTGGCCATCATATGCCATAGGATAAAATGGAGGGTTTTTTTCCCTGCAAGATTTTATCTGTACTGACCAAGTTATTGGAGAGAATTAAAAGAATTACTGGGTTGTTTGTATATCCTCCTTTTGCTTGTTATGGATTACATTAGTAGAGGCCAAAGCGCAGATACAAATTGAATTACTGGTATGTACAGCATGCATAATTAATGGATTGAACGCAGGAAAGCGGGCGAAGAAATGGTACAAATGCTGCGCTGCCCTTTTTTTTAAGTATGGTGTTTTGAAAATTATTTTTCTATTTTTCATACTGATTTCAAACCTATTCCAAGGATGTCAAAAATTAGATAAGGGAGCTTAAGAATTTGCTTCACGTGGCCATTCATTCCTGAGAGGTTGGGTCTGAGTCAATTTTGTGTTGCCGGGATACACAGCAGGACCCAGTGAATAATTAATTATTTTTCATCAAATAACATCACATTGGCCACCTGAACAGCTGAGTGCATTTCTCTCTGGTGTGGTTTGCTGACTACTCCAGTGCATGGTTGAGTTTTTTTCTCAACACCTCTTCAGGTGTGGAATGTTGATAATTTTGTTTGCAAGTACTGTCAATCACAGCATACAAGTTGACCAGGTGTAGAAGACAATCCCATTTTTTTCACTGTCAGAATGTTGCATGTTTAGGGCTACACCCACCTTACAAATTGACACATTGGATCAAGCAGGTATATGTGTTGTGATGTTAAGAGGATGCAGAGGAGCTTAAGACTTGCTCACACAGATCAAACCACAGATGGTGACTGAGAATGTAGAAATTGTTATATATTATGGGTGCGATTCTCCCAAAAGGGAACAAAGTCCCCTAGCGAGCACGTTTAGCCGTGTGTTAAACATGGCAAATCAATGCGACTCACGCTGAATAAGGGGCCTGAATGGGGAACGCACGACCAAGGCCGCGCGCAGCCCTGTTTTGTACAGTGAGGAGCTCTGCTCGCCGGAACTCCCCATTGTAGCAAATGCCGTCCCAATCTCCGAGGCCACCGAAACAATTCCCAACCTCTTCTCTTCTCCTCCTCCACTGCCCCAAGCCCACTTGCAATATGGGTGGGTCCCCAGTCTGATTGCACACATATGAAAGAAAATGCCACCTGGGCACCTTGGCAGTGCCATCTGGGCACGTTGGCAGTGCCAGGCTGGCACCCAGGTGGCACCAGCCTGCTCAAAGGGAATGCAGCTTGGAGCTTCTGATCCCCGCGAGATCTCCATGAGCGCCGTTCCGTCTGGTCCATGTTTGCGGGGGCCAGTGCTGAACAGCGCTCGCAGAGGTCTCTGAGGTGAATCCCAAAGCCTCGGGTACCGTGGGAATCTGTACATTCGAGGGAGGCTAGTTGGCTCACTGTAATATGCAGATTTCCTAAAAGGTGCTCCTGGCTATTGTAGGCGGGATTCCAATTGCAATGTCTTGCGAGATTGCGTTTGAACCTCGCGAGGGATTGCAAGCCGGTTAGATCCCGGGAGAGGGCTCTCCCGGCTTTCAGTGGTCACACTGTGCCGCAGGGAGTTTGCGCCGCAGGGAGTTGCTTTTCGGGCACAGAGTGGCTGTTGGATTGCACCCTATATTTCATATTTGTGGCAGTAATGTTATCAATAACCCTGGTTTTACATACAGGCAGTGCGGCTGCGAAAGCTGTAACAAAGGTGTTGTAAAAGAGTGAGGCAATTATTGTTTCTAACCATTTATTTGTTTGCTAATGTTATGATTGCTGGAGATTCCCTGAAGAGTAGATAATTTGAGGAATTGTATTTAGTCCTATCAGCAGGTCATGGAATTAGTGGGATATAGATGATGCAATAGTTTTGCAGTCTGTTATAGGTTATTAAGTTGAACAGTAAGTTCAGGTTTTTACATCTATTTAAGAACTCTAACTCATTACTGATAATTAACTGATAACCCACGGAAAGCAATGGGACCTGATGGAGTCCCTGATTGTGTACGCAGATCCTGCGCGGACTAATTGACGGGTGTGTTTGCAGACATCTTGAACCTCTCCCTACTCTGTTCCGAGGTTCCCACCTGCTCCAGGCAGACCACCATCATAACGGTGCCGAAGAAGAACCAGGCAATGTGTCTCAACACCTAGGTGGCCTTGACCTCTATCATTATGAAGTGCTTCGAGAGGTTGGTCATGAGACACACCAACCCCATACTTCCAGAATGCCTTGATCGACTGCAATTTGCGTACCATCACAATCTGTTCTCAGCAGATGCTATCTCCCTGGCCCTGCACTCGTCCCTGGGGCATCTTGACAACAAGGACTCCTACGACAGACTCCTATTCATTGACTACAGCTCTGCCTTCAACACCACATTCCCAGCCAAGCTCATGTCTAAACTCAAAAACCTAGGACTTGGCTCGTCCCTCTGCAACTGGATCCTCAACTTCCTGACCCATAGACTACAATCAGTAAGGATAAACAACGACACTTCCCGCTAATCCTCAATACAGGGGCCCTGCAAGGCTGTATTCTTAGCCCCCTACTATACTCCTTATACACACAAAGCTGTGTGGCAAAATTCAGCTAAAACACCTCTACATGTTTGCTGATGACATGACCATAGTGGGGTGGTTCTCGAACAACAATGAGTCAGAATACAGGAGAGAGACTGAGAACCTAGTGGCATGGTGTAATGCCAATAATCTCTCCCTCAGTGTCAGCAAAACTAAGGAGCTGGTCCTAGACTTCAGGAAGCGATGTGTCGTTCACCTGTCTGCATTAATGGTGCCGAGGTGGATATCGTTGACCACTTCAAATTCCTGGCTGTGCTCATCAACAATCTGTCCTGGTCCACCCATGTTGTCGCTACAACCAAGAAAGCACAACAGCGCCTGTACTTCCTCAGGAAATAAGGAATGTCCACATTAACTCTTATCAACTTTTACAGATGCACCATAGAAAGCAACCTACCTGGCTGCATCACAGCCTGGTATGGCAACTGCTCGGCTCAGGACCGGAAGAAACTACAGTGAACACAATTCAGTCCATCTTGCGAACCCGCTCTCCTACCCACTGGCTCTGTCTACACCTCCCGATGCCTTGGGAAAGCGGGCAGCATAATCAAAGACGCCTCCCACCCGAGTTATTCTCTCTTCCAACCTCTTCCTTCGACAGAAGATACAAAAGTCCGAGAATGCGCACTGACAGATTAAAAAACAGCTTCTTCCCCGCTGTTACCAGACTCCTAAACGACCCTCTTGTGGACTGAACTGATCTCTCTATGCATCTTCTCTGTTGTGGTTAGCATTATACTCCATGTGCTTCACACAATGTCTGTCTATATATTTACATTGTGTATTTATCATATGTCCTCTGTTTTTTCATGTATGGAACGATCTACCTGGACTTTACACAGAAGAATACTTTTCACTAAGTTGTAAAGCTATTTCTTTGATACTGTGGTGAATTCTGCATTTAAATTAAAGCTTGTTTTAACATAAAAGATACCTATTGGTCAGAGTCAAGCCTCCTGGGGTGAAGTATCCTCTCCTCATAGTTTTACAAATTGAAAAATGGTGTCCTAACAAACCTTGGGGTCTGCTCTGGTATCCTAAAGGTGACCAAGGAACAGAAATAGGTTCTCCTGTACCAACATTGGTGATTTCAATTTTATACTCTGTATAAGTTAACCCCAGTTTTTTTTTTTGGAAGGCTTATCAAAGCTTCATAGGTCGATTTGTACATTGAGATCTATGGAATTTCCGGGCTCTTTGTGGATTTTCTCTCTCTGTCTATTTCCTCATATCAATGCACGTAGCATAACTCATTTTCTCATGTGCAATACCTGATTTGCCTTTATCTTCCAGATTCTAGGTTTGTTTTGTCAATATATACAAAGTAATAAAACCTGGAAAATGTTATAATCCAGGATTATTAATTGACAGTCGTCCTAATATTACCATGTGTGTGATATTGATGTGCCAAAGAAACAAATGGCAAACCAGCACTCATCATTGTTAGCCCAGAAAGTATCTTGAATATGTTAACTTGGGCCATCACAGCACACTGGCCATTTGAGACAAATGTGGAGCAAGAACACCTAACTAGTGCAGATTTTTCTGTAGAGCACTATTGCGCGAGTGCTGCATTTTTGGAGGCACCTACCTTTAGTACATCCACATGTTTGGGGCTGATATAAAAGGCTACGTGCAGGAGAGTTATGCCCAAACTCTTCAATCTGCAATATTAAAAATAAATGAGGTAATTGCTCCATTGCTATCAGTACTGTAGATCACGGTGTATAAGATGACCCGAATGGTTTGCTCCCGAATATTGTGTTTTTGCATAAACCTGGCATATAACTCGACCCCAGTTTTCAACCATAGAACATACAGTGCAGAAGGAGACCATTCAGCCCATTGAGTCTGCACCGACCCACTTAAGCCCGCACTACCTATCCCCTTAACCAAATAACCCCATCTATCCTTTTTGGACACTGAGGGCAATTTAGCATGGCCAATCCACCTAGCCTGCATGTCTTTGGACTGTGGGAGGAAACCAGAGCACCTGGAGGAAACCCACGCAGACATGGGGAAAACATGTAGACTCCACACAGACAGTGACCCAGCAGGGAATCTAACCTGGGACCCTGGCGCTGTGAAGCCACAGTGCTCACCACTATGCTACAGTGCTGCCCACATGCT
Organism: Scyliorhinus torazame; assembly: GCF_047496885.1. Taxonomy (NCBI): domain Eukaryota; kingdom Metazoa; phylum Chordata; class Chondrichthyes; order Carcharhiniformes; family Scyliorhinidae; genus Scyliorhinus; species Scyliorhinus torazame. The sequence goes on from NC_092715.1 coordinate 136,340,333, forward strand.
ACAATGCCATTGGTAGTCGGCCTCAATTTGTGACCCCACAAATGCAGGTTTTACTCAGCTGTACTTTCTCACTGCTGCAAGGGTTCGAGCAGACAATGCTGGCTGTGTTCCAAAATTGCATGGCACTTTAAGACATGCCCACATCTCGCATGGTACAGAGCGAAGAGAAATGAGCCTTCTCATTAAAGGAATGCAGTTTGCAACTGGTTCCCAGCTAAGCATTGTAATATTTGTTGACTCATCAAATAATAGTGCTGCAGCAAGGGAATTTAGTGTTATGGAAAATCTGATGCAAGAATGGAAGGGGGAGGAGTCCGGATTGAAGAGGAAGCCTAAGATCAAATGTGCGATCAGAACACAAGGTGACACAGTGGTTAGCAGTGCTGCCTCTCAGCTCCAGGGACCCGGATTCAATTCCGACCATGGGTGACTGTCTGTGCACAGTTTGTGCCTGTGCACAGTTTGTATGTTCTTCCTATGTCTGCGTGGATTTTTTCAGGGTGCTCCGGCTTCCTCTAACCTTCCAAAGATGTGCAGGTTAGATGAATTGGGCATGATAAATTGCCTTGGTGTCCAAAGATGTGGGGGACCAATTGAAAGATATAGGTTTCTTGTCCTAGTGGATGCACATTCCAAATGACTCAAAATCATGAAACTAAAGTCGATGATTACAGAATCGACAATCGAACGTCTGAACAAAGTATTTGCAAGGTTTGTTGAACTGGAACACCTGGTCAGCCATAACGGTGCAGGAAGTGTCTCCAGCTGCAGCTCCTGGAAGCCTGGGTTTTGGAACTGGAGCAGTGGCTGGGGTCACATCGCAGGCTCAGACTACACAGGCAAGAAGAGAATGGGACCACCAGGCAGAGCAAAAGATCTATGCAGGCAATGCAGAAATTTCTTGCGGCCATTCCCCTGCAAAAGAGGGAACACAATTTTTTTGAGAGGGGTGGCCTCCCTGGAAAGCAGCAACAGCCAAATTCATTGCACCTTGTTTGGTTCTGCTGCAAGGGGGAGGAGTAAAACGTGTGTGAATGCAATGATTATAGGGGATTCAATTGTAAGGGGCTGCAAACGAGACTCCAGGATGGTATGTTGCCTCCCCGGTGCTCGGGTCAAGGATGTCTTGGAGCGGTTACAGGGACATTCTGGAGGAGGTGCGTGAGCAGCCGGTGGATCATGGTACAGATCGTACAAATGTCATTGGTTTAAAAAAAAAAAGCTAAGTGCCTAAAATTAGAATATAGGGAGTTAGGAAGAAAGTTGAGAAGTTGGGGCTCTGAGGCAGTGATCTTAGGATTACTACTAGTGCCACGTGCTAGTCAGAGTACAAATAGCAGGAAATAGTGGAGGAATACGTGGCTGAAGAGATGGTGTGGGGGTTGGGGGGGGGGGTCAGATTCCTGGGGCATTGGGACCGGTTCTGGGGGAGGTGGGACCTGTACAAACTGTAATCAGCACGTCTTTCGGGACTTGTGGAAGGAAACTGGAGCACCTGGAGGAAACCCACACAGACATGGGGAGAATGTGCAGACTCCGCACTGACAGTGACCCAAGCCGGGAATCAAACCTGCGACCCTGGCACTGTGAAACAACCGTGCTAACAACTGTGCTACTGTGCCACCTTATTTGAATAGGTGTAAATTGAGAGAGCTGGATACTCAGCGAGACCGTGGTGTCCTTGTACATCAGTCGCTGAAAGTCAGCGCCCAGGAGCAACTGGCAATGAAGACGGTATGTTGGCGTTCATCGTGAGGGAATTTGAGTATAGGGATAGAGACGTTTTACTGCAATTGTATAGGGTATTGGTGAGGCCACATCGAATCATAGAATTTACAGTGCAGACTGAAGCCATTCAGCCCATCTAGTCTGCACCGGCTCTTGGAAAGAGCATCCTACATAAGACCACACCTCCACCCTTTGCCCATAACCCAGTAACCCCACCCAACACCAAGGGCAATTTTGGACACTAAGGACAATTTATCATGGCCAATCCACCTAACCTGCACATCTTTGGACTGTGGGAGGAAACTGGAGCACCCGGAGGAAACCCATGCAGAGCGTGCAGACTCCGCACTGACAGTGGCCCAAGCTGGGAATCGAACCTGGGACCCAGGAGCTGTGAAGCAACTGTGCTAAACACCGTGCTGCTCATATCTGGAGTACTGTGTGCAGTTTTGGTGTTCGTATCTGAGAAAAGATGTCCTTGCTATGGAGGGAGTGCAGCGAAGGTTTATCAGGCTGATTGCTGGGATGGCGGGACTGTCATATGAGGAGAGACTAACTCGGGTAGGATTATATTCATTGGAGTTTAAAAGAGTGAGGGGATCTCATTGACAACTTATAACATTTGGGGCAGCATGGTAGCATGGTGGTTAGCACAATTGCTCCACAGCTCCAGGGTCCCAGGTTCGATTCCCGCTTGGGTCACTGTCTGTGCGGAGTCTGCACATCCTCCCCATGTGTGCGTGGGTTTCCTCCGGGTGCTCTGGTTTCCTCCCACAGTCCAAAGATGATACATTGCCCTTAGTGTCCAAAATTGCCCTTAGTGTTGGGTGGGGTTACTGGGTTATGGGGATAGGGTGGAAGTGTTGACCTTGGGTAGGGTGCTCTTTCCAAGAGCCGGTGCAGACTCGATGGGCCGAATGGCCTCCTTCTGCACTGTAAATTCTATCTGTCTATGAAAATTCTAATAGGATTAGACAGGATAGATTCAGAAAGAATGTTCCCGATGGTGGGGGAGTCCAGAACCAGGGGGCATAGTTTGAGGAAAATGGGTAAACCGTTTGGGACTGAGGTGAGGAGAAATTTCTTCACCCAGAGAGTGGTGAATCTGTGTCATTCACTACCACGGGAAACGTTGTGTTACCAAGAAGGAGCTAGATATACCTCTTGGGCTAAAGGCATTGGGGGAAGGGGAGGCTCGATCAGGGTACTGAACTTGATGGTCAACCATGATCATAATGAATGGCAGAGCAGGCCCGAAGGGCCGAATGGCCTCCCCCTGCTTCTATATTACATGTATATTTCTATTTATGTCCAAGTAATTTGTGGACTGTCGTTGAATCAATGGCATGCAGCATATAAAAACTGCACCCTATCCTTTCATGAAAGGATTGACGGAGAGATTGGGACAGTCATTGAAGCCAGCTATCAAAGGATGAATGACCATTGTCCCAGAGAGTGAACTATTTTCTCATTTGCTGTAGAAATGCTGCCGATGCGACAACCCAAAACACGGCAGCAATGTTGTTTCTAAAGTGGCAGCTCTTACTATCTGACACTTGTACCATAGTGGAGCGACAATAAAACCAAGTTACACGCGATGAACAGACATCGGAACCAAGAGATTTTGAGCATGGAGAGCTTGTTTTAACAAAATCTACACCTCCAATGAGAACTTGTGTATTTCTTATGCGGAGCAAAGAGATTTGACACCGATCAAATCCTCGCAACAAAACGAGAATTTGCAGGTCGATAGCTGAAAGGCCAACATCGGACATTAAATCTTCGGTAAATCCCTGGACCTATGACTGTAACTGAGTAGAGGACAGATTCAACAATAGTTGAAGCAACCACAGCTGTCGAGGCTGAAGGACAACCATGTTCATTGAATGATGTGCCTGAGCCCAGTGTGGAACAGGCTACCGAGAGTGTGAAAACGACAAACCCTGCCTGTGTTTGTTATTGGACTACAGGAGTAAAGGGGGAGGGATGTTGTGTATTGTAACGGATGTCCTTCAATATAGTATGTCATATGATATGTGGCACCTGGGAGATTTCCCTCTTTCACCTCTGACTGTAAGCAAGCAACACTCCTGGAATAAACTCTGACTTCTGGTTAAATAACCAGAGGTGTGGCAAACTGGCTATCTGTTGTCTTTGCTGTGAAGTAAAAGCAAAACGCAATAAAATCTAACACATGTCCGGAAGGATCGTCATCCCCAACTCTCTGTCAGTACCGCTAGCCTACTATCACTTATACGGCATGTAGTTTTTAGTACCGTTCCAAGTTCAGTCTCTGGTTTGTTCTTGGTTTATTCAAGATGGGGATTCTTAGCCTTTTTGAAGTAATCTAATGTGTTGGCAAAACTGTTGAAGCTTGGAAGTTCTCATTGTCTAGCTTAAACATGATGAGCAGGCTACTTGGGTGAGGTAATGCAGGATTGCTGGCACATATCCTGGCACTAGCCACTGCTTTCCGAAGAGAAGGGAAGAAATTTGGTGGGTTGTGGAGATTGAAACATCTTGTACTGTTGGAGCTGCCATCTGGTTAAAGCACTTTGCAGTGATGTGCTGACTACATGTGACTCATACAGTAGGCTGTAGAACAGGGAAAACTGTGGATACATTTTCAACTCCTGGTGTGCTGCAGATTCGTTTCCTTGTCTACGTACGCTTTGTGAGTTGATGCATACACTCATTGCTGGCAGTTCTTCTCAGGACTGATGCATTAAATGATGATCAGTTTAATTGTCAGTTTCCTGGCTTTTGACTGGCTAAGTTACTTGAAAATGGGTTCCATAACTCATCCAATCAAATGACTTGTCACTGAACGTTGGGAGTCTTTCAGCGCCATGACTGGAGCAGCAGTGCAAGAGGTACTCGTCAGCAACACTGATGCAATTCTTACAGAAACTGCTGCTATCAACACTCTGCAGAATGTTTGCGTTAAAACAGAGCTGCAGTGTGGTTCAGAAGGAGTAAAAAGAAAGTGAATGTGGAAAATCTGAAGTATGAAATGGAAAAATTACAGAAGGGGTCAAATCTAGTAGTGCTGGAAGAATGCTGTAACATTAGACCAGAAATGTTTTTTTTAGGGGCTGATTAATTAGCTCTGCATTTTAGAGTCGAGTACACTTGACGATTAGGAGGGGCGATTTACCCTTTTTTTTTTTTAGGAAGAGTGGGTTTGGGTCAGGTTAAAGTCTGAAAAATCTGTTTCCTGATCCGAACCCACCTTCGCCTCAGCTTTTAACAGCGACTGAAAGGTCAGTGGTCAACCAGTCTGCTTTAAGAATGCGGATTTTAATTTTAAATATGATGTTGAGAATGTGAAAAAGCTTTCAGTTTTAACTGTGATGGCCCACCAAGTTTCCCAAACATGGCGAAGTGAGGACACATGACAGTTAGTCCTTTACTCCCTGGATCCAGCTGCCTGCCTGATAATCTTTCCTGATCAGAAATTCTCCACTGACCACCTCACCTACCCAAAGCCCCCCCACCCATCACGTGACAATCTCCCCACCCCCATCACTAGGTCTTTGATCTCCTACTTCCAACCTCCAACCCTGACTGGAAGCCAGCCTGTCAATCATGCTAGTTTCTAAACCCGTGTGGCAAGTCAGGTAAGTAATAACTCAGCCCTAAAAGCACTGGCTGTCTGACCCCAAATGTTGTTTGTGTGAAACTATGCAGTGCGATCCAAATCAAATTCAAATGGAAAGATACAACATAAATGGAGGTCAATCAGCCCATCATATCTCTGCTGGCTCTTTGTTTTTTCTTTTAAAAAAAAATGACTTGCCTCAAGCAATTTTCTGCTCCTTCTCCGTGACCCTGTACATTTATCTCCTTCTGGTATTTATTCAATGGCCCTTTGAAAGTGATTGTTGAATCTGCTTCCACTTGTTTTGGGCAGTGTTCGCCACTCGCTATGTAAGTTTTTTTTTTTTTTTCTTCCTCATGTTGCCTTTGGTTTGTTTGACAATTACTTTAAATCTGCCTCATCTGCTTCCTGTCCTTTCTGCCACTGGAAGCAATTTCTCCTTACTGTCAACTTTGAGAACCTCCATCAAATCTCTCCGTAACCTTCTTTGCTCCAAACAGAACAATGCGAGAAATCTCTCCATATGCCATTCTAATAAATCTCCCAAGGCCTTGACTTCCTTCCTAAAGTGTTCTGTGCAGAATTTACCACAATACTACTCCTCCCTCTGGGGCCTAACCAGTGTTTTAGCATAACTTCCTTGCTTTTGTATTCTGCACCTTTGCGAAAAAAATCATTGGCTTTATAAATAATCTCCTGAACTTGACCTGCTACCTTCCAAGAATTGTGCATGCAAATCCACCGCCTTGTCTGCTCTTGCACCCCTTTTAAACAAAATGTTTATTTTTACACTTGCATCCTCAGTGTTGGTGAAGATTGATGACTGAAATGGGCAGCACGGTCATATAGTGGTTAGCACTGTTGTTTCACTACGCCAGGGTCCCAGGTTCGATTCCCGGCTTGGATCACTGTCTGTGCGGAGTCTGCAAGTTCTCCCCCTGTCGGCGTGGGATTCCTCCAGCTCTGGTTTCCTTCCACAAATCCCGAAAGATGTGCTTGTTAGGTCAATTGGACATTCTGAATTCTCCTTCTGTGTATCCAAACAGGCGCCGGAATGTGGCGACGTGGGGATTTTCACAGTGACTTCATTGCAGTGTTAATGTAAGCCTACTTGTGACAATAATAAAGATTATTGTGAAAAATCTAAATTTGAGGGACTGCTTTCATAGCATTTTAAAAACTGTAGCGCCTCGCCACTTCGACAGTTTAAAGATTGAGTGCACCATAACTGGTCTGTATTTACCTTGGAAATGACAGCTTCTGTCCAGGAAACAAACTTGCAAAAATAAAATGCTGAAAATATACAATAGCTCTATCAACAACAGGTTAGAGGGGAATGCTGGTTAGTATTTTAGGCCCAGACCTTTCCTAGAAAGTCCTTTGTATTTATAACATTTAGTGTTTATATTTTGTTTTTAAATTTGCTAGTTTTCTCTTCCCCCTCTGTTTAAATACAAAGTGCTGCAACTTGTTTGTGAGAAATGACAACTAAGAAAAATGGTCAGTGCAGTACAGGAGCGGGAATGTGACTATAAAAGTCAATACGTTTGATCTGTGCTCGCAACCAGTCGAAAAGCTTGCATCGGGCTTTGTGCCATCATTTAAAGTAGCTGAGAAATGCCCTCCTGTGAATTCATTTTCTCTTTTGAAACAACTTTTATGATGCCTAAAAGGCACTCAACAGTAGGTTTGATTTACAATACTAGCTTGCAGCTTTACAGATCAAATTATATCTACTTGGGCCAATATTCTGATTAAGGTTCCATTTCTCAGCATCTTGGATATTCAGGGGTTAATATTTGCATCCCGTCTTGCTGAATCTGTGCTTTCTAATTTTCCATTTAAAAATGTTGAGGTAGCCTAATTTAATAATGAGAAAAGTGACTTAACAAAGTAATTGGACCAAAAATATGGACTGTCCAAAAAACATCCCCTCTAAAGGAATTGTCCTGTTACAAATAGAATTGTTAACCTCATGATTCTGCCCTGTTAAACATGAGATGTACAATGTTTTCCTTTTTCCCCTCTCCGATTCCAGTGATACGCTGCTCAATTCGGGAGTTTCTTGTCAAAAGTTTGGCTACCTCCTGCCGTCCCAGTCCCACTGCTTGACTCAGTTGCCATCGTGGTGCACTGCACGGGTGCAGAATTAGAATTTTGCTGCCGATATCTACTCTGGTTCAGTGGTGGTGCCGGCTGCACGCTTAAGTTGTCTGCTTTTTATGTCAACTGAACCACACAGCCCATTATTTACAAATAAGATAGTAGGATGCAGAGGTGGAACCTCTCTGCACGCCCTCTTCCCCTCTTATTATCAGAGTTGGATTGTTGTGTTCTGTACAAGGTTCTGGAACCTACCTCTTCATTCACCTGAGGTAGGAGCAGTGCTCCGAAAGCTGCTGATTCGAAACAAACCTGTTGGACTTTAACCTGGTGTTGCAAGACTTCTTACTGTGCTCACCCCAAGTCCAACGCCGGCATCTCCACATCATAACTGACTTATGACTGTGCTGGTGGTGTTTTAAAAGCCCCTCGCTCTCTGACCCAGAGATCAGAGGAATTTGTCAGCACCAAGGTATTAGATACCTTGCCGAATAACCAGATCACATGCCTATGGGTGGCCAACTCAACATGGGACTGTCCAAAATACACATTAAAATTACTGTTCAATATAATTCATCGAAGAATGGTCACCTCCCATTGTAAGATAATGGGCCGTGAATTCCTATTAAGGAATTACATTTGTTAGAGATTCCCTTGCCTGCATGATTTCCATGACACCTTGCACTGCATGTTCCAGGAAATGAGAGGAAATGTCTCGCGATCATGTGGGGATTAATTGAACAGGGCTAGCAATTGTGTATCTCCTTAACCAAACAGACTGAAGAATTGTGAAATGAACAGCACCAGGTATGTCGTAAGTGAGACGAGTGAATACTGTGTCAGTCAGATTTTTAAAAAGAATTGGAGAGAGAAAGAAAGATTGGATTGTGGTTGTGTAGGGGCAGAAAGAAGAGGCGCTTCTTTTTTTAAAGATCTCCCAACAATAAATTAAAACGTATTTAGAACATAGAACATAGAACAGTGCAGCACAGTGCAGGCCCTTCAGCCCACTATGTTGTGCCGACCATTTATCCTAATCTAAGATCAACCTAACCTGCACCCCTTCAATTTACTGCTGTCCATGTGCCTCCCAAGAGTCACTTAAATGCCCCTAATGACTCTGACTCCACTACCTCTGCTGCCAGTGCATTCCACACACCCACCACTCTGTGCAAAGAACCGACCTTTGGCATCTCCCCCATACCTTCCTCCAATCACATTAAAATTATGTCCCCTCGTGACAGCCATATGTCTCTGGCTATCCACTCTATCCATGCCTCTCATCACCTTGTACACCTCTATCAAGTCACCTCTGCCTTCTTCGCTCCAGTAAGAAAAGCCCTCGCTCCCTCAACCTTTCTCCATAAGACATGCCCTCCAGTCCAGGCAGCATCCTGGTAAATCTCCTCTTGTACCCTCTCCAAAGCATCTACATCCTTCCTATAATGAGGCGACCAGAACTGGACACACTATTCCCAGTTTGGTCTAACAAGGGTTTTATAAAGCTGCAGCAAAACCTTGCGACTCTTAAACTCAATCCCCCTATTCATGAAAGCCAACACACCATACGCCTTCTTAACAAACCTATCAACCTGGGTGGCAACTTTGAGGGATCTATGTACATGGACCCCAAGAACCTTCTGTTCCCCCACACTTCCAAGAATCCTGCCTTTAACCCTGTATTCAGCATTCAAATTCGACCTTCCACAATGAATCACTTCATATTTATCTAGGTTGAACTCCATCTGCCACTTCTCAACCCAGCTCTGCATCCTGTCAATGTCCAGTTGTAACCTGCAACAGCCTTCAACACTATCTACAACTCCACCAACCTTCGTGTCATCGGCAAACTTGCTAATCCACCCTTTGACTTCCTCATCCAAGTCATTTAGTAAAACCACAAAGAGCAGAGGCCCCAGAACACATCCCTGCGGGACACCACTGGTCACCGACCTCCAGGCGGAATACTTTGCATCCACTTCCACTCGCTGTCTTCTTTTGGCCAACCAATTCTGTATGCAGACAGCCAGCTTTCCCTGTATCCCATACCCCCTACCCCCTAACTTTCTGAATGAACCTATCATGGGGAACCTTATCAAATGCCTTACAGAAATCCATATACACCACATCCACTGCCCGACCTTCATCAATGTGTCTTGTCACATCCTCAAAGAATTCAATGAGGCTTGTGAGGCATGACCTGCCTCTCACAAAGCCATGCTGACTATCTTTAATTAAACTATGTTTTTCTAAATAATCATAAATCCTATCTCTCAGAATCCTTTCCAATATTTTGCTCACCACAGACTTAAGACTGACTGGTCTGTAATTCCTGGGGATTTCCCTATTCCCTTTCTTGAACAGGGGAACAACATTTGCCTCCCTCCAATCATCTGGTACTACTCCAGTGGAGAGTGAGGAAGCAAAGATCATCGCCAACAGCGCAGCAATCCCCTCCCTCGCTTCCCGTAGTAACCGTGGGTATATCCCGTCAGGCCCAGGAGACTTATCTATCCTGATGCTTTTCAAAATTTCCAGCACATCCTCCTTCTTAATATCAACCTGTTTGAGCCTATTTACCTGGTTCACGCTGTTCTCGTGAGCAAACAAGGTCCTTCTCTCTCGTGAATACTGAAACAAAATATTCATTTAGGGCCTCCCCTATCTCCTCCGACTCTAGGCACAAGTTCCCTCCACAATCCCTGATCGGCCCTACTCTCACTCTGATCATCCTCTTATTTCTCACATAAGTGTAGAACGCCTTGGGGTTTTCCCTAATCCTTCCCGCCAGGGCTTTTTCATGCCCCCTTCTAGTTCTCCTAAGTCCATTTATGAGTTCCTTCCTGGCTACCTTGTAACCCTCTCGAGCCGTGTCAGATCCTTGTTTCCTCAACCTTACGTAAGCTTCCTTCTTCCTCTTGATTAGAAGCTCCACTTCTCTTGTCATCCAAGGCTCCTTCACCTTACCATTCCATCCTCGTCTCAGTGGGACAAAACTATCCAGCACTCGCAGCAACAACCCCCACATTACTGTTGTGCATTTCCCCAAGAACAACTGTTCCCACTTTATGCTCCGCAGCTCCTGTCTAATAACAGTATAATTTCCCCTCCCCCAATTAAACACCTTCCCATACTGTCTGTTCCGATCCCTCCATGACTATGGTAAAGGTCAAGGAGTTGTGGTCACTGTCACCAAAATGCTCTCCCATCGAGACATCTGACACCTGGCCTGGTTTGTTGCCAAGCACCAAATCCAATATGGTCTCCCCCTTAGTCGGCCTTTCTACATATTGAGTCAGGAATCCTGACAAAATCTGTTCCATCCAAACCATTTGCAGTAAGGAGGTTCCAGTCAATATTAGGAAAGTTGAAGTCACCCATGACAACAACTCTGTTACTTCTGCACCTTTCCAAGATCTGCCGCCCAATCTGTTCCTCTATCTCTCTGCTGCTATTGGGGGGTCTATAGAAAACCCCAATAAAGTGACTGCTCCTTTCTTGTTTCTGAGTTCCACCAATACTGACTCAGTACACAAACCCTCCTCGACTACCTTCTTTTCTGCAGCTGTGATACTCCCTAATTAACAGTGCGACTCCCCCCATCTCTTTTACCTCCCTCCCTATTCTTCTTAAAACATCTAAACCCCGGAACATCTAACAACCATTCCGGCCCCTGTGAAATCCATGTCTCTGTAATGGCCACAACATCGTAGCTTGAAGTACTGATCCATGCTCTAAGTTCATCTCCCTTATTCCTGACACTCCTTGCATTGAAACAGACACACTTTAACCCATTCCACTGAGTGCAACTTTGCCCTATAAACTGTCTATCCTTACTCACAGACTCGCTGCAAACTATTTCTGCCTCTTCAACAGCTACCCTATCCTCTGATCCATAGTTCTGCTTTCCATCCCCCTGCCAAACTAGTTTAAACCCTCCCGAAGACCTCTAGCAAACCTCCCGCCCAGGATATTGGTGCCCCTCCAGTTTAGGTGCAATCCGTCCTTCATGTACAGGTCCCTCCTTCCCCAGAAGGTATCCCAATGATCCACATAACTAAAGCCTTCCCTCCTGCATCAGCCCTGTAGCCACGTGTTCAGCTGCACTCGCTCTCTGTTCCTTGCCACACTTGCATGTGGCACCGGAGATTACAATCTGCTTGTCCTGCTCTTTAGCTTCCAACCTAACTCCCTAAAATCACTTTTTTAGATCCTCACCTCTTTTCTTAGCTATCTCGTTGGTGCCTATGTGCACCACGACTTCTGGTAACTCGCCCTACCCCTTAAGAATCCTGTAGACTCGATCGGAGACATCCCTGTCCCTGGCACCAGGGAAGCAACATACCTTCTGGGAGTTTTGTTCTCGACCACAGAATCTCCTATCCGTTCCCCTAAACATTGAGTCTCCTATCACTATTGCTTTTCTATTCTCTTTCCCCCCCCCCCCCCCCTCCCTTCTGAGCCACAGAGCCAGGCTCCGTGCCAGAGATCTGGCCGCTAGGCCCTTCCCCCGGTAGGTCCCCCCCCACGTGCCGTTAGCACCCAAAACGGTATACTTGTTTTGAAGGGGAACGGCCACGAGGGATCCCTGCACTTTCTGCCTGTTCCCTTTCCTTCCCCTGACTGTAACCCAGCTGCTCTTGTCCTGCACCTTGGGTGTGGCTACCTCCCTTAACTCCTCTCTATCACCCCCTTGCCTCCTGGATGATCCGAAGTTCATCCAGCTCCAGTTCCCTAACGCGATCTTGGAGTAGCTGGAGTCGGGTGCACTTCCCGCAGGTCTAGTCAGTGGGGATACCAGTGGTGTCCCTCACCACCCACATCCTACAAGAGGAGCATGCAACTGCCCTAGTTGCCATCCCCTCTGATCTGAATTCCCAAAGAGATTTAAAAGGAAAAAAAAATTCAACACCCGTTAGGCCTTTAAAAAATAAATATACATACTGCTGCTACACTCTCAAGTGAACCCTCTAAAATTAGTGATTCTGTTAAATGATACAAAGATTGCTTGCTGTATTTCTTTATAAATGCTTTGAAAATAGAATTGTTGTGAATCTATCCCTCACCCATTCTTGCCCTTTATCTTCTAGCAGCATTCTGCATGTCTTTATTTGTAGTGTCTAATTTTCATGCTTTTTTAAACTTATTGATAAGATTCTGTCGAACAATGATAGTTGTCATGCACACTGTTAGAAACTCACCAACATCACCACCTACACATTATAGATTGTGTTACGATAAACGTGAGTTAGATACTGTGCACATGTTCCTTCAAGAAATTCATTCAGCTAATTTTACAAATATGAGATTTTATCGGTCTGCGTAACATAAATCCATTTGAATAACACACAAGACTAATGTATTCTTACCATTTTGTGCTCGTTAAGGTAAAGTCAGCCAGTTTGAAAGTGTTTTCACATATCTCAGTGGTGTTGTGATGCTCCCAAACCTTTGACCAGGGTCCCAGAGAGGCAGGTGCAGATGGTTCCAAACACCGGTGCCCAGGGGCTTGGTGTTTTAAATGGAGTTCCCGTCATCCATGCTGAGCAGCCAGAGCTGAGGATCTGGCAGATTGGCTTAAAAGAAAGTTCTGATTTTTCTGAAGCCTGTCAGGTCAGTTTCACTGGTGCTGCGTTGCTCCTTGGAGGTCGGTGGTGGTGTGGGGGTACAGAAACAGGACATTGTATTATGTGAGGAAATAATTTCTGTCTTTTCAATTCCGCTGTCATACTATTTAGCTGCCTCACAGTGCCAGGGGCCCGGGTTCAATTCCAGCCTTGGGTGACTGTGGAGTTTGCAGGTTCTCCCTGTGTCTATATGGATTTCTTCCGGGTGCTCCAGTTTCCTCCTCAGTCCGAAAATGTGCAGGTTGGGTGGAGTTACGGGGATAGGGTGGGGAGTGAATCGAGGGAGGCTCCTCTTTCGGTTGGTAATTGCAGACTTGATCGGCCAAATAGTGGCCCCCCTGCACGGTTCTTCTCTGATTCTATTTCATATCGCATATTTAGAAAATAATGGGGTGGCAAGGTGGAGTAGAGGTTCGCACTGTTGCTTCAGGGCGTCAAGAACCGGCTTCGATCCCGGGTCACTGTCCATGTGGAGTTTGCACATTCTCCCTGTGTCTGGTGGGCACACCCCCATAACCCAAAGATGTGATTGGCTACACTAAATTACCCCTTAATTGGAAAAATTAAAAGAAAATATTTAGAAAATAAAGAACAATCAAGCCATGTTAAAAGCTTCTCTTTAGATAGTTGTAAAGTTTTTTTTTTTTTAATTACCAAGCCAGGGCTCAGAGTGTGGGTCGGGGCGAACCCCTAATCCAGCTCCTCGCCTGCTCCAAAAACCAATTCAAATTGAATCCAATTCATGGTCCCCACAAGAGAGACATATCAAATCTGAGCCAAAAGGCCGAGAAGCGATGATAGTTGTAAAGTTGTTCAGTTATCTGTTCTGAGAGATTAAACTGCATTTATGTCTGATTTCTTTGGTCACTACTTACAGAGCTTGAAATAAACAAAACACAAATACCAAGAAAACTTGAGCACCGTGCTGAATGAAAACATTATGTAAAGAAACAGAGGGGAAACAAATAAATAGAGAGGAATAAGATTAAAAACAGAAAATGCTGGTCAGACTGAGCAGATCCTGCAGCATCTATGGAGACGGGAAGCTCCGGTTAATGGTTCAGGTTTGGAGCTGAAAGGTTCATCTGAACTCCGTTCCATTGACTTAATAGCATTTTGTTCTCTTTAATTTTGTGATTTTCTCATTTGATTTCAGAGTTGCAGATTTGGTATTGAAAGCAGAGTGTGCCGCTCCTTTGATTGACAGCACCCTCTCTCCCATGTGACCCCCTGCAGCATCACTCTCTGTGCTGACGTCATGCTGCCGCTGGAGAGCCTTTGCAGCGGCACTCCCTTAGCAGCAGGCCCGGCCCAGGTGATGCTGCTGCCTTCTTTTCAGTGTCAAGGGATCTAGTAGCTCATTACTGAGAGCATCTGCTTTCGGGGGCGGAGAAGCGGCAGCTGATGAAGTGAACTCATCAATATTTGTGAGCCCGTATTGCAGTCCGGGACTGAGTCTCTGTGAATTTGGACATTGTTAGTGACCCTAAAATTAAAATAACAGACATAAAGTAACCAATAACAGATGAGCGATACAGTTCCTGAGAAGCATATCAAACCGGCCAAATGGCCGCTCCCAGCGTCAGGACCAGCAATATAACCCCCAGCAAGGAGGCAAAACAAGCGCTGACCTTTGTAGTAGAAAGAGGGAGGAGTCATTCAGTCCCGCCAGGCTGACACACTCTTTCAATCAGACCGTGATTGACTCCATCCACCTGCCTTGGCACCAAAATCACACCCTTGAGCAGAAATAATGTCCACATTTCAGATCGGAAATTATTCACTGAGTTAGCATCTGCTGTTTTATATGGGTTTCCCAGTTTCAGCACCCTTTGTATGACTACTATGGTGCCAAGTATAAAACAATTTCCATGTGTACTGAAGGTCAGATGGCAGGAGGAAGATGCAGCTATCTAACCCAATGTTTGAACCAGTGCCTTACTATTTTTTGCTGAAGACTAAATGTTTCAAAATACCACAGGGATCGAAATAGAATGCCTACCGAGACTAATATTTTTCTTTTAAAACTCAGTTTTGATGGCATTTTGGAATTCGATTGATTAATATGAAGAAAAACTAAGTCATAGTAGATGTAGAAATAATATTGGCAATGCATTTTCTTAGAGCTACTGCGCCTCAAATTTTGCCACGACAACTGCTGATTAACATGTTGCCGTAAGTGCTCCACTATCCAGCTGTACTATTAAATAGTTGCAGCGTGAAGGCCCTTCCTTGCTTTGTTTAAACTTGCAAGGAAGGAACCTTTTGTGAAACATGCATTTTCTGAATTGACATTCTTGTTGCTTCTGCTGTGAATGAGCTGGTTGGATTATATTGAATCGCAGGCTTCTTTGTGAATGTCAATTCTGAATGAAGTGGGATGAGTTGCCACACCAATTTCATATCGAACTTTTTGAGCTGACAGAAAGAGAAGCTTTCATATAATTATTCTAGGCTGGCATGCAACCCAAGTCCGGAAGGTCAAATACTAACCCACTGTGGCATCCAGTTATCCAGTCATTTATTTTCATAATTCTGTGCTCACTTTGGCAAATATTTGAAAACTCTCTTTGACCGGTTTTGACAAGCACACCAAACAGGCATGTTTGTATGAAAATCGAGAATTGAGGTGCAATAAGTCATAACATTCCATGATTATGTAATAAAATTATGGTTAGTTTGACTTGTAACCTAAATTGCAAATTACGTAAGAATGTAATTCTACAGAATATACAAATGTAGGTGGAATACTGATTTTTTTTTTTTCCTTTATCCACAGATGGAATTCCTCAGGTTTACTACTTTGGTCCATGTGGAAAATACAATGCTATGGTGCTTGAATTACTGGGACCTAGCTTGGAAGATTTATTTGACCTTTGTGACAGAACCTTTACCCTTAAGACGGTGCTTATGATAGCTATACAGCTAGTAAGTATTCCAATTCTCAACGTTCACTGAAAAAAACGATTTTAATCTGTGATCAATAGACTTACAAATCTGATTTAAATTTCCTGTTTTATGTTTGGTTAAAGTACAAACTAACTCGCTAGTATTGCTTCTGGTGACTTTCTATGATGTTGTGGCCCTATGTTGCATTCTTGCACCAGCAACACTTACTAGTCATGCTCCAGAGTTTGTCTTCACATCCCCACTAAACCTGCTGTACCTTAACGTAAATCCATGCCCCTTGGTCATTGATCCCTCCGCCATGGGGAAAAGTTTCTTCCAGTCTACTCTATCTACGCCCCTCATAATTTTATACATCTCAATTATGTCCCCCCTCAGTCTCCTCTGCTCCAAGTAAAACAATCCAAGTCCATCCAATCTCTCTCAAGGGCAGCACAGTGGTTAGAACAGTTGCTTCACAGTCCCAGAGTCCCAGGTTCGATTCCCGGCTGGGTCACTATCTGTGCGGAGTCTGCATGTTCTCCCCGTGTCTGCGTTGGTTTCCCCCGGGTGCTCCGGTTTCCTCCCACAGTCCAACGACGTGAAGGTTAGGTGGATTGGCCATGATAAATTGCCCTTCGTGCCCAAAAAGGTTAGATGGGGTTATTGGGTTATGGGGATAGGGTGGAAGTGAGGGTTTAAGTGGGTTGGTGCAGACTCGATGGGCCGAAGGCCTCCTTCTGCACTGTATTTTCTGTGTTCTCCCCGTGTCTGTGTGGGTTCCCTCTGAGTGCTCCAGTTTCCTCCCACAGTCCAAAGATGTGCAGGTCAGGTGGATTGGCCATGCTAAATTGCCCTGCGTGACCAAAGATGTGCAGCTTAGGTGAGGTTATGGGCATAGAGCAGAGGCGAGTGGGCATAGGTAGGGTGCTCTTTCAGAGGGTTTGTGCAGACTTGATGGGTCGAATGACCTCCTTCTGTACTTTAGGGATTCTATGATTACCATCCCTGAACTCCCCACCGTCAACATCCTCGGAATTACCTTTGACCAGAAAATGAACTGGTGAGATAAATATTGTGTCTACAAGAGCAAATCAAAGGCTAAGAGTCCTGCTGCGAGTAACTCCCCTCCTGACCGCCCAAAGCCTGCCCACCGCCTACAAGATGCAAGTCAGGTGTGTAATGGAAAACTCTCCACTTGCCTGCATTCGTGCAGCTCCAACAACACTTGAGCAGCTCAACACCATCCAGAACAAAGCAGCTCACCTGATTGCTACCCGATCCACAAACACTCCATCCCTTCACCACCAGTGGATAGTTGCTGCCGTGTGTATCATCTACAAGATGTACAGCAGGAATTCACCAAGAGCAGCAGACATATGGGAATACTGCCACCTGGTGGTTTCCCTACAAGTCACTCACCATCCTGACTTGGAAATATATTGCCGTTCCTTCAATGACCCTGGGTCAAAATCTTGGAATTCTCTCCCTAGCAGCACCGTGGATGTACCTATACCTTGGAAAGCAGCGGTTCCAGAACGCAGCTCACCACCACCTTCTCAAGGGCAATTAGGGATGAGCAATAAATATTGGCCTAGCCAATGACACCCACTTCCTGTAAAACCTAGCTTAAAAATACATACTGCAGTTGTATAGAAGACCTGTCCTGGAGTATTGTACAATATGACCTCCTTGTCTGAGTTGGGATAAACTTGTCATGGAGGGAGTGCAACGGATGTTCACCAAATTAATCCCTGAGATGAAGGGGGATTCTCTTATGAGGAGAGATTCGAGAGACTGGGTCTGTGCTCCCTCGAGTTTTAAGGAATGAGGGGTGACCTCATTGAAACTTACAATATGACAGGTTGGCTGTAGATGGGATGTTTCCTCTGGTGATGAGTCTAAGAGCTGGGGACATAATCACAAAATAAGAGGTCGGCCATTTAAGACTGCGACTAGGAGGTATTTCTCTGAGGGTGGTGAATCTTTGGAATTCTCTACCCAGAGGGCTGTGGAAGCTCAATCATTGAGTATGTTCAAAACAGAAATCGCTAGATTTCTGGATACTAATGATCCATAGAATCCCTGTAGTGCAGAAGGAGGCCACTCAGCCCATCGGGCCTTCATCCACCCTCCGAAAGAGCATTTTACCTAGGCCCAATTCCCCGCCCTATCCCCGTAACCTCGCACATTGATCATGGCCAATCCACCTAACCTGTACATCTTTGGACTGAGGAGCACCTGGAGGAAAACCACACAGACACTGGGAGAAACTGCAAACTCCACGCTGACAGTCACCTAGGCTGGAATTGAACCCTGGTTCCTGGCACTCTGTTGAGACTCTTGCTTTTCCTGATCTAGCTTAATGACCCAGACCTTGGTGTACAGGGAACAAACTCAAAATTTGCAGGCGATAGAAAATTTGGAAGCATTGTAAAGGATGGGGAGGTTGACGGTGTAGAAGTTCAGAAGGGCATAGACAAGTTTGTGGAAAAGACCGACAGGTGATAGAGTTCAATGTGGAGAAATGTGAGGTGATATATTTTAAGAGGAAGAGCATGGAGTGCCAATATAAAATAAAGGCCCTTGCTCTCGAGGGGAGAGGTGGGGTGCAGGTGCAGAGGGACCTCTGTGTCGGTGTGCCTAAAGTGTCAGGACAGGTTGAGCGAGCAGTTAATAAAGCATACATTATCCCAGGCTTGATTGATAGGGGCATAGTGTACGAGCAAGGTTATGTTAAAGTTTTGTAAGTCACTAGTTAGATCTCAGCTGGAGTACTGTGTACACCACATTTTTGGCGAGGTTTGAAGTCATTGGAGAGTGCAGAAGAAGTTTACGAGAATGGTTCCAGAGATGATAAACTTTAGTTTTGAAGATCAATTGTAGAAGTTGGTGCTTTTTCCCTTGGAGAAAAGAAGATGGAGAGGCGATTTATTAACTATTCAAAATCGCGAGGGGCCTGGACAGCGTAGACAGATAGAATCGGGAACAAGAGGCGGCAGATTTAACATAATTGGCAAAAGAGACAAAAGCAATATGAAAAAAAACTGTTTTGCAGCAAGGGCATAGGATCTGGAATACACTACCTCGATGTTTGGTGCAGGCAGATTGAATTGAGGCATTCAGGAGGGAATTGGATGATTGTTTCTTTTCAAATATTCTTCACGGTATTGGAAGAAGGCAAGAAAATGGCACTACGGGGCAGCATGGTGGCGCAGTGGGTTAGCACTGCAGCCTCACAGCGCCGAGGTCCCAGGTTCGATCCCGACTCTGGGTCACTGTCCATGTGGAGTTTGCACATTCTCCCCGTGTTTGCGTGGGTTTCGCCCCACAACCCAAAAATTTGCAAACTAGGTGGATTGGCTGTGCTAAATTGCCCCTTAATTGGAAAAAATGAATTGCGTACTCTAAATTTATATTTAAAAAAAGAAAGAAATTGGCACTAGGTGAAATGCTCAGTTGGAGAGTCAGTGCTCCGACAAGGTGCTGACTGACTGCTTTGTAGCAGTTCTGTGAACCTTTTGTTGGTGTTAGAGTGAAAATAAGGTCTGAGAATGTCTTCAGTTTGCATGCTTGAAAGTGAAGCTAAGTAATTTAAAGCATGGGACTTGTTTAAAAATTGGGAAGCCATGTTGTAAGAGTGAATACTGGGTTCATCGATCATCGGATCCCTGCAGTGCAGAAGGAGGCCATTCAGCCCATCGAGACTGCACCGACTCTCTAACAGAGCACTCCACCCGAGCTCACTTCCCCACCCTATCCCAATAACCCCTTAACCGAACCTGCACATCTCTGGACACAAGGGGCAATTTAGCATGGCCAATCCACCTAACCTGCACATTTTTGGTCTGTGGGAGGAAATCGGAGCACCTGGAGGAAACCCACATAGGTACGGGGCGAAAGTGCAAACTCCACACAGATCATCACCTGAGCTGGGAATAGAACCTGGGTCCCTGGTGCTGTGGTGCTAACCACTGTGCCACCGTGCTGCCTGTGATTGGAAAAAAAATGATAAAGAAAGCTAGGTTAATTGGCATTGGCATTGGTGATTACATGACACTAAACTTAGCCTTTAAAACCCTGAAGCTTGTAAGGAGAACCATAAAAAATGAACATTTCACCACACTGAAGAAGTCCATTTGGTCCATTCCACTTCCTCGAAGAATCCAAAACTAATCTCAATTTCCTGCTCTCATCCCATTTCTCAGAATCATCCTCTACTTCAAATATTAACCCCTATTCCATTTCAAGATACCGTGGACGTTGCCTCAATCGTTCCTTACGAGAAAGCACCTTGTGCTTTATAAAGAAATTTAATTTTTCCACTCTCCAGGAATGATTTTAAATTGCTGACCCCTTAGTCAGTGCCTCACCAACCACAGGAAATGCAATGAATAGGGAAGGTATGAAAATCTTTTGTGGTTTTAAAAAAAATGTCTGTTAAATCTCATCCTTGGCTTTTCTGCTTTGCTTTAATTAATCACAATATCTCCACAGTACTTAATTATACTTTCACTAGAATGATGCTGACGTGAGAATCTATTCTGCATGTACTTCATGGCTTTCTGGTACTTTTCTGTGGTCTAACCACATAGTTCTATAAATGTATCGCCTGTGACTTGCTTCTTATACTTCGTGCCTTTGCTTACAAAGTGCACTGTTGGCCTTTATTATAGCTTCATCTACCTTCAAACTTCAAACAGTTTTGTACTATGAGTCCCAGGGTTCCACTATCATTCCATACCATTTGATATTTACCCCATTAAGTATTTATACTACTTTTCTGTTTTGTTCGTAAAATGAGTTGCTTAACACAGCTTCACATCAAATCTGTGTCCTCCTGCAATATTTTAAAGTTCTTACTGTTCACTATATTGTATACTGTTCACTGTATTCCTATTTCAATCTAAGCAAAATCATTAAACCTAATTGCTTTCTGTCAATCAGCCAACTTTCATCCTCATAGCTGCATTTTCTCTCATACAATATCCCTGAATTTTTGCAGTAAACTTTAATGAATGCATTCTTAAACCCCATCTGCAGTATCTGCATTTCCTTTTATCTATCCTATCGGTTACCTTAACAATGAACACTTTTAGTAAACCTATGCTCTGAACAATGATTCCAAAAATTTCTCAAAATTTCTATCTTGTGTGGATTCCAAGAATTTGCCTCCAACTGATCTTTACAGCGGTGTTTATTTCCAAATTTTTCTCCTTGAACAGCTTGTTATATTTGGCTGTCCTCCAGTACAATGTCATAATTTGTATTTGACTCTCTTCAGTTCATCTGCTGTTGAAGTCCTCATCCATGCCTTTGTTACTTCTAGATTCAACTGTTTCAATGCACTGCTGGCTGGTCTCTTGCATTCCATGCTTAGTAAACTTGAGGTCATTCAAAACTCTTGCCCACGTCTAAACTTACAGCGTGTTCTGTTCCCCTATCACCCTTGTCCTCACTGACCACTGACTCCTTGTTGAGCAATGTCTTGACTTCAAAATTCTTGTCCTTGTTTTCAAATCTTTCCCTCCCCTTTAAACTCCTTCAACCCCACAATCCTCTAAGATATCTGCATTCCTCTTATTCTGACCTATTGTGTATCCCGAATTTTAGTTCTCTAACATAAGCGGCCATGCCTTCAGTTGCCTCGGCCCCAACTCTGGAATACTCTCTTTGTACCCACTGCCTCTCCAACGTGCTTTTGTCCTTTAAGGCACTCCTCAATCTACCTCACTGACTAACTTTTGATCATCTCACCTAATATCATCCTTTTGCATGGCGCGGCCACGGACCCGGCCAATCTGCGGCCGTATTCCCAGATAAAGCCGGGGGCTTTATGCTGTGCGGTTGGCAGCGCCCCACCGGACAGAGGATCGATGCGGTGGTGAGGCCGACTTTCTGGGCGGAAGACCAGTCCGATCCTGCGGACATAGCCACAGGATCGGAGAATCCGCCCCAAGTTATTTCGAAGGAAAATTGAAAAATTGTGAGCATGGTGTCCTCTGTCCTTTTCTGACTTTCTTGAACATGCTGAGTCAGCAGGGCCCAGTGACTTTTGAGAAACTCCTTCCAACGGGGTGTGGATATCTTTGGCTAGACCAGTGTTTTTAATGCCCCTTCCCAGTTGCCTGTGAGAAGGTGATGGTGAGCCATCTTATTGATCCGCTGCTGTCCATGTGGTATAGATCCAGCCTCAATGCTGTTGGGGTGTGTGTGTGTGTGTGTGT
Organism: Scyliorhinus torazame; assembly: GCF_047496885.1. Taxonomy (NCBI): domain Eukaryota; kingdom Metazoa; phylum Chordata; class Chondrichthyes; order Carcharhiniformes; family Scyliorhinidae; genus Scyliorhinus; species Scyliorhinus torazame. The sequence goes on from NC_092715.1 coordinate 136,362,505, forward strand.
GTGTTGGGGAGGGGGGGTTCCAGGATTTTGCCCCAGAGACAGTGAAAGAACGGCAACACTGTTCCAAATCAGGATGGTAAGTGATCTGGAGGGGAACTTGCAGGGGGTGTTCCCATGCATCTACTGTCCTTGTCCTCCTAAGTGGTAGAGATTGCGAGTTTGGAAGGTGCTGTCGATGGAGATTTGGTAAGTGCTGCAGTGCATTTTGTAGATGGTGCACATTGCTGCCACTGTGTCTCAGTGGTGGAGGGAGTGGGCGTTTCGGGTGGTGAATGGGATGCCAATCAAGTGATCTGCTTTGTTCTCGATGGTGTTGAGCTACTTGTGTTGTTGGAGCAACACTCATCCAGGAAGTGGAGAGTATTCCATCATACTCGTGACTTGTATCTTGTAGATGGTGGACAGAATTTGAGGAGTCAGGAATTGAGTTACTTGCCACAGAATTCCCAGCCTCTGACCTGTTCTTGTAGCCATAGTATTTATATGGCTGGTCCAGTTCAGTTTCTGATCAGTGGTAACTCCCCAAGATGTTGGTATTGGGGAATTCAGCAATGGTAATGCCATTGAATGTCAAGGGAAGATGAAGATCTCTCTTGTTCGAGATCGTCATTGCTTGGCATTTATGTGGCACATGTGTTATTTGCCACTTATCAGCCCAAGCTTGAATGTTGTCTGTTTCTTGTTGCATATGGACAGTGTTTCAGTGTCTGAGGAGTCGCGAGTGGTGCTAAACATTATGTACTTATTGTGCTGTGCAATACATAGTGCTTTAGAGGCTTACGTATTTTGAAAGCCAATGAACTTGGCTATGTAGATGACACATATACATTGTTAATGGTATCGTAAAATAGCACTACTTCTGTAGAACTGAAGGTAACCCCTCAGTGCTTTTCAAAACTATGATCTGCATGCACTTTCTTCAAAGCTCATCTTGAAAATAAGTATTCTTGAACTTGTCATGTTTTAACAGCACTGAAGGGAAGGGGAAATGTACTGTTAAAATTAGTCATTTTTTTGAAGTAACAGCATGGCTGCCATTAAATGCCATTGAAGGGGTATATCCAGACTTGAGCTTCTACTTGAGCAGGGAGATACTTTTGTTTCGGAACAAGTTGTTAAAATGCCTACATGAAGCTTTGTTTAATACCTCCCAAACTGTTAAAATTATTGTAACTTCAACAGTGTTTTGTTTTTCTTTCTCGATTGATCCTGGCACATGAATCAAAACCAGTTTGTATGCAGGTGTTGCAAGTGATTTGGAAAGAAAATGGGAGGTTGGCATTTATTGTAAGGGGAATGAAATATAAAAGTAGGGAGGTTTTACTGCAGTTGCACAGTTGGTAAGACTGTACTGAGTACCGTTTTGGTCTCCTTATTCAAGAGAGGATGTAAATACATTAGAAGCAGGTCAGAGAAAGTTCACTTGACCGATCCCTGGTCAGGGAAAGCAGAACTAGGGGGCATAGCCCCAAAATAAGGGGAAGTAGATTTAGGACCGAGTTTAGGAGGAACTTCTTCACCCAAAGGGTTGTGAATCTCTGGAATTCCTTGCCCAGTGAAGCAGTTGAGGCTCCTTCTTTAAACGTTTTTAAGAAAAAGATAGATACCTTTCTAAAGAATAAAGGGATTCGGGGATATGGTGTATGGGCCGGAGTGGAGCTGAGTTCACAAAGATCAGCCATGATCTCATTGAATGGCGGAGCAGGCTCGAGGGGCCAGATGGCCTACTCCTGTTCCTAGTTCTTATGTTCTTATGAACTACAATAAGATATGCAGTGAAGACAACTGGTTAACTATCATTTAACTCCTTACTCCCACTTTGACTTCCCCCACCCTCTACCCACACGCACAAGGTAGACAAACACAGATGAGGGGAAAGGGATGAATAATAATGAGGTTTAAAGTCAAAAGATAAAGCCTTTGCTTCAGATGTTTTTTTTAGCAGCTTTGCTTCAATCCCGGCCTTCAGTTCAAGGCTTTTACTGTGGATTCATTCAGGTATCTGTGGTTTCAGAAATAAACACATTCTCTCTGGAGAAAAAGTAGATTTTTGCCTTTGTCTACAGCCCGTGATGACTTTCCTGTAGATTGATTCAGTCAGGTTTTTTGTGGTTTCAAGAATGCAGTACTCTCAACACAGCTTTCTGGCGAAAGTTATATTTCTCACAGCAACTTTCTGGAGCGAGTTATATTTGGCTCTTGCCACTGCGCTGCCAGAATCAAAACTGAAACCAAATTGAAACCTTGGGACTCTGAAAAATATCTCAGTGGAATAGGATCCAATCACCACCTGTTACCATCTCTGTACCCCATCTCTGGATCTGTAAGGATTTAATCACCTGCTAATGCTCGCATTCCTAGCATTGTTTGGCATCTTTGAATTTGTCTATATATGTGTTTCTGGAACAGACCTCTTCATTCACCTGAGGAAGGAGCAGCGCTCCGAAAGCTAGTGACATTGAAACAAACCTGTTGGACTTTAACCTGGTGTTGTAAGACTTCGTACTACACCTGTTACCAGGCAGAGCCATTCCATTAACCACTAACAATCTATCAAACTGTGTCCCAACCCATCTCTCCGTCACTGCCGGTCGGTTTGCAACTCTAGTTTAAACCAGCACAACCTTCTAGATTCTTCTTATTTGAATTAAAGATACAGGTTTCTTGCCTTAAAAAGACATGTCTGAAAATCATCCACGGATCAAAACTGTAACTGCAAAAATAAAAGAAAGGGGGAATAAGTTAATGAACAGGGAGTAAACCTGAAAGACCCTTACAGCAGGGTCTCCTTTTTTATATATTCGTTCATGGGATGTGGGCATCGTGGTCACGACCAGCATTTGTTACCCATCGCTAATTGAGAAGGTGGCGATCAGCTACCTTCTTGAATCGCTGTAGTCCTTGATTTGTAGGAACACACACTGCTGTTAGGAAAGGAACTCCAGGATTGTCACCCAGCAACAGTGAAGAAAGAGTGATTATAGTTTCAAGTCAGGACATTGTGTTACTTGGCGGGGAACTTGCAGGTGGTGGTTTTCCCATGCATTTGTTGCCCTTGTCATTCTCAGTGGTAGAATTTGAGGGTTTGCAAAGTGCTATGGTCGGAGCCTTCGTGAATTGCTGCAGTGATTCTTGTAGATGGTACACACTGCGGCTACTGTATTGGTAGTGTACGGAGTGAATGTTTAAGGTGGTGGATGGGGTGCCAGTCAAGTCGGCTGCTTTGTCCTGGGTGATGTTCAACTTCTTGAATGTGTTGGAGCTGCACTCATCCAGGCAAGTGAGGTTTATTCCATCACAATCCTGACTTGTGCTTGCACATGGTGAACAGGCTTTGGGGAGTCGGCAAGTGACTTACTCGCTGTAAAATTCCCAACCTCTGACCTACTTTTGGAGCCACAGTATTTATATGGCTGGTCCCGTTCAGTTTCTGGTCAATGGTAACTCCCCAGGATGCTGGTAATGGGGTATTCAGCGATGGTAAAGCCATTGAATGTCAAGGGAAGATGGTGAGATTTTGCCTTGTTGGTGATGGCCATTACCTGGCAGTTGTGTGGGCGCGAATGTCACTTGCCATTTGTCAGCCCAAGCCTGGTTATTGTTTGGGTCTTGCTACATTTGGACATCACGAATGGTGCTGAACATTGTGCACTAATCAGCGAACATCCTACATTTGATTGGATTTGTTTATTGTCACGTGTACCGAGGTACAGCGAAAAGTATTTTTCTGTGAGCAGCTCAACAGATCATTAAGTTCATGGGAAAAAAAGGGAATAAAAGAAAATACATAATAGGGCAACAGAAGGTACACAATGTAACTACATAACACCGGCATCGGATGAAGCATACAGGGTGTAGTGTTAATGAAGTCGGTCCATAAGAGGGTCGTTTAGGAGTCTGCTAACAGCGGGAAAGGAGCAGTTTTTGGGTCTGTTTGGGCATGTTCTCAGACTTCTGTATCTCCTGCCCGATGGAAGAAGTTGGAAGAGTGAGTAAGCCGGGTGGGAGGGGTCTTTGATTATGCTGCCTGCTTTCCCCAGGCAGCGGGAGGTGTAGATGGAGTCAATGGATGGCAGGCAGGTTTGTGTGATGGACTTGGCTGTGTTCATGAGTCTGAGGTTTCTTGTGGTCCTGGGCTGAGCAGTTGCCATACCAGGCTGTGATGCAGCCTGATAGGATGCTTTCTATGGTGCATCTGTAAAAGTTGGTAAGAGTTAATGTGGCCAGGCTGAATTTCCTTAGTTTCCTGAGGAAGTATAGGCGCTGTTGTGCTTTCTTGGTGGTAGCGACGACGTGGGTGGACCAGGACAGATTTTTGGGGATGTGCACCCCTAGGAATTTGAAACTGTTAACCACCTCCACCTCAACCACGTTGATGCTGACAGGGGTGTGCACAGTACTTTGCTTCCTGAAGTTAATGACCAGCTCTTTAGTTTTGCTGGCATTGAGGGAAAGATTGTTGTCGCTGCACCACTCCACGAGGTTCTCTATCTCCCTCCTGTATTCTGACGTCATTATTTGAGATCCGGCCCACTATGGTCGTATCGTCAGCAAACTTGTAGATGGAGTTGGAACCAAATTTTGCCACGCAGTCATGTGTGTATAGGAAGTAGAGTTGTGGGCTAAGTACGCAGCCTTGCAAGCCCTGGTATTGAGGACTATTGTGGAGGAGGTGTTGTTGTTTATTCTTACTGATTGTGGTCTGTGGGTCAGAAAGTCGAGTATCCTGTTGCAGACTGAGGAGCCAAGTCCTAGGTTTTGGAGCTTTGATATGAGCTTGGCTGGGATTACGGTATTGAAGGTGGAGCTGTAGTCAATAAATAGGAGTCTGACCTTATGATGGAGGGAATATCATCATGAAACAGCAGAAGATGGTTGGGGCTGGGACTCTTCCTGAGGAACCTCTACAGTGATGCCCCAGAGCTAAGATGACTGGCCTCCAACAGCCACTACCATCTTCCTTTGTGCCAGGGAATGACTCCAATCAGTGGAGAGTTTTCCCCTTGATTCCCATTGACTCCAATTTTGCTAAGGTTCTTTGATGCAATACTCTGTCAAATACTGCTTTGATGTTAAGGGCAGTCACCTCTCCTCGCCTCTGATGTTCAGCTCTTTTATCCATGTTTGAGTCGGGAGTCGATAATTGCACATCTTTCAGGTAGAAGTAGATTGACTCCCTCATTTGGCACAAATCTAAGGTTAATGGGGTAGGCTGGAATGTGATGTTCAGGCCACAATCCGATCAGCCATGATCTTACTGAGGGGTGGACCAGGTGGAGGGGCTGAATGGCCTATTCCTAATTCGTATGTTCATGACTAATTAGGTCAGAATATTTTGGTACTTTGTTTAAGATTAGAAATTGGCCATGGATAGTATTTAGCATCCGATATGCTGTATCATTTTCAAGGCCTGAAGGAATTTACTTATCAAATTTCTCATCAATACTTAGGAAATTAGAAATACATTGTAAATCTCAACTCCGCTAATGCAAATGTTAGTGTATCCTGTTTTTCTGTTCTGTTGAAATACCCTTGAGCTTTTTTGGAATATAACAACTTGCTCTCATGCCGACACTGCTTGGCCTTGCTGGGTGCAGTTGCTCATAAAATTGGTCACTCAAAGCCATGAATAAAATGGGGGCAATCAAAGCTCTATATTTTTAGTTGTCACCAACTGTTTATAAAAATGTTCCCCACACACATCCATAGAAATACTTTTATTTATGTAGCACCTTCCACAATCTCAGCAAACCCCAAGTGCTTTCCAGCTGATGAATTGATCTGTTTTAATGATGTTGATTAAGGGATAAAAATTGGCCATGACACCAGGGAGAACTTTCCTGCTTTGAAATGGTGCCTTGGCATCTTTTCTGTCTACCAGAGAGCAGACCGGGCCTCGATCCGAAAGATGGCATCTTTGATGTTGCCACACTGGAGTGTCGGTCTGGATTATTTGTTAAAATCACTGGATTAGATCTTGAACCCACACTTTTCAGCTCAAGAGGCTACCACTGACCCACAGCTGACACCTTTCCACAGCAGTATGTTGTCCTCTCGCATGTTAAGCTTGTTAATGTGTGCATCTGTGTTTGTTTAATTGTCATCTGACAACTCGTACTGCTTTACTCTTATTTTTAGAAGGACAGTTTGGGAGAGAAATTTGGGGTCCCGCGGGGTGAGATTTCCAGCTACATACAGTTGCGGGGTTTCGCAAAAATAAATTTTTGGAACTTTTTTGGTGGCACCGCCCTCCTAGTTATTGGAGAGCGGGCTGTTGGTGATGGGACTGCAGGGTGGCGGGGGGGAGGGGGGGGGGCGGGGTCATCTCGACGATGGGAGGATTTTGAAGGAGAATATGGCACCTTCAGAGGGGATTAAGGCTAAGTGGGAAGAGGAGCTGGAGATGGTGCTGGAGGGAGGGGCTGTGGTGTGAGGTGCTGCAGAGAGTGAATGCCTCAACCTTGTGTGTGAGGCTGGCTTTGATGCAGCTAAAGGTAGTGCATGGGGTGCACCTGATGAAGTCGAGGATGAGCTAGTTGTATGAAGGGGGTGAAGGATATTTGTAAGCGGTGTGGGAGGGGTCCAGCCAGTCATGTACATATATTCTGGTCCTGCTCGAAGTTGGAGAAATGTTTGAGGTCTGAGGCAGTCAAGTCAGGCAACCCTGACCTATACAAGAAAGTCAGACATAATCTAAAGAATTCCATCAAAGATGCCAAAAGACAGTACCAGACCAAGATGGAGTCCCAGGCTAGCCACACGGACCCCCGCCGTCTATGGCAAGGTCTGCAAGACATAATGGGCTACAAGATGAAGGCATGTAAAATCGCCGGCTCCAATGCACCCCTCCCTGATGAGCTCAACGCATTCAATGCCCGCTTTGAGCAAGAGGTCAGCGAGAGCGAGCCCTCCACCCCAAAAACCTCGGATGAATTTGTATCTGTGACCACCACTGCAGACGTCCGAGCAGTCTTATCGAAGGTCAACCCACGGAAAGCCACTGGCCCAGATGGGGTACCCGGACGAGCACTCAGGTCTTGCGGGGGTATTCGCAGACATCTTCAACCTCTCTTTACAACAATCTGAGGGTCCCTATCTGCTTCAAGAAGATGACCATCATCCCTGTACCATAAAAAAGCCAAGCAGCGTGCCTTAATGACTATTGTCCGGTGGCTCTGACATCCATCATCATGAAGTGCTTCGAAAGGTTAGTCGTGGCACGAATCAACTCCAGCCTCCCGGATTGCCTTGATCCACTACAGTTCGCCTACCGCTGCAACAGGTCCACAGTGGATGCCATCTCCATGGCCCTGCACTCTACCCTGGAACACCGAGATAACAAAGACACCTATGTCAGACTCCTATTTATCGACTACAGCTCAGCCTTCAACACCATCATTCCTATGAAACTCCTCTCCAAACTCCGTGGCCTTGGCCTCGGCTCCTCCCTCTGCGACTGGATCCTGAACTTTCTAACCCACAGGCCACAATCAGTAAAGATAGGCAGCTACACCTCCTCCACGATCATCCTCAATACCGGTGCCCCACAAGGCTGTGCCCTCAGCCCCCTACTATACTCCTTATACACCTATGACTGTGTGGCCAAATTCCCCTCCAACTCGATTTTCAAATTTGCTGATGACACCACCGTAGTGGGTCAGATTTCAAACAATGATGAGCCAGAATACACGAATGATATAGAGAATCTGTTGAACTGGTGCGACGACATCCCTCAATGTTAACAAAACGAAGGAGATTGTCATCGACTTCAGGAAACGTAGTGGAGAACATGCCCCGTCTACATCAATGGGAACGAAGTAGAAAGGGTCGAGAGCTTCAGGTTTTTAGGTGTCCAGATCACCAACAACCTGTCCTGGTCCCCCCATGCCGACACTATAGTTAAGAAAGTCCACCAACGGCTCTACTTTCTCAGAAGACTAAGGAAATTTGGCATGTCAGCTACGACTCTCACCAACTTCTACAGATGCACCATAGAAAGCATTCTTTCTGGTTGTATCACAGCTTGGTATGGATCCTGCTCTGCCCAAGACCGCAGGAAACTACAAAAGGTTGTGAATGTAACCCAGTCCATGTAGCCTCCCATCCATTGACTCTATCTATAATTCCCGCTGCCTAGGAAAGGCGGCCAGCATAATTAAGGACCCCACGCACCCTGGACCCCGGACATACTCTCTTCCATCGTATTCCGTCAGGAAAAAGATACCATAGTTTGAGGTCATGTATCAACCGACTCAAGAACTGCTTCTTCCCTACTGCCATCAGCCTTTTGAATGGACCTACCTCGTATTAAGTTGATCTCTTCTCCACACCTTGCTATAACAGTAACATTATATTCTGCAGTCTCTCCTTCCTTCCCTCTGTACGGTATGCATTGTTTGTACAGCATGCAAGAAACAATACTTTTCATTGTATACTAATACTGGTTTAGCACAGTGCTAAATTGTTTGCTTTTAAAGCAGACCAAGGCAGGCCAGCAGCACGGTTCAATTCCCGTACCAGCCTCCCCGAACAGGTGCCGGAATGTGGCGACTAGGGGCTTTTCACAGTAACTTCATTTGAAGCCTACTTGTGACAATAAGCGATTTTCATTTTTCTTTTCATTTCATACATGTGACAATAATAAATCAAAATCAAACCAGGTTACTCTTCAGCACCATGTCGGCAGTCTTGCATGTGGATTTAGAACCCAGTCCCCTGAGGGCCACATTCGGGGTGTCAGACTTGCCGGAGTTCCAGACGGGAGTGGGGGCAGACGGTTTAGCCTTTACCTCGTTCATCGCTCACAGGCAGGTTCTGTTTGGGATGGAGGCTAGGGGATTTTTTTTTAATAAACATTTTATTGAGGTATTTTTTGGTATTGTAACAACAACACAATAAACCATGTACATGAAACTATAAACATAGTGCCAAAGCCATCTCCCTCCCTTACAGGTCCCACCTTTATTAACCCCCTACTCTAAGCTAAACTGCTTCTGCTGGCGATTAATTTTCCGCGAAGAAGTCGACAAACGGTTGCCACCTCCGGGTGAACCCTAACAGTGACCCTCTCAAGGCGAACTTGATTTTCTTCAAACAGAGAAAACTAGCCATGTCCGATAGCCAGGTCTCCGACTTTGAGGGCTTTGAGTTCCTCCAAGCTAATAGTATCCATCTCCAGGCTACCAGGGAAGCAAAGGCCAGAACGTCTGCCTCTTTCTCCTCCTAGATTCCCGGGTCTTCCGCCATCCCGAAAATCGCCACCTCTGGACTCAGTGCCACCCTTGTTTTTAACACCGTGGACATGACATCTGCAAACCCCTGCCAAAATCATCTAAGTTTCGGACATGCCCAGAACATGTGGACATGGTTCGCTGGTCCTCCCGCACATTTTGCACACCTGTCCTCCACCCCAAAGAATCTGCTCATCTGGGCCACTGTCATGTGAGCCTGGTGAACACCCTTAAATTGTATCAGGCTGAGCCTGGCACATGTTGCGGACACATTGACTCTACTCAACGTGTCCGCCCACAGACCATCCTCAATCTCTCCTCCACCCAGCTCCTCCTCCCACTTGCGCTTCAGTCTGCGTCTCGTCTGACCCCATAAGTTCCTTATAAATGTCCGAGGCGCTCCCTTCTCCTACCTACCCTCTGGAAACTACCCTGTCCTGAATCCCCCTTAGCGGTAGGAGCGGGAAGGTTGACACCTGTTTACGTAAGAAGTCCTGTATCTGCAGATACCTGAATTTGTTTCTCCTCGCCAACCAAACTCTCCTCCAGCGCCCTCGTACTCGGAAAGCTCCCCTCTAGAAACATATCCCCCATCCTCTCAATCACTGCACTCCGCCATATCTGAAACCCCCCATCCATACTTCCAGGGGCAAACCGGTGATTATTACAGATTGGGGACCAGACCGATATTCCCTCTGCTCTCACATGCCTCCTCCATTGCCCCCAGACTCTTAGGGCCGCCATCACCACGGGGCTGGTGGAGTACCATGCCTGCGGGAACAGCAGAGGCGCAGTTGCCAACGCCCCCAAATTGGTGCCCTTGCATGAAGCCGCCTCCATACGCTCCCATGCCGAACCCCGCCACCCACTTTCTGATCATGGCTATATTCGCCACCCAGTAATAGTTACGAAAATGTGGCAGCGCCAGCCCGCCCTCTCCCCAACTCCGCTCAAGCATTACCTTCCTTACCCGCGGGGTCTTGCCCGCCCAAACAAAGCCAGAGATCACTTTGTTTTACCGTGGAATAAAGATGGGGAGACATTGAAACACGGACAGGAATCTCGGGAGGTCCGTTATCTTCACCGTCTGCACGCTCTCAGCTAATGACAACGGGAGCGTGTCCCATCTCCGAAAATTGTCCTTCATTTGGTCTACTAGCCGGGCCAGATTTAATTTATGCAGCCGGTCCCATTCCCGCGCCACTTGAATGCCTAGGTACTTAAAGCTTCCCCCTGCTAATCTAAACGGCAGCTCCCCCAATCGCCTCTCCTGTCCCCTCGCCTGGATCGCAAACATCTCACTTTTCCCCATGTTTAGCTTACACCCTGAAAACCGGCCAAAACTCCCGTAGAATCCCCATGATGTCCTCCATCCCCTCTAATGAGTCCGATACATACAGAAGCAGGTCATCTGCATAGACTCTGTGCTCCAACCCCCCCCCCCCCTTGAAGCTCTCAGAGCAATTGCCAACGGCTCTATTGCAAGCGCGAACAACAGTGGGGAGAGGGTGCATTGTCCCCCGGTGCAGTCTAAAGTAGTCCTATTCGGCCGTACACTTGCCACAGCAACCTGACCCAGTCAACAAAGCCCCGCCCAGATCTGAACCGTCCCTGTAACTTCCACAGATAACCCCATTCTCCCCGACCAGGAGCCTTTTCTGCATCCATTGCGATCTCTACCTCCACCTCCCTGCCTTCAGGGGGCATCATAATCTCATTTTACAACCTTCTTACATTGGCCACCAACTGCCTATCCTGAACAAACCCCGTCTGGTACTCCCCAATAACGTCCGGAACACAATCCTCAATCCTGGAGGACAACATTTTGGCCGGCAGTTTGGCGTCCACATTCAACAGGATATCGGCCTGTAGGACCCACACAGCTCCGGATTCTTGTCCCGCTTCAGAATCAGCGAAATTGTGGCCTGTAATATCGTCGGGAGCAGCACCCCTCTTTCCCTTGCCTCATTGAACATCCTCATCAACACCGGTCCCAATATCCCAGAGAACTTTTTATAAAACTCCACTGGGTACCCGTCCGGCCCCGGGGCTTTATCCGCCTGCATGGCCTTCAGACCCTCCACTATCACTTCCAACCCGGTGGGGCACCCAGCCCTTCTACCAGCTTCCTGTCCACCTTGGGGAAATTCAGCCCCCGCGAGAAGTGCCTCATCCCCTCCGACCCCGTAGGGGGTTCCGACCTATACAGCCTACTGTAGAAATCCCTAAACGCCTTATTCACCCCTGCTGAATCTCCAACCAGGTTCCCATCTCCGTCATTTACTTTCCCTATCTCCCCTGGCTGCCTCCTTCTTTCTAAGCTGCTGTGCAAGCATTCTGCTGGCCTTCTCTCCATACTCGTAGATCGTCCCCCTCGCCTTTCTCAGCTGCTCTACTGCGCTCCCTGTGGTTAACAAGCCAAACTCCGACTGTAGCCTCCGCCGTTCCCTTAAAAGCCTGCCTCTGCGGTCTCCACATGCCCCCTATTGTTCTGCAGTATCTCCTTAACCAGTCGGTCCATTCCTGTTCAGCTTCTCTCTATGGGCCCGTATCGAGATCAGCTCCCCTCTGACCACCGCCTTCAGTGCTTCCCAGACCATTGCTGCTGAAATTTCGTTCTGAATACATTTCCTCAGCCGCGCGCACACCCCTTCGTCAGCCAAAAGTCCCACATCTCTTCTCCAGTGTGGGCGCTGGTTACTGTCTTTACTAACCTGCAGGTCAACCCAGTGCGGAGCATGGTGAGATTGTGATCGCTGAGTACCCCGTAATACTACCTGCACCCCCTCCAGTTTCCCACTGACCATCATGTACCGACCTCCCACATCCGAGACTATTCTACCCGCCTCAAACACCACCCGCATATTGATCAGGATCGCAACCCCCTCTAGTCTTTGAGTCTAGCCCTGAGTGAAAGACCTGACTTTCCCAGCCTTTCCTCAATCTAATCTGGTCAGTTACTCTGTAAGGTGCGTCTCCTGCAACATTACCACGTCCGCCTTCAGTCCCCTAAGATGCGCGAACACACGTGCCCTCTTGACAGGCCCATTTAACCCTCGAACATTCCAGGTGATCAGCCTAGTTGGGGGACTCATTGCCCCCCCCCTTCGCCGATCAGCCATCCCCTTTTTTGGGCCTGCCTCCAGCCCGTGCTCCGCGCCTCCACCGGCCCGCCCCCAGGCAGCCTCCGCCCCCACCTCACTGTCCCTTCCTCGTCAGCAGAACATCCCCCCCCCCCCCCCCCCCCCCCGGGGATTTAATGGAGTTCTTGCACCTGCAAAACATGAAATTTGTTCTGAGAGGGGTGAGTGAGGGGTTTTGTTTGTACTACATTTAAAAGAGCTGATTAGTGTCAGCTGTTGGGCGGGGGGGAAGGCAAGGTGGGGTAGTTGGTGGGGAGGCATGTTTGGGATTTTGTGTTGATTTTACTTTGTAATGTGTGTTTTAAATGTTTCAAATGTTGAATAAAAGTACATTTACTAAAGTAAATAAAATTGCATTACTTAAAACTCTAACCCATCATTCTGTGATAGAAGCATTTGTGTGGCACGGTAGCACAATGGTTAGCACTTCACACGCAGAGTCCCAGGTTCGATTCCTGGCTTGGATCACTCTGTGCGGAGTATAGACATTCTCTCTGTGTCTGCGTGGGTTTCCTCCAGAGTGCTCCGGTTTTCTCCTAAAAGATGTGCTTGTTAGGTAATTTACACATTCTGAATTCTCTCTTTGTGTACCCGAACAGGCGCCGGAATGTGGCGACTCGGGGATTTTCACAGTAACTTCATTGCAGTGTTGATGTAAGCCTACTTGTGACAATAATAAAGATTATTATTATTAGAAGTTGAAAGTAGAACTTTGAGAAAATCCATCTATATTTCAGGATTTTTAGCATATTTTCAATTCCAATGTCTTTATTGCATATACTTTTTAAAACATGATTTCTGAATATCATTTCATTCAGTATTGGCTTGGAATTAATTAGCAAAGAAATTGATAAATGCTGACCCGGGTAAAAATGGAATTTGAGTGAAGTTTGGTTTCTGCAATATTCAAACCTAGAAATTGTACCTTTATAAAGGAATAAAATGAGAAAACAATGGAGCAACATAGTAACTGAACAGCAGAAAGGTGATGGTGTTTTGTTGGAAAAGCTTCAAATACTGCACGATTAGCGCAGTGGTTAGCACAGTTGCTTTACAACTCCAGGGTCCGAGTTTCAATACTTGGGTCACTGTCTGTGCGGCGTCTGCGTGGGTTTCCTCCGGGTGCTCCGGTTCCCTCCCACAGTCCAGATGTGCAGGTTAGGTGGATTGGCCATGCTAAATTGCCCTTCGTGTCCAAAAAGGTTGGTTGGGGCTCCTGGGTTACGGGGATAGGTTGGAGGTGAGAGCTTAAGTGGGATGCTCTTTCCAAGGGCCGGTGTAGACTCGATGGGCCGATTGGCCTCCTTCTGCACTGCAAATTCTATGAGTCTATGAATATAAAAATTAGAACTTGAGAAATAGGAGCATGAGTGGCCATTCTATCCCTTGAGCCTGCTTCGCCATTCAGTAGGATCATGGCTGATCTGTTTGTGCCCTTAACTCCACTTTCCTGCCTGTCATTCATAACTGTTAACTCCATAAATATAGGGCAGCACGGTGGTGCAGTGGTTAGCATTGTTGCCTCATGGCGCTGAGGTCCGAGGTTTGCTCCCAGCCCTGGGTCACTGACCGTGTGGGGTTTTGCATATTCTCCCCGTGTTTACGTGGGTTTCGCCCCCACAACCCAAAAGATGTGCAGGGTCACTCTAAAATTACCCTTTAATTAGAAAAAATAAATTGGGTACTCTAAATTTATTTTATAAACCGCCAAAAATATGTCTAACTCCGTCTTGGATATATTCAATGAACCAGCCTCCACTATTTGTTCGGGAAGAGAATTCCAAACACTAATGACCCTTTGGGACAAGAAATTCCTCTTCTTCAAAATTTTAAATAGGCAACCCCATATTTTCAAATTGTGCCTCCTGGTTCTAGATTCCCTCACGAGAAGAAACATCCACTTAGCATTTACCCCCACAAGTTCCCTTAGAATCTTTTATGTTTCATTAAGATTATCTCTCATTCTTCTAATGGGTATAGTACCAGCTTTCTCAACCTTTCCTCATAAGCCAAACATCTCCGATCAGGAATCGGCCTACTTTTCTGAACTCCATCCAATGTAATGTATGTCCTCATGTAAGGTGACCAAATTGTACACTATCTTTGGTTTGGTCTCCCAAATCCCCTGTACAGTTGTCAAAAGACTTCCCTGCTTCTATAATCCATTCTCCTTGCAATAAAGGCCAATGTTCCATTTTCTATCCTAATTACTTTCCAAACCTACATGCTGTCTTTTTATTTTTCGTGTACAAGGTCACTCAGATACCCCCTATATTTCAGTGCTCTGCAGGCTCACTACATTGAAATAATGTGCATTTTTGCTCTTCCTGCCAAAGAGGACCACCTCTCATTCCCCCCCATTATACTCCATCTGCCAAATGTTTGCCTACTCACTTAACCTATCTATATTTTTGTGTAGACTTTTTGTATCCTCCTCACAACTTGTTTTGCTACCAAAAAAGCAATTCATAGCAATTTCAAATTGTCCTCACAGAACTCTAATAAATTTGTTGAGAACAATTACCATTCACAAACCATATTGATTTTGTTGGACAAAACATTTCTTCATGAACATATTTTTCTTTGAAAATTTGGAAGGACTTTCCATTGTTTGGAGACTTGGATTTTTTTAAATGAAAAAGTAACAAGTTAACCTTTGGACTGGGAACAAGTATGCCTTGTCCAAGAAATCATGTGACCAACATTGTACTTGAAAGGGGAAGAGCTGAGAGCTTGTTTGCACTGCAATTATTTTAATTGATATAGGGGAGGGGGGACTTGTTAAAAGGCAAAAGACTAGTAATTTACTGGAAATCACATGACTGGTTAGTTTTAAGTTTCAAACTTGTTTTTTGAATTCAATTGGGACTGAACTGAGAAAGTGAGAAAGTTCACATTTTCCTTGGAATCGAGATAGGAATCCTTATCTCAGTGGAACTTGTCTGTCTTTGGGAAACCTGGGAGGCTGAGATAATAAGAATTCATCTGGCCATATTCTGCTCCATGCCAATGCTGCACTGCTGAGAACCTCCAGACGTCTACTGGGACTAGTGATCTGTCTGCACAGGAGGAAACTCCAGATCCACAACTTCGATACCCTAAGAATTTTTCCCCTTTTTTTCAAAGTCTACCCTTCAACTGTCCATCTCTTCAGAGACCCTTACCTCTTTGTTATTTGTGTGTGTGTGCTCTGAGAAGGGATAGATATTTGTACTTTCAGAGAAAAATTGTGTGTTAACCAGTTCTTGCAACTTATTTCAGAAGATAAATTTTGTTTTATAATAATTCAATCATTGAGTTTATTGAAAGAAGCCTGGTTAAAGTCTTTGCTAATTGGCCAATTTGGTGAGTCAATTGAACATTTACATTAATGGTTGTACTGTGGAGTAGCGGGGCTAGATCAACTCTGCACTCTTCCCATCCCGGTTGTAGCAATTTGATCTGATAGTATGATTTTCTAAATGTTCTGCTCCTCCCTCTTTAATAATGGATTCTAGCATTTTCCAAATGATAGGAATTAGGCTAACTGGCCTAATGTTTCCTGCTTTCGGTATCCCTCCTTTCTTGAACCAATGTGTTTGCAGTTTGCTGAGACCTTCCTGGAACCTAGAGAATTTTGGAGGATTACGATCAATGCATCCACTATTTCAGCAGCCACATCTTTTAAGACCCTAGGATGCTGGCCATTCGTTTCAAGGAACTTGTCAGCCTTAAATTCCATCAATTTTCCCATCACTTTTTCTAATGATGCTGATTGTTTTTCCTTCCCTTTGTCTCTTCATTTTCTACTTCTTTTGGTGTCTTTGAGTTTCTTCCCCTCTTTACAAGCATACTTTTATTACACTGATTTGTGCTAAAGAACATGAACACAATGCATGCAATCCATGGTGTTTGTGTTCAGTGTTAACAGTGGGTTATATTTCAAACTTTAATTTTTCTGATCCTTCTTTACGTCATTGTTCAGTGATAGTTTCTTTAAATTTGAAATTCGTGTTCCATTTTCTTCGAGCTGTTGCTTTGCCCAGGTAAATTACTAGACCAGATATGGCGCTCATTTTTTTTACCAAGAGACTGGGCTCTGGACAGCCTGTGAAAGTGCTACAAACACAACCTATGCCACAAATGTTAAAACGGCATCCCACAGATAAGGAACAACTTATGTTTTTTTAAGTGTTAGACTGACGTCACACCTGAGGTCAAACCTAATTTACCAGGATGTTGCCTGGCATGGAGGGCATTAGCTATGAGGAGAGGTTGAATGAACTTGGTTTGTTCTCACTGGAACGAAGGAGGTTGAGGGGCGACCTGATAGAGGTCTACAAAATTATGAGGGGCATCGACAGAGTGGATAGTCAGAGGCTTTTTCCCAGGTTAGAGGGGTCAATTCCTAGGGGGCATAGGTTTAAGGTGCGAGGGGCAAGGTTTAGAGGAGATGTACGAGGCAAGTTTTTTACACAGACGGTAGTGGGTGCCTGGAACTCGCTGCCGGAGGAGATGGTGGAAGCAGGGACGATAGTGACGTTTAAGGAGCATCTTGACAAATACATGAATAGGATGGGAACAGAGGGATACGGACCCCGGAAGTACAGAAGATTTTAGTTTAGACGGGCAGCATGGTCGGCGCAGGCTTGGAGGGCTGAAGGGCCTGTTCCTGTGCTGTACTTTTCTTTGTTCTTCGTATAATGTTTGGTGTTCGAATTCCATGAGCCTTCAGGGGCAATATATCTCAGTGGTGGCACTCTCACTTGGGTCCAAGGTTCAAACCACACTCCGGTGACTTGAGTGCACAACCCAGGCTTTCACTACGGTGCAATATTGAGGGAATGTGGCAGTTTTAGAGTTGCCAGGTTTCCACTAAGATATTCAGCTGAAGCACTGTCCGCCTCTCAAATGGTGTTGCAGCTTCCATTGTACTATTTGAAGTGCAGAAAGGTTTTCCTGGTCTCTTGGTCAATATTGAACCTTCAAATCTTATCATTAAATCCAGCCATGTTATCTCTGTTGTTTAGACTGTAGCATTTCCTGGCATTACAACTGATTACAGCACCTACTTTATTGGCCACAGTATGCTGTGAAATGCCACGGGGCAATGTCAGGCACATATAAATACAAGTACTTTCCTTTCACAATTGTAACTCTGATGGGCATTCAGCAGAATGGCAATCATTTTGGATGAGACCTGGATATGGTGGGACTAGCTCTTGCCCTGGGTTTTTTAGTATGAAACAGCAGCTTGCCAATCACTGGCGTAAGGATCCATTCTTTTTATTCCCTTATATCCCCTTTCTTTTATTTTGCAGTTATAATTTTTAATCCGTGGATGATTAATGGATATGTATCTTTCAGTCAAGCAGAATTAATGGACATGTATCTTTGATGCAAGCATCAGAATTCAGAAGTTATCGGAGAGAATACTAGCTCCTGCTGGTTTGAACAGGAGGCTTCAGACTTGTTGGCACCAAAGAGATGGAGAGAGAGATGGGATGGGGCTCAGTTTGATTGGCTGGCAGCCAGTGAATGGGCCCAAAGGCCATACTCTACCCAGTACCAGATGGTGATTGGATCCTATCCCAGTGGAATGCTTTTCAGAGTCTCAATGAGTTTTCATTTGACTCCTTGCACCTTAGAGAAAAGATCCTACTCTCTTTCCTCCGTGTTTCTCTCTAGAAAGCCCCTGAGTGTTGTATTTCTGGACATGCAGAGTACCTGAATGAATCTATCGACAGGAAAACCAGGACAGGCTGCAAATAAAGACTGGAACTTGCTATTCTCTCTCGTCCGGAAAGGCTGTGATTGTTGTACATCTGGAGTTGCAGTGAACCTGGATGAATGAATCTGCAGAGATGATCATTACAGGCTGCAGATAGAGACTTTAACCTGCAAGCTTGCTCTGTATGAAGGTCTGCTTAAAAACCATCACCTGCAACAAAGACACTTTTATTTACATTTTGCTTCTTATTTTTACCCCTTCCCACCTCTCTGTCTGCCTTGTGTGTGTGTGTGTGTGTGTGTGTGTGTGGGTGGATGTATATAATATATATATCTTTATTTTTTTTTTTATATATATATATATATATATAAAATCTATTGGGGGAATGTTAAAGTGGGGAGTTAGCAATTAGTTAATAGTTAACCAGTTGTATTTGCTGTATAGTTCTTGTTATAAATAAACAGTAATTTTGTTTACATTTACAAACCTGGTGACTAATTATTGGGCAGCCAAGGGCGGATTTTTATAAGAATTATTGGTTACTCCACCTGTCTTGTGACTCTGGAACAAGTGGGGCTGGAATTGACTGCGCACTAGCCCAGTGTGATAACACTGGTGGCCGTATATTTGCTGCATGAGGCTGCCCGCTGATGTTTGTAGGCCTCCGCTTTGTGATTTCAATCATGATTGTGGGCTGGGCTCATGGATGGGGGTGGTGGGGGAATGGTGTGGATAAGGTTGATTTCTTTAAAAGAAACTGCACAATTAAAATTATTTTGCCAGCCTCTACCTGCTGGTATTGCAACAGAAAACCAATTTGCTGACTCCTGTGGGAAGACTCCCTTGATACAACCTAATTGTGACGGACTTAAACTGGGCATCCTCATTCTGACTCCCATGGTCTTGATGGGGTCAAAATTGGAGTCCTGAGCAGGCGTATCCGAGCATGTAAACCGAGATGTACTCCCTACCAATAATTAGACGGTGGTTATTGACCAAGTCAGCAATATTTAATAACTTAATACCTGCAGTGCATTGACCCAGTACCAATAAATCGATTCCATTCAATATATCATGCCATTTGTAATGTGACAAGCACTTGTGGTCACATTTGCGGTCATTGTTGTATAAGTCCCAAATGTTTTGGTATCAGTACTGTTTTCCTGTACAAGAGCATATTTCTGATACTGATGCTTTTGTAGTTGACATATCCATTATTAATGATATATGGTCATTTTATATTTTACTTATTCCCTTCTTTCCTTACTTCCTCCTTCAAAAGATTTCCCGAATGGAGTACGTTCACTCGAAGAACTTGATATACAGAGATGTAAAGCCAGAGAACTTCTTAGTGGGACGACCAGGAAGCAAAAACCAGAATGTAATTCATATAATAGATTTTGGCCTTGCTAAAGAATACATAGACCCAGAAACAAAAAAGCACATCCCTTACAGAGAACACAAGAGCCTTACCGGAACAGCCAGATACATGAGCATAAATACACATTTAGGAAAAGGTAAGTAATCTGGCTTTAATTGCAAAAGTTGTTGATGGCTTCATAACTGACATGTAAAGATTTTTTTAAAATTAGAACATGGAGTTTAATTAGAATTGTGTGTTAGATTGAAAACATGTATTCAAGTTGAGATAAGCTATTACTTGACTTTCATACCTCATTAAAAATATGTTGAAACAAATGCACATTCTGGCTGATGGTAACCAAATCACCGCAAGTGTTGGCATGTAAGTTGACCTCTGAAACCTCCAAAAACGGAGGTCAACTTAGACATCGAGTGTAAGATTGAACAGTGGGTATCGCCATTTTGAAATGTCATCACATCCGAACCAGAGTGAGCGTATTTTAAACTCAGCGCATCTTCACAACGCATCTCCATATTGCTTGATCACTTGCACCGAAATATAAGGTAAGCAAGACAAGGTTGGCATACACGCTGCAATTTACGTTATCTTTATTGGTACAGAAGAAGAAAATTCAGTCATAGTTTAGACCAAATGTTCCTAGAGAATGGAAGTCATATTAAATATTTTCCCCAACATTTGTGGTTTCAGGTGTCAGTAGAATAAATTTCACTGATCCATTCCAGCCATCTGAATTAAAATAACTCGACATATGCAAATGTATTTGTGGCATGCTGCAGAACTTTCTGCAGTCGGCTGTAAATTATCTTTGGAAATATAGTCCGAGGTTTCAAGTGTAAAGTTTAAGCAGATATAATTGAAATGCCAATTAACGGTAGCTAAATTTCAATTATAATCTCTAATCTTAAAGGCAAATTTGTATGTGTGTTTATCAGATACGATGTTACACATTCACATGTACAATCTGACCTCCATGTTCAGATAATACCAGTTTAACTTTTGTGGTTTATAATGTGAGGGGACAGTATATCGAGCTGTCACTATTTACGGATATTTGGTGAGCTGCCTACTTTTACAGTTTCACTGTTCTTCCTGAAAGCCAACCTCTTGACCCCTACAATCAGAAGCTAAAACCAGTACCTGCTGCACGCTTTTTGTCTCCAAGTCACTACAGAACCACATATTAGCAATGCGCCACAATCAAACTGGGTATGCTGTCTGAATTAGCTAACGTCTGGCTAGATTTGCAGTCTAGAACTTAGTCAGCCTGGAATGACCATTACAAAGACTTGGAAATCTACTCTGCAGCTTGTAACTTTAGAAATAAAACTTTAAAAGATTTTAACCAAACTTCACTGCACTCTTGCTAATAGTAAATCATATGATTTATTAGAATAATAAACTCACATGATTGAAATTTGCACAGACTCGCTTCAGACAAAGTTCATGAATAAATTGAAGCCTGCTCTTTCTTTCTCTCTCTAGCTCTCGCTCTCTATCTCTCTCTCTCTCTCTCTCTCTCACACACAATGTTAATGTTTGAAATTCCATGCACTACTTTTCTCCTTTGAGCTGCAGAACGTTTCTTTATGTTTCAAATATTGGTGAAGAATGAACTAATTTGGTCAGAGAAGAAATGTAAATGATTCCCTTGTTTAAAAAGAAGTGGTTCTACAGTAAACAAATAAGATGGTAATTTAAACTTGTTGAAGCAAGACCTCTTTAATAAGGGGTGAGTTCAGGTTGGACTGTGTGATGTATTCATCCAATGCGATGGGAGCGCGCATAGCCTAAAAGAGAGACTGGGCTTTTGTCCCCAACTCTTGGATTTGGAAGTGGAGAAAGTATGGCAGGTGTTGCGACACTGTATATAGTTCTTGTTTGTTGTATCTTTGAATGGGCGCAAAGCGAAAGGTTTTGGAGGTGCCACTCTCTTGGATTCTTGCAAACACAACGAGAGGTTTTTAGAGATGTTATTCATTCAGACTAAGATGGAGAGCTGCAACCTGCGCAAATACCTCACTGCTGATGTCACTACACATCACGTGATGCTTCACCAACAGGGATGTGTTCTCTGATACATAACACCTCTCCCCCTTTACTTATTTAGTGCAATTACAATGACTTAACCTTTGACAACAGACCCTCTGATGCATTATCTCTACGCGTATATATGTTTTGTTCCCTCCTAGCAATCTGTGGTTGTTGTCAGTTGGCAATCTCTGAAATATCAGGTGGGATCAAAACTGTTCTCTGTTTATTTTTGAGCAGCGGATTTGCATGTGAACTTTGTGTGTGGTGTTCTGCTAAGACATTTAAGAATTTGCTTACTCTCTGTGCCAATGTACCGTGGCCCTTCAATGCCTTGGTGGAGTGTTTCAGTGATTGAGCGAAATGTTCGCCCAGCCCATTTGTTGCAAGATGGTACGGAGCTGAATTTATGTGCTGCATATAGCTAAGTCCTCCCTCTAAGTGGACTGAGTACCATTGTCACTTAGAATCAGCTTGAGTGTACCAGATCTTGAGTATTATGTCGAGCTTCTCAATGGTTTCTTCAGTCGTCGTGGATTTCAAGTTCACGACTACTGGCCATTTAGAGTGTGCATCCACAATCACTAGGGACGTGTGAATCTCCATAGTCTGTGTATTCTCTGCCAAGGTTGCGTCAGCCAATCCTACGGATGTAATGGTTGCAAGTGTTTTAGTTTTACACAGGACTGACATTGCCCCAATTTCTCTTCAATTTGAGCATGTAATCCTGGTCACCAAAAATAACTGCGTGCCAGTTCCTTTATCCTCACCACACCATGATGTCCCTGATGTAGTTGGTCAAGGACTTTACTGCATAAGCACGGAGGAATAATCACGAATTCCCCACAAAAGAACTTCATTCTGGACTGTCAAATGAAGTCTTGGTATGGTTTCGGGTTTGAGGTCTGGATTTTTACGATGAGCAGCTGACATCGTTATTTTTGGACCATGTCCATCGCCTTCCACATCACTGGATCATTTCTTGTATACCTCTGTGTTTGAGATGAAGTCACCGATATATTATCCATGAGTAAGAAATACAGGATGTTGACAAAATGTTCTTCAGGTTCTTGCTTGGCTTCTAAAGGCAATTTTGACAAAGCATTAGTGTTTACATTTTGTTCTGACTTAGATATTGGATATCGTACATGTGTGCCAACAAACTCGATGACCATTTTTGTAACCTGCTAACTGCAAAAGAAGGTATACCTTTTAAGGCCCAAATATTGTCAGCCAGGGCCGATGATCCGTTAAAAGAGTAAAATAATAAATAATAATCTTTATTGTCACAAGTAGGCTTACATTAACACTGCAATGAAGCTACTGTGAAAAGCCCCTAGTCGCCATATTCCGGAGCCTGTTCAGGTACACAAAGGGACAATTCAGAACGTACGAATTACCTAACAGCATGTCTTTTGGGACTTGTGGGAGGAACCAGAACACCCAGAGGAATCCCATGCAGCCAAGGGGAGAACATGCCGACTCCACACCGACAGTAACCCAAGGCAAGTCGACTTCACAAACCCCACAGGGTGACACATTGCAGTCAAGTTGTAACTTCAGCTTGGGATTGTAGAGAACCAACAGCCCTGACTCCTGTAAAGCATCTTTTACCTCATTGTACGCACTTCTGCATTCTTCTGACCACTACCATACTTGTTGGCACATAGTGTGCAAAGCCTTCAATCGTATTGCTATGTTCAACATGAATTTACCATAATAATTTATCCATTTTAATTGTTTCACGTTTTGAGGGTGTGGTGCTTCTAAGATTGCTGTCAACTTCTTTGTCTCCTTGTGTAATCCATCTTTGGTGATTGTGATGTGGCCTAGGTCACAAAAGTTGCACTTTTCCTTTTTGAACTTGAGATTAAGGGGGTGCGATTCTCCGCTCCCGTGCCGGTTGGGAGAATCGCCTGGGTCGCCAAATTTTCCCGCGACGCCGGTCCAACGCCCTCCCGCGATTCTTCCAAGCAGCTAGAACAGCCCCGTCGAGTTCTGCGCGGCGCAGGCCGGAGAATCGCCAGAGACACCCAAAATGGCGATTCTCCGGCACCCCTGCTATTCTCAGGCCTGGATAGGCTGAGCGGCCAGCCCAAAATGGCGGGTTCCCCCCGGCGCCGTCCACACCTGTTCGCTGCAGGCAGGAACAGCGCGGGAACGCTGGGGGGGGGACGGCCTGCGGGGGGGGGGGGGGGGGGGGGATCAAATGGGTGTGGCCGGCAATCGGTGCCCACCGATCGTCGGGCCGTCCTCTCTGAAGGAGGATCTCCTTTCTTCCGCAGCCCCGCAAGATCCGTCTGACATCTTCTTGCGGGGCGGACTTGGAGAGGACGGCAACCACACATGCGCGGGTGACGCCAGTTATGCGGCGCCGGCCGCGTCATGTATGCGTCAAGGCCTGGCACGTGTAAATGACGCGGCGCCGCTCCTAGCCCATTATCGGGCCCTGAATCGGTTGGGATAGGGGCCGTTTCGCGCCGTCGTGAACCTCGCCGGCGCGAACACTCTGCCTCCATTTCGGAGAATCCTGCCCAGGTTTTGTAGACATTTCAGAGTAGCTTCCAAGTTTTTCAGATATTCTTGTTCACTCGAACCTTTGAGAGTGTCACCTAAATAACATTGCACCCTATTTAGTCCGCTCAGAATTTGACCCATGGAACATCGGAAAAAGAGCAGGAGCAGATGTTATTACGAAAGGATTTCTTCTGTACTGAAACCGACCTTTGTGCATCATGATAGTGCGGCTGTGATTTTGCAGCCACATTCGTTTGTAAATACGCCTCCGATAGATCAATTTTACTGAATTCCTGTCCTCCAGAAAGTCCAGCAAACAAGTCTTCAATCAGTGGCAGTGGATAGTGATCTGTGCACAATACCAGGTTAATAGTTGTTTTAAAATCTCCACATAGTCTCACTGAGCCATCGTGTTTCAGTATAGGAACTATTGGTGTTGCCCCATCATTGTAACAAGAGGTTCAATGACTCCTGTTTGGACTAGCCTTTCTAGTTCTTCGACTCTTGGCCTGATGATGTACGGTTAGGTTGTAGCTTTGAGACATTTGGTGTAGTGTTTGGTTTGATCATTAATTGTACTTCAACTCCAGTCATTGAGACTAGTGAATCTTCAAACACCTTCTTCTCATTTCTCCAAGAGTTGTTGTAGGTTGTTCTTGGACTCCACTAGTTGATTTACTGCTCCCCAGTTGAGTTTAATCTTTACCAGCCATGCTTTACCCATTAAAGCAGGACAACGTGAAGAGGCAACTCCACCATCTGCCCACTTACTTACACTTTGACCAGAATGTATCCTTTTAATGGTACAGCCTCTTCTGTGTATGCCCTTAGGATCACTTTTGACCGCTTTAAAGGCAGATGTTTCAACTTTTGATTATAAATTGTCTCCCGTATTAATTATACAACTGCACCCATATCCACCTCCATTTTCATTAGTGACCCTCAAGTTTTGGAATTGTCCAGAAACATTGTTGATCACGCTGCACCGATAAGAAGGCTAGTTACCGCTCCTGAAGTTGCTCGGTTACATTGTCTTTTGAGTGGTCTTGAATTTTGTCTCCTAAGTCATAGGCATTTCTCGTCTGTTTAGATGTGTGGTTTTTTTTTTGCACATCCTTGGTGTTGAAGTGTAAAATGCTTTCATCATCTTCCTGACTACGGAGGTGAAACCAAAACCTTTATGCAACTGATATGGAGATGCCGGCGTTGGACTGGGGTAGGCATATTAAGAAATCTTAACACCAGGTTACAGTCCAACAGGTTTGTTTGAAGCCATTAGCTTTCGGAACATAGTGCTCCGAAAGCTGGTGACTCCAAACAAACTTGTTGGACTGGTGTTATAAAACTTCTTACTGTTTCTGCAACTGACAACTGTCTAGCTGAGAAATGCCCTCTTAAAATTTTCATTCATTTGTTATCGGACCTAACTCCTGGTTTTGCAACTGACAACAGTCTAGCTGAGAAATGCCCTATTAAAATCTTCATTCATTTGTTATCGGACTTAACTCCTGGTTTTGTTGGGTGAACGAGTTTTGTAACAGCGTAAATGCTTTATACCCTATCAAATGGAGAAATGTTGAACCTTTAGGTCCTCTGTTGTTTGATTCACTATAATATATAATTGGAACCTTTCCTCATGAGTTCCAAGTCTCTCAATCTTTATTAAATTCTTGCCATTCCGGATCCCGGTTCCTCGGTTCTATACTTCAACCAACTTCGTTCCGGTTCTTTTGGATGTGTGACATAACGATCCCCTTGTCTACAATGCAGCTTACAATTTTTCTGTTTGCCTGACTGTGGTTTGGCTTTTTCCTGAATAGTGGCCTGACAGCATTGGAAGACTTCCTAAATCCCTGTTCTGCAGCCAAGTGCTCGCTCCCTACGTCCCAGACTCTACCCCTTCAACAGCAAGCATGTTTTCAACTGTAGTTCTTCTTTCTTACATTCTGTTCCATTATCTTTTCTTGTTCCAAATCTTAACATCTGTGGCTTGCTTCGTCCGATGTGGGAGACAGTCTGGTCCTGAGAAATTCTCTGCTCTCAACAGTCTCCAGTGATTTTTGTCAACTATTTTTTCCCCAATAATTTATTTGCTTGCCTCAATTCCTAGCCCAATGTTTTCTCTTTTGTTTTAGCTTTACATTGCAGCAAAGTGTAGAGGTATGGAAGTGCCACACTCTTGGATTCTTACAAATATGATGAGGTTTTATTAGGATATTGTTCATACAAACTAAGATGGAGAACAGCAGCTCCTGCAAACTCACTCGGCTGATTTCACTGGATCACGTGACACTGCACCAGGCATGTATTCTCTGATGCATAACAATAGTTAATAGTTGATTATTGACTGGTGATCATCTGGATCATCCCCATTACTACATAAGCTCGCCATTTTATAGAGCGGAAGAGGCTTACATTCTGATTCAAAGCAATTTCAGCAACCAGGAAACTTATTACCATCGTGCCATTTTTCGGTAAGTTTGAACCGTTTGAAGCAAATGAAGATTGGATGCAATATGTAGAGCGTATGCCTTATTTTTTTTTTAGAGTGAACAATATAAAGGAGGAAGAAAAGCAGAGTGTTATCTTGCTTACAACATGCGGCATTCAAACATATGGAATAATAAGATGTTTGACTAACCCAAAGACTCCTGACTCTCAGTAATGTACCACGCTCATGGAGCTGCTCAGCAATCATTGCCATCTAAAACCATCCATCATTTTTTCAGAGGTACAAATTTAATTCAACAGGCAGGACCCCAGGAGTGTCTGTGGCGGACCTTGTTGCAAGGTTAAGGAATATTACGAAGTTGGAGCATCTCTAAATGTTCTGTTGAGAGAAACTAGTAAGTGGGATAAATAACGCAACAATCCAAAAGACATTGCCAGCAGAGTCAGAGTTTGAACTGAAAAAAGGTTGTATCCATGGAAAGGACCGAAAAAGTCGCTTAAGAGTTGCAAGGTGTGCAAGGAGGCGAGGTTCCCAGTTGGGCTGAGAAGCTGCAGGTAACAGAGGCACCAGGTAGATGCTGCCTGTGCAGATGAATGAAGAGTTTTCACTTCAGAAAATTAGTCTAATCTGTCGTCCGATTGGATGAGCCTTTTAGATGTGGGGGAAGGTACATCCTGGGGAAGTGCAGATACCGAGGCAGGGTGTTTCAGGTGTGGCAGAAAAGGTAACTTTAGGCATAGATGCAAGAACAAACAGAGTCTGCCAAGTTCAGAAAGGGGCAGAAGTCTGCGTCAGTCCACTGTATGGGAGGTTGCTTGTCACCAGAGTGGACTGTGGTTAACATTAAACCACATTGAAGTGGGCAAAGTGGCACAGATTAACATAGAATTTACAGTGCCGAAGGAGGCCATTCGGCCCATCGAGACTGCACCGGCTCTTGGAAAGAGCACCCTACCCAAGGTCAACACCTCCACCCGATCCCCATAACCCAGTAACCCCACCCAACACTAAGGGCAATTTTGGACACTAAGGGCAATTTATCATGGCTAATCCACCTAACCTGCACATCTTTGGACTCTGGGAGGAAACCGGAGCATCCGGAGGAAACCCACGCACACACGGGGAGGATGTGCAGACTCCGCACAGACAGTGACCCAAGCCGGGAATCGAACCTGGGACCCTGTAGCTGTGAAGCAATTGTGCTATCCACAATGCTACTGTGCTGCCCCATCAATAACCATCAATAACGCATCAATAACCATGATATTGTTAATGAATGAACGACCACTAAAAATGGAGGTGGACACCACGGCTTCGGCAACTGTCATAGGGGCACAAACTTGTTCACTACTTGCAGGACAGGGTCCAACCGTTGAAGCTGAAAACTACCACAGCCAAGCTAGCTATTCATACGAGAGACGCTTAAAATCAAGTGAACCACGATGACCCTGATCATGCTTACAAATAGCAGTTGGCTCAGCTCCCACTTATTGTCGTGTTCAGACAAGGACCACGGGTCCTTGTCTGAACGGGTGTGACTGGCTCCAACACATTAAGTTGAATTGCATAGAGATATTCAAACTGAGTGAGGGGGGCCTGTACAAGGCCTTCCGAAGGTATACAGGAGTTTTCCAAGAGGAGCTAGGAAAAATAAAAGGGCTACAAACTAAGATATACGTGGATCCCAAAGCCATGCCAGGGTATTATAGGGCAAGATCGACATCCTATTCCATGTTGGGGAAAGTCGAAGTAGAGCTTAAACACAAATTCATGGCATTCAGTTGCATTAAGCATATCAAGACAGCACCCTACCATCCATCCTTTATCTGTTGGGCTGAACGAGCCGTTCGAACGTTCAAATCTGGAATGAAGATGCAGTCACCAGCATCCATGGATAAGAAGATTGCGAGATTTTTGTTATCCTAAAGGATCAACCCGCAAACAATCACTGGTATAGCTCCAGCACAGCTGCTGATGGGATGTTGGTTGTGGATCTGGCTGAGCCTGGTACTTCCAAATTTAATAATAATATTATTTATTAGGTGACAAAAGAGGTTTACATTAACACTGCAATGAAGAGGTTACAGCGAAAATCCCCTAGTCGCCACACTACGGCGCTTGTTCAGGTGCACTGAGGGAGAATTCAGAATGTCCAATTCACCTAGGGTAGAGTCTAGGCAGAGTATACAAAAACATGACTCAAAGTCGGAGAGGACATTTGAAGTGGACGACCCATTTTTGGTAAGGAACTTTGGAAGTGGTCCTAGCTAGGTCTCGGGAATTGTGGTGGCAAAGGCAGTGCCAGTATCCTATGAAGTAAGAGCTCAAGATAAGATCCTGAAGAAACATTTAAACCATTTTGAGAAACAAGAGCCTCCACAAGAGTTGGCAGTGTCATCAGCTTCAAGTATGCCAGCCAGCAGTACTGATCAAAGTAGTGAGAGAACCGAGCAGGCCTTTACAAACCCTTGCCTGTTACTACTGACGAGACAGCACCGGAGGATGTACTTGTACTAGGAGGAGCAGAGAGGGAGGCTGGCCTAATTGAGACAACTCCCATGGAGAGATTGCAGTCAGGGGGGGGGTGTCACCCCTAAATTAAAAGGAAATCCCCTGATAGATTGGGTTTTTAATAATTGTATCGCTGTGTAATGAGGAACTGTAGGGGGAGGGATGTTGAAGTGACCCCTTTAAGGGGCGAGCTCTGGTTGGACTATGTGACCTAGTCATCCAATATGTCGGGATTTTGCGCGGCCTAAAAGAAAGCGGGCTTTTTTTCCTCCGTTCTTGGATTTGGAACACTCTGCATATAGTACATGTTGATAAATAAATAGTTTATTATTGATTATTGACGAACGGTCATCTGGAGTCCCCATTACTACAAAACTTAAAATAGGTTTTGTAACGGTATGGGGAAATCTATACCATTTTGAGACTAAAACTCAAGTCATACCCAGGAGCTCTGGTGTAAGCGCAAAGAGCAACAAAATGGAACAGGCCACGCATGGACTCGGATAATCTACTCAGATGGAGCGAAAGCCTGACCATGGGATTGGGGTTTAACAGTGCAAACGAGAGCCCACTTGATGTTTCTTTCAGGAGCAGACAGAAGAGAGTTGGCTCCGTGCAGTTGAAGTGCAGCCATCAACTTCATGCTTTTGAGGCAGCTGGGGGTCAGGAAAGGGCTGTGATTCAGGGAAGCCCTGGGAGCCATTGGTAGCTTGTGCTGTTTTTTCCACTCGGGAAGCCCAGGAACAGAATTTACTTAGTACAGCATAGGTTCAGGGAAGCTCAGAAGCAGCTGTTGCCAGCATTGTAGTTGAGAAGCTGGGGCTGTGACTGTTCATAGACAATGGAGTGTAATCTGGCCAACACCGGGAGGATGCAGTCTTGTTGGTAGGTAAGCTCAGCTTGAAAAGAAGATCAAGATGGCTGGAACTGGGTGCAGATCTGAGAGAGTTTGAGAATAAGTGTCTTTTGGATGACGATTGTACCCATGGAACTCGGGTAGAGTAGAGCTGCTGTTGACTGGGGATCGGACGTGCTCTTTGAAGGGCAGCACAGTGGTTCGCACTGCTGCCTCACAGGACCAGGGACCCAGGTTTGATTCCGGCCTTGGGTGGAGTTTGCACATTCTTCCAGTGTATGTACGGGTTTCCTCCAGGTGCTCCGGTTTCCTCCTACAGCCCTAAGATTGACCATGCTGAATTGCCTCTTAGCGTCCCATGATGTGTAGGTGAGTTGGGGTTACGAGGGTAGGGTGGGGGAGTGGTTCTAGGTAGGGTGCTCTTTTCAAGGATGGGTGCAGCTTCAATAGGCTGAATGGCCTCCTTCTGTACTATAGGGATTCTATGGCGAGAAGCTGAAATTCCTCATGGCAAAGGGAGTTTTAAACTATTTTAGTGACTCTTTGATGACTGATATGTCATTGGGCTGCTGAGAACTTTTGGGGACCTGCCTTGGTTATGTCTGCTATTTAATGTACAATTTATGGTGTTTACGACCAAACTTTGTGGTGTTTTTGACCAGTTTGTCTTTTAATTAGTGTTTATCTCATGTTAGTCCTAGATGTTGGAATATAAAATAGATAACATTTGCTATTTGCTTTGTAGACTCTTGTAAAATTTCTTCTGTTTTGAAAGTGTGAAATTTTGTGGCTTTATTCTCTTGGTAACTAATTGAGTTTTGTTTTTAAAGTTACTGGTCCTTAGCTGGATCGTCCGGTCTGGGATCATACCAATTGTGAATCTGTCATTTTCTGTTGAATCTTGAATACTTAGTTGAAATTAGTCACAGTTCTCGCATTACTAAGAAGAGATTTTTGCTTTGCACAAATACTGCAGTTGTAGATGGATTCCTACTAGGTATTTTCTGCCCTGCTGCCCATAAAAAAATTAATTGGAAGTGAGGAAAATCCAGTATTTTTCAAATTCAGAACTGCCTATCAAATCAGATTCAAACAAAACCCACAAAGTTGGTTCCTGCCTTTAGAGAGATGGAACAGGATTGCACTTAACGATCACATTATCTGGGTTATTTTCGGTGTGTGAATATGGCTTTTAACCCATAATTACCATGATGGAAACAACAGAAACCATGGCATATCATGGAAGTCACACAATTGTTACAGCGCAGAAGAAGGCCATTTGGCCCATTGAGTCAGCGTCAGCTCTCCAAATGAGCAATTCACCTAGTGCCATTCCCCTGCCTTCTTCCCATAAACCTGCATATTCTTCATTTTCAATTAACAGTCCAATGGAGAAAGGAACTTTGGCAGGGAAAATAATAGCTTGGAGCTCTACAAAATGCAGGAGAGTATGAAAATACAGGAAAGAATACCAATACAGTGCTAGCATGAAATTGGGGTGGGCAAGTAGAGCATTTCTACGAAACATGAAAGGAAGAGAAAAGTTTGCCAGCAAGAACTGAGGAGAGAATGTTTTGATCTTGGGATAGTGAGGGAATCAGGAAAAAATATTAAGGCATCAAAACGACGTGAGACGATCAAGAAACTGCTCAGTTTTTTAAAAACGGGTGTCTGCTGGTGACATTTTACAAGTGACAGGTGAACCTCATGGTGTGCAATCGAATAGCTTCTGAGAAGAAAAGTTTGAACATCCTGTGTGTGTTCTTTCAATAAAATTTTGCGGCGCATGTATAAATGTGCTTCATGCTTAACAATGCTACGGTTCGTGAATATCGTAAAGTGCTGGCTCATTTTCACATCAGGATTTATTTTGCTTGAATCCTCGGCACTTAGGTTGTAAATTTTGCTGTGAATGAATGTTGTTGTGACCTTGGTTTTACTTATAGTAGAACCATCTGAGTACGGGAATATTTTGAGTGGAGGTTTAAAATGGTGACTGGCAGAGTTAACCATGAAATTCTTACATAAAGAAGAAAGGTGATTTGTTTTTAACCAAAGTTATTGTTCTTTGACAAGTGACTATGTTGTCCTTTGTTATCAGATTGTAGCTATATCTCAACTGGCCATGAGTGGTTCCATTCAGAATAATGACAATTAAGTTCGGTATATTGAAAAATAAATGTTTAGCTTACTGTACATAAAATAATTGTTCATAATTGAATAAAAAAGGGTCCTTTTTCTGAATAATAAATGAGGACTATTTATAGAGCCACATTTGGATTGCCTTGGTCATTTTTCAGTGCTATGGGTTATCATAGTTCTTGGGTAGTGGTACTGAGTATGTGCATGCTGGTACTTCAGATTGGAGAAGAACATCGCTGATAAAGCTTTTACAAAATGTTCTTTGTTGACGAGTGCATTTAATTATGTTTTTATTCTTTTCCTTGTCTGGCACATTGTAGAGGTTATTCTTGGATTTTAGTTGCAGTGTTGTGATATTTCCAGTTCTCCAAGACAATTGAGTATGAGTGAAAAACAAATATGTATTAGAAAAGTAAACCATGAAGTGTAATACTGTTGGAAGTATAGGGCCAAATCTTCCGGTCTCCAGATCGTAGGAGATGGGATATACGGCTGAAATTCTGGAACGTGTGAACTTGCATGGGAATTTCCTAGGAAGATCAAACTCTGACTTAGAGTCAGAGACTTCCAGCTGCTCTGCTGTACTTGCCTAGCACCTAGGAAATGTTAGAAATTAAAGCCTAGCCTAACACCTGTGTAACTACACAACCGATCCCCAACCACCTTCCCTGCGATGATCCAGCTGGTTCCCGCCTCACCCCTGCCTGACGACCCATCCAACTACTCTCGCAACCTGAAGCGACCAACAATGCCACCACCCCCACAACCTTATCTGAAAACCCACCCACGTACCTGACTGCCACCCCAACCTGACTATCCCTCCTGCCTGCCCCCCGCAACCTGTGTACCTACTCACCTAACCATTCATCAATATTCAAACTGGATCGTTAAGCTCACCAAACGGCAACTGATGTTTTAAAAAATGTCCTGTCTGCCCACGGTTCTCCTCTACCCCGATGGATGCTGTGCATTTCTGTGAAAGCAGGCCTAGGGAGATGCTAGAAGAAATTCGCAGCAGTGTCATCTAGGAGGAATGTACGAGTACAGTGGCAATTATATGATCATTGCCATTGCTTGGAAGAATGGGCCATAATTGCTACTGAAAGTGAGGACTACTTGACTTTGGAGGTCACTTTGATCCACAGAAGACTATGATTATACTTGTGCTGATCAAAGTAAGATGTGTGTGTGTATATATGCACCATAGAAAGCATCCTATCGAGCTGCATCACAGCCTGGTATGGCAACTGCTCGGCCCAGGACCGCAACAAACTTCAGAGAGTCGTGAACACCGCCCAGTCCATCACACAAACCTGCCTCCCATCCATTGACTCCATCTACACTTCCCGCTGCCTGGGGAAAGCGGGCAGTATAATCAAAGATCCCTCCCACCCGGCTTACTCACCCTTCCAACTTCTTCCATCGGGCAGGAGATACAGAAGTCTGAGAACACGCACGAACAGACTCAAAAACAGCTTCTTCCCCACTGTCACCAGACTCCTAAATGACCCTCTTATGGACTGACCTCATTAACATTACACCCTGTATGCTTCATCCGATGCCTGTGCTTATGTAGTTACATTGTATATGTTGTGTTGCCCTATTATGTATTTTCTTTTATTCCCGTTTCTTCTCATGTACTTAATGATCTGTTGAGCTGCTCGCAGAAAAATACTTTTCACTGTACCTCGGTACACGTGACAATAAACAAATCCAATCCAATCCAATATATATATATATATATATATATATATATGGCAGTGAAGTTGCCTTAAATTTTGTTCACGTTATAAAAATGTTTTTAAATGTTGTCAAGTATCATCATATCCATCAGAATGTAGTTTGGGAAAAATCTGTTTAAATTTAAACATAACAGTAGTATGTGCTGTACAGGCTATCATCACCTGTTAAAAGGGAAGGAGGAGCTGTAAAGAACCAAATATAACTTGTTTTAGAAAATTTTCTCTCTGATATACCACAACATTTGGAACATCCAAGACAACACTATCTTCATATGTAAGAATATTCCATTTATTTGTATGGATGAGCAGATCCAGAAATGAATGCTCTCTTCATTTTAAACCCCTTGGATTCTGCGCAAAGTTGGTGATTTCAACAGAATTTGATTGCGGCTTGTGTTTTAGCCAGTCTTTTGTGATTTAAGTGGCACAGGATCAAAGTCCATCACATATGCTTGGCAAACAAACAACTGAAGTCTTGTTACAAGATCCACAGGGATGAAGGGACACTTTGGGTAACTCTGATTCCAATAGTTAAAATTTCATCCCTCCAAATAGAAGGGCTGATATTATAGAGCTGTTGTTGTTTTTTAATAATCTTTGACTTGGATTTCCCATCCACGGTTGAACTATTTCACCTTCTGGAAGATACCTCGACTGCAGCATTAATTTTTTTCAGTTCTGTATTCTAATATTAGCAAGTGTCCAAGTAGTTTGATGTCCATCTCACCTAAGTTACTATAATCTGTTATCGTGTGTGTGTGTGTGTGTGTGTGTGTAATGAAGGGAAGAGCAAGGAGGAGAGAAAGAGCAAACAAGTCAGAAGAGTGGGAGAGGAGGAGAAGTTGGTGGGAGCAGTGAGTGAAGGAAAGGGATGGGATGGGGGAAGCAGAAGTAATTGTACAAAATCAGGAACTCCATTTATTGCAGAGAATCATTGGCATTAATTCTCTCTCTTTTGTAGGACCACTCATACTGGAGCGCAGCATCATCCACCTGATTTTTTTTTTTGCAGTAGCTAATGTAGCCAACTTTACTTGTTTCTACGCATTGCATGAAAACCGTAGCTGGTACCTGGGATCCCAGTGCCTTCATCCCACCTACTGCTGACCTTTGTGCTCTTCTGCTTCCTCACCTACTGCTCTACCTGTTTCCCTTGTTCAACCTCATTTGCCTAATTTTCTCTGACTAAATGCTGAGTGACCACTCAGTTGCTAACAAACTGTGACTTCACCTTCACAAGATCTTTCCTTGTGCTGCCAGTCTACCCAGAATTCCACATGCCAACATTTTTCTAGGTTGCAGATTAATTCGACTTGTTTAGTATGGACCTTCCCTTGACTTCAAGGAAGGCCCAAATACAGAAAATTAAAGTTGTGGATACATTTTTCCGATACTTTGCATGTACTTTGTGCTCTGAATTCTATTTACCGAATATGCATTACAGAACAGGTTCAAATGCAGCAATTGATTTGGAGATGTTGAGCTAATATTGAAGTGATGAGATAACAGCATCAACTTTCATAACATGCTAAGTATTTCAGTGCTCTTGTGTTTTGTGACATTATTAATTTGTGATGAGAGCCTGCCAGGCAGTTGGTTTTGTGAGAACAGTCCTCCGATTTCATCTCGTTTGGCAGTGAGCCTGAAGTAGAAAGGGGACACACTAAGGTCCACATTGTTTCTCCCTCTTAAATGATCTTGTCATTTTCTATTTGCCCTCGAGCTTATTTTGTTTCAGTAGTAAAATTGTTATATATTAATTTACCTTGTAAATGAATTCTGGTACAACGACTCATTTACTGTAGCCTGCCTAAATGTGGATCTTTTCAACCTCCAATCTGATCTGGATTTGACAGTGCTGAAAGCCTTGAATCGACTGGAAAGGTTTTCACTGGAGGATTGGTTCATGCAACTGGAAAATATATGATTGCAAAATAAAGTACAAAAGTCACTACACCACATTTAAGAATCTTCTGATTATTCCCCAAGAGCATATTAGCAATTCAATTCCGTGGACACCCGAGTGATGCATTGTAAGGTAGTGTCATGTTCACTCTTCACTCCCTGGTCTGCAACAAATTCACATCATACCTGGAACAGCAGTGGCTGACCTAGGGAGGTGCGCATCACCTTGGGCTCTGCTCATCAATGCCCATTGCCTCCTTTTGTTTCATTTGTTGACTGGATGTGGGCATCACTGGGACGGCCAGCACTTATTGCCCATCCCTAATTGCCCTTGAGAAGGTGGCTGCCTTAAGCTTCTGCAGTCCACGTGGTGGAAGTACAGCTGAAAATACGTTGTCAATTTTGGACAAGGCTTGGCTACGCTGTACCAGCAGTCAAATAGTAGCACCCACTCACATACACGACCAGTGAGCATTCAGGCCAGGTCCTGAATGATGATCACCAGCTGTGGAACTGCACCCTAGCAAGGAGTCCCATACCTTCAGGGAAAGTGAGAAAATTGCAAAGGAAATCTAGAGTAATGCAACTGGTTTGGCTCTGACCTGTACCACTTCAAATATAATGAGGGCAGGCTTGAATATATCTGGTGAACAACTGGCTTAGTCACCTTCAAATCAGTCTGTCCTTGGAAACAACCGCCCTATCTTCAACCTACCTTTTCTGTCTTTGAATATGCCACAACCAAGTCCATGACTATCATACCACCGCATTCATGTTTGAACCTCTCCAATCAGATTTTCCATATTTGCCACCGCATTAATACCAGCCAAATATAAGTCATAAATTACTTTGACAGAGACCGCAATATATTTTCCCTTCTCAGCCTCTACAATCTCTGAACCACTTTCCAGTCATTGGTACTGTCCACATTTAAATCTGTGCTTGCTTCTCTTGCCTTGGGAAGACTGAAGCATTGCCTTTGCCCCTTTGCCACTGATCTCCTAGTCATTGTCTCATAATCTGAGCATTCTATTTGATCTCCCAAGCTGTAGCTGGCCCTACATTCCCTTCAGCAAAGACTGCCTACAGCTACTTCCAAACATCGTCTGCATTCACCCTTTCTTCAGCCCATCAGCTGCTGAAATGCTCATTAGTGCCTTTGTCACCTTCACACTCAACTATTTTGATACTCCCTGGCTGGTGTCTCATTCTACACCATTTGCAAATTTCACTTCATTCAGAATCCTGCTATCAGCATTCCATCCCACACCAATTCACATATCTCCATCAGCCTTGTTGTCTCAACCTTGCGTCAGCTCGTGTTGCCCCGTAAGTCTCAATTTTAAAACTTTCATTTAATTTCTCACCAAATCCTTCCCAATTCGACTCTGCATTTCTCCATCTCTGACTAGTGCATCTCCATACCTTTTGCTCCACCTTTGGCAGCTATGAAGTGAACCACCCAGACACACTGCTCTAGAATTCCCATCCTACAGCTCTCCGCTTCCCTCTCCTTGTTGAAGACAATCCTTCACGCCCATCTCTCCAAGTTCTTGTACTGCTCATTTCTGTTGTTTGTCTTATTACAATTCTGTGAAACGTTTGTTTGCTTTAAGTGCTATATAAGTGCAAGTCGTTGTGGTTGATGTTGGAAAAAAGATCTTAATTTGCTGAGAATTATATTAAAGGTCGAATTAAACTGTACCTAAATTTATATTCTGAAGTAAACATTGAATTTTTTACAATATAGTATAAGATAAACTCGGGTCCAGCCTACATGGGAGACTTCCGATGGCGGCCCGCCTGGGGATTTGTCTTTTTGGCCTTTTCTGCCCAATGAGCAGGTGATTTTTGGGAAGAAATTGGTGTAGTTCAAGAGAATTAGATCTCTTCTGGCGAATGATGTCTTGGGGGTGGGTATAACACAAGGCATAAGTCGGGCAAGGGATCTTCATCCAATTCTGAAGTGTCTCGAACCTCGGAAGGGGAAAAAAAATGGCTGAGGTCACTGCTGTAGCTACTTAAAATGGCCAACTCCCGATTCAAAATGGCGAACGGCAAAGGCTGATGGGAAAGTCAGCCAAAAACCAGCAGCTGCAGGTTGGCCGTGTATTTACCTCTGGAAAGGCCAGACCAGCAACCATCAGCATAACAAAACAACAGCCATCTGCATCCTAATGAGCAATCCCCGGGAACAATAAGCAACATTTAGACACACAAAGCAAAGCCAGACCCTTCGGCGCCAGCAGGAGCCTACACGAAAGGAGGTGAACGAGCACCTCAAGACCGCCCATCGATCAGGGAACCGCTCCAGCATTGGAGAAAATCGAACCAAGCGATTGGGACAAAGTCCAATCACTTGGGACCAGGTACAGGGTCCGCCCCGAAAGCTAGGAAGCCCCTGGGAACTATAAGAATTGAGCCCCAAGTTCAAATCGTTCTCTTCTCCATCGCTTCTCCAGCTCTTCAGCAGCTGGTTGAAACTGTAAGTCTTACTTCAATGCTCGCTACGGGATAGGCGCTCCTAGCTATCAATCTGTACCAACTTCGAATCCCGCAGGCTCAGAACCCGAACGAAAGGCCATTTGTTTCCCTGACCTGGTGGGCCAGTTCCAAGTTAAGTATAGGCCTGTTAGTTGTAGAAGTAGCTTAAACGTAGAATTTGTGCATGAGTAGCGATTACTGTGTATAATAAATGTGCTATAATTTAAATCTTACTAATCGGTGTATTGGATTATTGATCATTACTCGGACTTGAACCACGTGGTGGTAACATAAAGATACTTGGCGACTCGAGCAAAGGTAATAAAGTAGAGGAATTAAACTAAGGCAACGTTAGCAACACTGTGGCATCGTTGCCCCCTCAGTGGATGACCGAGAAGTTGGTGGACTTGTTGTCAGGTGAATTTGGGAAACAGCGACATGTCGTTGCTGAGGATCTGATGAAGGCGATTGAGGGGGCACTGGCACCTAATCGTGCGACCTTAGACAGGTTGGAGGAAGGGGGAACGACAATTAAGTTGGAGGAGTCGCTCACTGATCACAGCAATCGGATTGTCTCTTTGGAAGCAGAGATGGCGTTGCTGGCAGAGGAGCGGAAGGCTTAAAGGCCAAAGTCGATCTGGAAAGCCACTCCAAACAACAGAATTTAAGAATCGGTGGGCTGTCAGAGACCTGGATGGTACACACGCCACTGATTACATTTCTAAGATGTTTGGAATATTGGTGGGGGAGGGGT
The DNA here is from genome assembly GCF_047496885.1 of Scyliorhinus torazame. NCBI lineage: Eukaryota > Metazoa > Chordata > Chondrichthyes > Carcharhiniformes > Scyliorhinidae > Scyliorhinus > Scyliorhinus torazame. Next base: position 136,401,363 of record NC_092715.1, read on the forward strand.
CTTCTCACCCCTCCTGAGTTGGACATCGATCGCTGAAACAGAAGCCCAGATAGGAGGAGCCACCATGAGCAATCATTGTCCTGTTCCATAGTCCTGGATAAGGAGCAGGTCCTGAGATAGGCAAAGGACAATCAAGAGTAGCTGGGAGAACCATCCCATCAGAATATATCAAGACGTCGGGGAAGAGTTGACAAGAAGGCGCAATCCATTTAATAAGGGTAATTTAATAAGGTTATTCACACTATTAGTGTTGCCGAATGTTGCCGATGGAGCAGGCTTCGTTGGAGGACAAGGTTTGGTCTCTTGTGGGGGTGCGGGGGTGGGATGATGAGGCTCTTCACAGGGTCAGTTTCACCCCCCTCATGCGCAAGGTTAAGTTTGATACAGTTCAAGGTGGTGCATATGGTGCACTTCAGGGAGTGTATGAGCGGGTTCTTCATGGGCAGGTGGAGGATAGGTATGAGTGCCTCGTTCCAGCGCTCTGCAAACTTTACGCACCTGTTTTGGTCTTGCCCCATGCTTGTTGATTTTTGGGTCTCCTTTTTGAAACACTGTCAGGGATAAGTGGAGCCGTGCCTGATGGTGGCCATTTTTGGAGTGTCGCAATTGACAGTGCTGTAGGAGGGGAAGAAGGCAGATGTTTTCTATTAACCCAGAGGCGAGTTTTGCTCGTGTGGAGGTCCCAGGCGCTGCCCAAGACTTCGGCTTGTTTAGGGGACCTGGAGAAGGTTAAATATGCCATGACTGGGTCGGTGGATGGGTTTTAACTCAGGGTGGCAGTCGATCATTACCTTTTTAAAGGAGCTGCTTGCGGGGTGGGTGGAGTAGTTTGGTCAGTCTAGTAGGCTCGTTTTTGCAGGTCAGTGGGGTTGGGGGGGTCTCGTGCGCGAGTCTGGGGGGGGGATAGTCGAGGTATGAGACTGTTGGGGTCGGTGGAGTTGCGTCGGGGATATTTTTGGAACAATGAAAATTCTTGAATGAAAGTATTTTTCAAAAAAAGGTCCATCCTACACAAGTTTAGTAATCTCTTCACACTTGTTTTGTTGTGAAATATAATTGACCTCCAAAGCACATTTTCCAGTCAGCTGTCTTATCCCATTCTTTTCACATATTCAGATAATCAGTTCATACTTTCTGTTATCCAGCTGAAAATGAGATCAATGCTATTTTAATTAAGTAGCTTAATTCGATTTACTCCTATTTCCCGTTTAAGTGCTGCCTCTTGAGACATCATTCAAAAGTACATTAAGTTGCAACACATACATTGATGCCATCCAGCCCCACCTCATCACCTGCCTCTCCCAAATTTTCTACTGCCCCTGAATTTGCTACACTATTCCTCCGATTCCTGGTCCTGGTTGAGAGGAATTTCCGACCAACTAAATGTTAAGGTTACCCAAATCATTGTCTTTGGTTCCAAGGTCATTGTCTGACATGAACAAGAGTGTTTGTAACCTTAGTACCCTGTTTGACCCGGAGATGATCTTTCATTACCACTACTCCATTCCACCTCCAAAGCATCACTCATCTCTGTCCCTATTGCAACTAGATCTGAAATCCTCATCTACTTGTTACCTAGATACTTGCCTATTCCATTGCTCGACTTACTGACCTCCACATCTTCCACCTCTGCAAACATCCAAATCTCTACTGCCAGTATCGTAATTTACACCTTGTCATCTTCATCCATCAACTCTGTTGTTGCTAACTTAAACGGGCTCTCAGTCCAACAATGAATGGCTCAATTTTAAAATTCTGATCTTGTTTTTGAATGTCTGTCTGCCCCGATCTGTGCATTTCCCCCCCAATTTTCCAAGATCCTGGAGTTCCAATTCGGGCCTCTTTAGCTGCCTTTAGCTTCTTGGGGCCCTCGGCCTGGAATTCTGTCCCTAAGTCTCCCTACCTCCCGCTTGTCATTTTACGACACCCCCCAAGACCGACCTATTTGACTAAGTTGTCTTAATTTCTCCTTATGTGACTCAGTGTCAAATTTTGTTTGAAGTTCTGTGAAGGATTCTGGGACATTTTGATGTGCTAAATGAATGCAAGTTGTAGTTGGTGTTGTTGCCAGATAACTTGATTTTTGTTTGTTCAGAAAATGACTGCATTAACAACACTAACTCTACTCTACCAGGAGCTCGGGCATTGATTTATCTGCAAATGCAGACAAGCAAGTGTTCTCCCAAAAAACAAAACTATCTTTGTGAAGTACGAAAGGGTTTGCAAATGTTTTGCCTTTAATTGTTTACCGTAGAAATGTTACCATGCAGAAAAGGGCCATTCAGCCCATCGTGTCTGCTCCAGCCAAAAATGAGTGAAAAGAAACTAGCCACTCATTTTAATCTCATTTTCCAGCACCTGGTCCATAATCTTCCAGGTAACAGTACTTCAGATGCAGAACCAGGTATTTTTTTTAATTAGTTGAGCATTTCGGTGTTTACAGTGACTTGTTTGAATTATAACAAATTAGAATACAGTTAGGGTTGTATCGGGTTTTGCTTTAGACTTGTGTGTCACTGCAATGTTATGAAGTTGATAAAAGGCATTGTTGCAGAACGCCAATATCTATCCATAGAGCCAATTTAGTTTCCACTAGCACTCACTTTGATTGTGTGAAGCTTTCAAATGACATGAATGTAGTGACCTATGGGACAGACCTTTTGCCCCTATATTGGGGCAGGAACACAGGCAAGTGCACACAGAATATTGTACTGCTGTCTGTCATGCTGTCTTGCCATCACTGTTCTGACAGGCGGCGATTTTGCAGAGGAGGGATGAAAGGTAGGACACAGCATCCTGTCTGATTTGGATCAAAGGTTAAGTTAAGCTTGTGAACAAGCTTATTGTTGGCTGATTAAGGGCCAGTTTGCTATTTTTGTGAGGGGACATAGATTTTGCAATGGATCTGGAACAGTCCTTGTCGAAGCTGATGGCAATACAGTAGCGAATTTGTCATGGCCATGTCATTCAATTAGGTGGACCCATAAAAAGGGTGCAGAATTGGGAGGGGCACCCACCTATTGGCACATGGGTGCCATTGGGTGAGCAGAGTCAGTGGAGCAAGTGATCAGTGGGTGTTTGATCACTGAAGGAGGTCATGACCCTTCATCATGGAGGTTACTGCAGGGGCAGCTCCAGAAGCTGCTACAAAAACAGTACTGTAATATCTTTGTCACTGAGCCTTGCTGCATAGGTATTCCCCTCAGTCAGAAGGGACAAGGAGGCTAGTAATTATGGTGGACCCTGAGTGAGGCACACGCACCGTCATTAGCGACTGCCGCAGACCTCTGATAACTGGAGGGGATCACTAACTGAGTTTCACTTGGCATCCACTCCATACCTCTTTGCCTCATTGGCATCACTAACTGGTCAGTGGTACAGAGTGTGGCGTGCATACTATTTATCCCAGTGTGCTGCTCCCACTCTCGTGCTGCCGCATTTGACTTGCTATGAGGTTTGGCCCTTTAGTCATTGAAGGAGCTCATACATTCAAAGCTCTAACCTTAGTGGCATACACACTCTAAATGGGCAATTCCATTCTCGGGCCATGACTTTGCACTGCCTCAGGGGGCCCCAATATGTGAATATACATCTCACGCTGCTGGTCAAAGCAGAGTTTGTGACTCAACAAGGTGCACCCAGGTGATTATATGGGCTCTGCTGAAGGGTGCACTTAAATTATGTGACACCGTTAGCTCAGAATATAAAAACAGATAGTAAAGGTTTTGATAAATATATAAAACAAAAAAGAGTGGCTAAGCTGAATATTGGTCCTTTAGAGGGTGAGAAGGGAGATTTAATAATGGGAGAGTAGGAAATGGCTGAGGAATTGAACAGGTTTTTTGGGTCGGTCTTCATAGTGGAAGACACAAATAACATGCCAGTGACTGATAGAAATGAGACTATGACAGGTGAGGACCTTGAGATTATTGTTATCACTAAGGAAATAATGATGGGCAAGCTAATGGGGCTAAAGGTAGACAAGTCTCCTGGCCCTGATATAATGCATCCCAGAGTGCTAAAAGAGGTGGTTAGGGAAATTGTAAATGCACTGGTGATAATTGACCAAAATTCACTGGACTCTGGGGTGGTCCCGACAGATTGGAAATTAGCAAACGTTGACACCACTATTTAAAAAAGGAGGTAGGCAGAAAGCGGGTAATTATAGGCCAGTTTGCTTAACTTCAGTAGTAGGGAAGATGCTGGAATCTATCATCAAGGAAGAAATAGCGAGGCATCTGGATGGAAATTGTCCCATTGGGCAGATGCAGCATGGTTTCATAAAGGGCAGGTCGTGCCTAACTAATTTAGTGGAATTTTTTGAGGACATTACCAGTGCGGTAGATAATGGGGAGCCAATGGATGTGGTATATCTGGATTTCCAGAAAGCCTTTGACAAGGTGCCACACAAAAAGTTGCTGCATAAGATAAATATGCATGGCATGAAGGGTAAAGTAGTAGCATGGATAGTGGATTATTATTAGAAAGCAAAGAGTGGGGATTAATGGGTGTTTCTCTGGTTGGCAATCAGTAGGTAGTGGTATCCCTCAGGGATCAGTGTTGGGCCCACAATTGTTCACAATTTACATAGATGATTTGGAGTTGGGGACCGAATGCAATGTGTCCCAAGTTTGCAAACGACACTAAGATGAGTGGCAAAGCAAAAAGTGCAGAGGATACCGGAAGTCTGCAGAGAGATTTGGATAGGTTAAGTGAATGGGCTAGGGTCTGGCAGATGGAATACAATGTTGACAAATGTGAGGTTATCCATTTTGGTAGGAATAACAGCAAAAGGGATTATTATTTAAATGATAAAATATTAAAACATGCTGCTGTGCAGAGAGACCTGGGTGTGTTAGTGCATGAGTTTCAAAAAGTTGGTTTACAGGTGCAACAGGTGATGAAGAAGGCAAATGGTGTTTTGTCCTTCATTGCTAGAGGGATGGCGTTTAAGACTAGGATGGTTATGCTGCAATTGTATAAGGTGTTAGTGAGGCCACACCCGGAGAATTGTGTTCAATTTTGGTCTCCTTACCTGAGAAAGGACATACTGGCGCTGGAGGGTGTGTAGAGGAGTTTCTCGAGGTTAATCCCAGAGCTGAAGGGGTTGGATTACGAGGAGAGGTTGAGTAGAGTGGGACTGTACTCGTTGGAATTTAGAAGGATGCGGGGGGATCTTACAGAAACATATAAAATTATGAAGGGAATAGATAGGATAGATGCAGGCAGGTTGTTTCCACTCGCGGATGAAAGCAGAACTAGGGGGCATAGCCTCAAAATAAGGGGAAGAGGTTTTAGGACTGAGCTGAGGAGGAACGTCTTCACCCAAAGGGTTGTGAATCTATGGAATTCGCCCAGTGAAGCAGTTGAGGCTCCTTCATTAAATGTTTTTAAGATAAAGATAGATGATTTTTTGAAGAATAAAGGGATTAAGGGTTATGGTGTTCAGGCCAGAAAGTGGAGCTGAGTCCACAAAAGATCAGCCATTGAATGGTGGAGCAGGCTCGAGGAGCCAGATGGCCTACTCCTGCTCCTAGTTCTTATGAAATCATGAGAACCTGCCTCCAACAGCGGATGCCTGCAGAGCTGAGGCTTCCCAATGTAGCTCGGCCATTGGTATGATGCCAGACAAGGTGGATTGCACTCCATCCCCTTCATCTGAAGAATTCAATATCTTTTCACTCTTTCTCCGGGTATTTTCATCTCTCCATCACAAACCTTTTCATCAGTGCCACCCTGGCAATGCCATTGCTGCCTCTTCGATAAGTGAGGTTGGCGAGCTGGAGCACTCCCGTGTGAACACTCTCTCTCCCTTGCATTGTGTATCCCCCTTCTCCTGCTCGAACATGTGCGAGAGACACTAGGACTCTAAAGCTTGCATGTGGGTCAGTAATTACCCTGGTACACAACTCTCCCCTGTTCTGACGTACCGTGCACTCTCTGCCAGACAACACGTGTCCAAAAACGCTGAAGGCATGATTTCCGCAGGTGGGTAGGAAGAGAGGCCCTCCAGAAAGATCCTGTGAAGGGATTGGGAGTAGGTAATGGTGGTTCTGCAGTGAGAGTCTGGATCTGACCAGCTACCCACAGTGCCACAACACACATCTAATGACCTCACCATTTTGGATAAAGTCTGTGAATGTGCTTTCATACTATTCTAAATTGTACAATTCTAAAGGGGCCCGTGGGGAGAGGGGCCCGTGGGGAATATATGTACACAAATTATTGAAGGTGGAAAGAAAGGTTGAGAAAGCAACAAATAAAGTGATTGTGGGCATTATAAATAGGATCAGTTTCAGAATAATGAAAAACTAGTGTCACCGAGTCCACATTTACTCTACAATGGAATGTAAGGTGGTGTGCAAAATGGGCAAACGGCCTAAAGCCTTCCACTGATCTACATTCAAATTATGCCCGTTGTCAGAAACCACAAAGATTACAAACTCAGGCAATCCTAATATTTTCCCAGAGTGATTTTGAACATTAGAGCGAATATATTCTTCTGTCAGAGAATGGTCAGATTTCTCTCCAAAGGAGAGAGTTAGTTAGAAGACCCCATTCTCGGTTAAGAAATGGCATCAATTATTAGCCTAAGAAAAAAAAAATCTCAGGCCGAAGTTTAACTTTAAAATGAGCATCTTGTACTATTCTACTACTCTTCCAAATGAAAATTACATTTGTGTGTTTTTATTTACACACATGTAGTGGGATTGTTGTTTGCTGAACTTAATTTTATTGAAAATTGCCTATTATTCTTCCGGTCTCTTAATATTCAGCAAAGTAAATGCAAGAATTTTTCACATACCTTTTATGTTGCGATGTCACAACTGCTTTTAAAGGTGCTGGAAACTTAAAGGGAAAATATTTTTAATTGTTTGTTTTTAATTAATTTGCAGAACAAAGCAGAAGAGATGACTTGGAAGCATTAGGTCACATGTTCATGTATTTCCTCCGTGGCAGTCTTCCTTGGCAGGGCCTTAAGGCAAGTCTTTTTCCCCTCGCACTCTAGTTTTCAAATCAAAGCCACGAATTACAGATGAGTATTGCCTTGCCAACATTATTGCTGAGTTCACTTCCTTTTCCAGGCGGACACCTTAAAAGAAAGATATCAGAAGATTGGGGACACCAAGCGAGCAACACCAGTCGAAGTATTGTGTGAAAACTTTCCAGGTAATTTTTAGTCACTCAACAGTACCAGGGATTCTCTAGTTTGCCGATGTCTAGACCCAGTTCTGCTGCTGAAGTTCAGCGTTGTTTATTTTCTGCCATAAGACATCCATCTTCTACTGCAATGTGCAGGGTTTATAAGGTTCCCTATTGAAAGCTATTAGTGCTGATGGGGTATCATCACTATCCTATTATGGGGAAAGAAAGGTGATGTAAATAAGATCATGCTATTTTAATTTTAGTATTTCTTTGTCGCAAGTGTTAAGATCTGATTTTTCTCAGGTGTTGAGGTCAGGTTTAATGGTGACCACTTTCTGCTGATCTGGTGTCATCACCCACAAACGCGTGGGTTTCATGAGCTGATGGGATCCTAAGCTGAATGTGATGGATTTTGTGAAGGTTCTTGAGGACTGTTCAAATTGCCAGCTGTCATTGCATTTGTAGTATAGCGAGGCACACACTCAAGCTAGGTTACAAGGTGATTGGCTGTGCAGTTGATGAGAAAATGGATTAAAACAACACCAAGGTTACGATGTAAGAACATCAAAAGTTTGAAATTTTGCAAGTTTTAAAAGCTTGGGTTTTGCCTTGCTGTGCTCCTATGTCTGCTTATCCCATGGGCACTGCAGAAATTGCTGGGTTTGTAAAATCCAATTACTGTTTCTCCTTTGTCTATACCCTGCAGAAAAACATTTTAAACACGTGTATATTTAGAATTTTTTTCATTTGTTCATGGGATGAGGGTGTAGCTGGCAAGGCCAGCATTTATTGCCCATCCTATTTGCCCTCTAAGGTGGTGCTGTGCTGCTTTCTTGAAATGCTGCAATCCATGTGGTGTAGGTACACCCACAGTGCTGTTAAGAAAGAAGTTGACCCAGCGACAGCGAATATTTTTGCAGTTAAAGATATAGTTCCAAGCTAGGATGGTGCGTGGCTTTGAGGGGAACTTGTAGGTGGTGATGTTCCCATGCATTTGGTGTCTTTGTCTAAATGGTAGAGGAGTTGGGGGTTTGGAAGGTGCTGTCAAAGGAGCCTTGGTGAGTTTCTGCAGTGCATCCTGTAAATGGTACACTCTGCTGCCACAGTCCGTGCTGGCAAAGGAAGCGAATGGGTGGATGGGGTGCCAAACAAGCAGGCTGCTTTGTCTTGGTAGGTGGCAAGCTGCCAAAGTGTTGTTGGAGCTGCACTCATCCAAACAAGTGGAGAGCGTTGCATCACACTCCTGACTGGTGCCTTGTAGATTGTGGACGGGTTTTGAGGAGTCGGCAGGTGAGGTAATGGCTGCAGAATTACCAGCCTCCGACTTGCTCCTGTAACCACAGTGATGGTGGAGGGTTCAGTGACGGTAATTTGTTTGAAAGCCATGATATTTAAATTCTCTCTTGTTGGAACTGGTCATTGACTGACGATGGGTGCATATTACTGTGTGTGTACCTACACCACATGGACTGCAGCAGTTCAAGAAGGCAGCTCACCACCCCCTTCTCGGGGGTAATTCGGGATGGACAAAACTAGCGCTTGTGTGGCTCAAATGTTACTTGCCACTTATCAGCCCAACCTGAATATTGTCTAGGTCTTGCTGCATTTGGGCCTAGACTACTTCAGTATCTGAGGAATTGTAAATCGGACCGAACATTGCAATCAACAGCAAATACCTCCAGTTCTGACTGAATGGAGCAATGCTGATAAAGCAGTTGGAGATGGTTGGGCTGAGGACACTATTCCTGAGGAATTTTTGCACTGATGCCCTGGGAGTGTGATGATTGGTCTCCAACAAGCTCCACTATCTTCCTTTGTGCTAGGTATGACTCCAGCCAGAGTTTCCCCCTGATTCCCATTGACTTAATTTTTACTCTGCTCCTTGATGTCATATTCGGTCAAAATACTCCTTGATATCATGGGCAGTCACGCTCACCTCACTTCTGTACTTCAGCTCTTTGGTCCACGTTTGGATCAAGGATATGATCAAGTCTGGGCCCAAACTGCCCCAGGCAGTATCCAAACTGAGCGTCAATGAGCATGTTATTACTGAGTAATTGCCACTTGATAGCGATGTCGACCACATTTTCCATCACTTTGCTGATGATTAAAAGGTTACCGCTTGGGAAGGTAATTGGCCGGATTGGAATTGTCCTGCATTTTGTAGGGAGAACATAACCCGGGCAATTTTCCACATGGAATATGCCAGTGTTATACTGTACTGGAACAGCTTGGCTAGGGACACAGCTAGTTCTGGAATATAAGTCCTCAGTAGTGCAAATGGAATGTTGTCAGGACGAATAGACCTTGCAGTATCCAGTGGCTTCAGCTGTTTCTTGAGTTCCATGTGGATCAAAAGAAATTGGTTGAAGACTGTAATTGAGATGCTGGGGACCACAGGACGAGGCTCCGACGGATCCTCCACTTCTGCTGAGGGTGGCTGGAGCCTTGTCTGTTGCGTTGACTTGCTGGACTGTCCCATCATTGGGGGTGTTTGTGGAGTCTCATTCTCTGGTAAGTTGGTTACTTTTCCACTGCCATTCATGACTCTGGCAGGACTGCAGAGCTTTGATCAGATCTGTTGGTTATTGGGTTACTTAGCTCTGCATAATTGCATGCTGCTTCCGCTGTTGAGCATACCGTGGTCCTGTGTTGTAGCTTCACAGGGTTGGCACCTCATTTTTCAGTACTGCACGTGGCATGCTCTTTGCCACCTCTCATTGAACCAGGGTTGGCTCCCTTGGGTAATGGTCGTGTGTGGGATATGCCAGGCTATGGCATTACAGATTGCGACTGAAAACAATTCTCTGCTGGCAGCCCAGAGAACCTCTTTGATGCCAAATTCTGAGGCGGTTGATCTGTCCTGAATCTGTCCCCTATAGCACGATGATACTGTGGCACAACATGACGGAGGAATCCTCAATGTGCAGGACTTTGTGGCCATACGTAGCCACTGATTAATAGGGTTAGGTGAAAGCTCATTGAAATTGCCCCTGAAAATATATCCAAGTCAAAAATTATAGCTTCAGTTTTATCACTGCTGTCCATGGCAAATTTATCTCACTTTCTGGTGTAATCTAAGTCTTCAAATGTAATCTTATTTATTTTACATCCATGTATATAAATGAAAAAGATATCAGGAATCTGTTGGACACCATATTCATTTAGTCTCCTCAAGACCTCATTCTTGCCTGCCTTTGTAAACTGTGAACCATTTTGGATATAAAATCTCCATCAAAGATGTTAACAATACGACTCTTCCATATTTCCTTTGAATCACCCATGGGAACAGAAAAACAGTTGTGCATGTTATTTTTGGGATTACTTGAAAATTTGCAAAAATACAAGAGGAAAATTTGTATTTATGTTTTTCAATAACATGCTGTGTTCTCAATCTTCTGAAAGTAATGTAAAATATAAGACACTGACAACAATTTTGTCCAATATGAAATCTGAGCAGGGAAAGGATGAAGATAATCCTTTTAATTTGGAGAAAAAATTGTTATTGTTTATAACATGGAATATAAGGATGTCTTCTAATTTATTTATAATTTGTGATATGATTAGAAGCTGTACAACGCCATGAAGAATTTGTACAGATGTGATTTTATTAAAGCCCTCTATTTGCTCGAGTTGTATATTTTAACAAGCATTTTTAATTCAATCTTAAAAGTAGAGAGTATTTGCAATCTGTATTTGCAGATATTTTTCTATTTGGCAAGTCTTATTTGGAGCTCAAAATGACTACTTGATCTTCTCGGTACAACTTCATCACTCATCCTGAATAGAAGTCTTTAAAAAGATATATGACCTAGTATCAAACTGTTGTGTTATTCATTGACAAGAGGACTGATTTGAATTGTTTTCTTAAAACCTACTTTTTTTTTTTTTAAAGTAGCTTCAACTGCGTACCCAGTGTATTGAATTTAAGTTTACAATTGTTTCTGTGGCAATGTTTGGCAGAAAGAAATCAGCGGAGGTAAAAATGTTTTGGCAGAATAGCGAAAATCAGAACTAACCTTCAAGCAAATAAGGTTTTTGAGAAAATGCCAAAATAAACTGGAATTATATTAAAGCTGCATTTGTTACTTTTTCCCCACATCATGAAGAAATTTGAACAGGGTGATATTTAGTGATGCCACGATAAATGTTGAAACTGCCATTTTGTGTTTTCAGAAGAGATGGCCACATACTTGCGTTATGTAAGAAGACTGGACTTCTTTGAGAAACCAGACTATGACTACCTAAGGAAGCTCTTCACAGACTTATTCGATAAGAAGGGTTACATGTTCGATTATGAATATGACTGGATTGGCAAACCGCTTGTAAGACAACAAGTTCACTTATTTACAAATGTTCTTTGTGTCACATGAATATGGCTATTGCAAAATGGAACAGACACCTAAAATATTTCTGGATGGGATTAGAAATCTAGACACAATCTAGACAGAGTTGGCCTCTCCCTGCAACTTTATTAAAGGATGTAATATTTTGAGGTTTGGAATGTAAAGCTTAAGCGACACACACTTGATGTTGACCTAGGGAGAAGTTTAAAAATGAAATTCAGGATCCTGTGTACCATGTTCTGAAAGTCAGACTGTTGACTGTTTGCTGTCTCCTTGCATCCACTGTGGCTTAGCAAAAGTAACTGAGACACACTGCTCGTAAGTGCACTGGGCTTAATTTTCAATCTATTCCATGATAGCTGATCTCAGACAGGACAGCAGTAGAGGAGTTGCAGCTCGAGGTTATAGAGTCCTGAGTTAGAGATTTTTTTCTAATTGCTACTCTGTGATCACAGTTAGAAATGTGCATGTGGATATCCGGTGAAGACCGTGTTTGACTTTGCTGATGGGCGGAATTTACCGGCTGTTCACGTCGGCGGATTTTCCGGTCTCACCAAAGGCTTACGGGTTTCCTGTCGATTAAGGATGCAGTCAAGGGAAATCCTGTTGACAACGGCGGGACCATAAAATCCCACTGATGGTCTGCCTCCAACGCCGAAAAACAATTGGCGGGTTGTGTGGTAAATCCTGTCTGTAATATCCTGCCAGCATTCACTACCAAGTGTCATATAAGAACAATGATTCCTTGGAAGGGTTGCCTGAGGGCCCCTGGCATCCATTGATTTATAACCCAGCTCGTAAGAAAGGAGGAAAATTTAGAGAAAAAACAAGAAATAACAGACTATTATTGTATTATAGTTTATCTTTGGTCTGCTAGTTGTCTGGCACAACAGAAACCCATCACTCTGGTGACAAATCTCCAAACCAAAGTACCGAGGAATCCACGCATAGAATATTTAAGCTTCTTAAATGGAATGTAAAAATATTCTCTCCCTGGTGGGTCACACCTTACTTACCTTAGTTCAATTAATTTAGGTGAAGGTTAGCAAGTGCCAATGATTAGCAATCTTTAACTGTGCAGAATTATTTCTGTAGCATGCTTCACAGCGCCAGGGACCCGGGTCCGATTCCCGGCTTGGGTCGCTGTCTGTGCGAAGTCTGCACGTTCTCCCTTTGTCTGCGTGGGTTTCCTCCGGGCGCTCCGGTTTCCTCCCACAAGTCCCGAAAGATGTGCTTATTGGGTGAATTGGACATTCTGAATTCTCCCTCAGTATATCCAAACAGGCGCCGTAGTGTGGCGATAAGGGGATTTTCACCGTAACTTCATTGCAGTTGATGTAACCCTACTTGTGACACGAATAATGATTATTATTACTCCCGAAAATCAGGCAGTGTTTTCCAATACAGGGCTAGGTAAACATCCCGTTGCTTATCTGGCAAAGGACGCCTTACACAATTGGGAATTGGTTTACAGGGTTACCCGGAGCTGAATTGTCCCAGTTTTACATTACACTTCCAGTGTCATCAACAAGCAAGGCTATCTGGTTGATGACAAATGTTTCTTTGAACACTGCAGAGCTGTTTGGAATGATTCAGAATGATAGAACATGGAAGGTTGAGTCAATTTCAATCTTGCATCACTGGGTGTACCCTGTTTGAACCAGTTCGTCCTGGAAGAAGCTGTACTTGTATTGCATTGTCTGAAGATTCCATAATGCGTTATAATGCTAAGGCATCATTGAACATTTAAATTGCACATTGTAACTACTGCTTTATATGCCATAAAAGTCAGTTGGTTTCCTGGTTCATAATTGCAATGATGAATGATGGTGCAATTCATTACTATTCCTTGGTTAATGTTTATTTGCGTTTGCAATGAATGGATTTTGATGCCAAATACTGCAGTATGAAGAGCTGTCGGTGCTACAGAATGAAATCATTTTTCATACCTTTTTTGTACACACTACTGGGTAAATAGACAGTTTAGAAGTTTTGAAGTTTATGATGGAAGAAAATTTATTTTTCTAACTCCGTCATTTCGGAAAGCAAATCTCTTTCGGCGAACGTCTTGAGTTTCCTAGATCAGTACAAATACATTTCCTATGGCTGGTCATAGTGCGTTTTCCTGAACACCTACCCAAATGATTACAATTTGTGCATCTCCAACAATGCTTTTCTTTAATCTCTTTTCATCCACTTCCTAATTCTAGAATTTCCACTGTGCGGCTCCACTCCTTCCTGTCTGAACATAGCCAGCTCATCCCCAGCAATAACATCTCTCCCAATCCCCATGTTCATCAACATGTTGCCTCAGGTGAAATCATCATCAGGCATTATACAGCGACCATTGTTCTGCCAATGAGATCCAGCTGTACCTTTTTCACCAGTTTCCAATAACCAGTATTGCGACAATTTTTTTTTTTTACCAGTTTCCCAGGAATATATATAGCTGCAAGAGTAGTGTGTTCAGGCAAAAAGATACATTTTCTGGTGAAATAAACTTTTTTTGGACAAGGTCACCAAAAAATGCTAGAAACAGCTGTCGGATTGCACTGTGGAGAGAAATGGACACCCTAACTTTTCAGTTGTGGACCCTTGATGAGCACTGGAAAGAAAATACAGCTGAATCAAACAAAAGGCGGGGGCAGGAAAATCGCATGTATCACTTCTTTCCTGATTCTTCTTGCATCAGTTTTCCTTCAACCAGAAAATGTTTCCCTGCTCAGCTAGCTGCCAGATAATATGCTCAAGCCTCTGGAATGACACGTGAACCTACAACGTTTTGACTCCAAGAGAAATGGAGCTGATCTAGGAAGAAATATAGGGGTACCTGCATAATGTCGCATTCTGGAAATATTCATTGAATGTTGACTGGGGACTTCTTGCATGTTGCAATTTTAAGGCTCACTTCATTATTGACTGAGCGGTGTATATTAATGTTTGGAGGCAAAAGGCAGTATTGTGTATTTCCAATGAATAACAAAGAGCATGACTAAGTATTTTAATTCGGTTCATGTTGGCACTTCAATTCCCTTTATTTCAGATTGTGAAAATTGTTTTCTTTAATTATAGCCCACTCCAGTTGGTTCAGTTCATACAGATAGTGCTCAGACAACAACGCACAGAGATGGTCATCAGTACAGGGATAGAATACAGCAAACCAAAGCTCAGGTAGGTCTGGAAATATCATTTTGATTGAGACTACTATTTGCAACAAGAGCTATTTGAGTTCCTTCTAGAAAATGAAGGTGCTTTTTTGCTGTTTTTATGATATTTATTAGTGCACCAGAATTGTTGGCTTCCAGCCTAGAATAACTGGTAACAACTTTGAAATGAACCTGCTGGATGTGTTACGGTCAAAAGAAAAGATTCCCTGCTGCTGGCCTTGGGGAATCTGACAAGGTTACGTTTGTGTTGCTGTTGATTGCACAAGATTTGCATGAGGAGAACTGATGCCAGAAGAACTGTGACTCAGAAACCGTTAGAAACTGAAAGAGAAACAAGTCAATCAGTGAATGCAGTTCCAGCTACAGATCTACCTTGCGTTGATTGATTATATTATTGTAGTAAACTGGGAGGCATGTTTCAGTTATCTTAGCAATTCAGCTCAGCTGATAGAGTTTGAGCTAAGGTTTGCCGTGGGTCCACTGCTCTGACAATGAGCCATGGGCTGCAAGATAGTTTATTATCAAACACTGGACATAAGTATCCCAGCGTTTCTCTTTGGAAAGTAAGGAAGTTCATTCTTGTTGCCTGATGCTGAACTATAAGCTCTGAACACTTTTCTCCTTCTCTCTCCCCCCCCCCCCCCCCCCCCCCCCCCCCCCCCCGGGCCCCCCAGGCACATGTTTTACATTTGAAATATATATATATAACCGTTTTATATACTTTTATTACATGTTGGATATCATATATATATCTGTTGTAATATTTAGTCTTCTGGACTGGAGGATGGAACAGGGCAGTAGGGGGAGTAATAATGTGCCTGTGAAAAATAGAAATTACCCATTTATTAACTGTGATAGCAGCTGTTATAAGCTCTATGTGGGAGAAAAATCTTTGCCCAAGCAGTAAACTGAAAATGTCTTTTGAATAACAGATTTTTAAGCAAGACCAGTCCACTCCTCAGTACATTTGACACCATGACTTAAGACAGCCTGAATTAAGACAGATGAATTTTGGGAGAAATTGTCTGTCCAAGCGTCAATGGTCACCATTGGAACCAAAGTTAATTATCACCAATGTGACATGGAAAAAATTACTTGAGTTCATAACTTGAGTCTGGTATTTGGTTGAGTCTCTTCAACATGGAGGAGTCCAGTCTCCACTTCACTGCCAGAACTAGTCGTGTATAGGAGAAACCTTTTGCAGGCATTTGTCAAATACAATAGTTAATTTGTGGGTTTTTTTAATGACTTTGTTATGCCTGTCACTTTGTGGCTATATATTCAACTGGATCCTAATTAAAGTAATTGCTGCAATCTGGATGAAATTTCAGATCTGGAAATGGTTGAGTTCCTGTGACATGTTTGTTCCTTTATATTTCAATGAATGGGTTTACTTGAGTTTTGTTTTAATCAAATAAAAAAAGCTTGACACTTGATTTTATTTTTGCCATGAACAGGTTTAGTGAGTCATTTGCATATCTAATTCATGATACACTATGGGCATGAGTTTTAATTATTTAGAAACAAATGGATATGAAGTAACTGCAAATGGAAGGAAGAAGTCTGACTAGCCAATATGAGCCTCTCTGAGCATGACTATAAAGCTGCAAAATGTTCTCAACGGAATGTTTCGAACAATGCATGAAAATGTGTGTGAACCCAAGTGTTACCAAAAGCTCTTCACTTATTTTAAGATTTGAATTAATTTTTTTTGTAAACCTCCAGTTAATGACTCGTTATAGATGCATCAAAAATGACTGAATAATAGTCCTAATGTTTTGGCTTTTCATTTTAGTTGCTACTTTTGTGCTCTATCTGTTAAATTGACAGTTTTATATTTAAAAACAACGATAATACAATACTGCAGTGATTAGGAGAATAAAACCTTATTAGGATTCTGGTTTGTTTATGGGAGAGAGCAATCTTTAATCTACCAACATTGTTGAAGGATGGGCTCGTAAGTAATTATTGTCTTGCATTAATCAGATGTTATTGCAGCATGAATGAAACGTTCATAGCAAAAAGCAACATTTGTAAGCACAGCCGAGAACTGAAATTTGGCAGCAAAGGAAAATCAGCCTGACGCTGAGGTTCAAGAAGACAATTAGGGAAAAGGCAACAGCTGACCAACTGGCCCCTGGTGTCCTTGAATTTTTTTTTTCTTTATTCATTTACAGGGTGTGGGCTTCGCTGGCTAGGCCAGCATTTGTTACCCATCCCTAATTGCCCTTGAGAAGGTGATGATTCAGACTCCACCGCACAATGGAGTAGCAAGTTCTACAAATGTACCACCCTCTCGAGAAGTAGTGCCTCCTCATCTCAGTTTTAAATCTACCACCTCTCAACCTTTATCTGTGACCTCTTGTTCTAGATTGCCCCACAAGGGGGAACATTTGGTCGATATTTACTTTACAAATCCCTTTTTGTACCTCAATCAGATCCCCCCTCATCCTTCTAAGCTCCAGTGAGTATAAGCCTAAACTGTTTAATCTCTCCTCGTACATTAATCCCTTCTTCCCCGGCATCAATCTGGTGAACCTCCTCTGAACTGCTTCCAATGCCACCACATCCTCAAATACGACCAAACTGGACACACTACTCCAGACATGGTCTCACAAACACCTTGCAACCTCGCCTTCTGGATCATTCTTTTACACGGCACCTTGTCAAACGCCTTCTGGAAGTGTAGATATACCACATCCACAGGTTCCCCATTATCTACCTTGCTGGTTACTTCCTCAAAGAACTCAAGCACATTTGTCAAGCATGACTTTTCCTTCATAAGACAATGCAGACAAGGATGGATTGAGCTTTGTCTTTCCAAATGTTCAGTCATCTCCTCCTTCCAGCAACTTCCCCACCACAGAGGTCAAGCTAATCGGTTTTTCTTCTGCCTTTTTTGAATAGGGGTGACATTAGTGTGTTTCAAATCCACCGGAACCTTTCCAGAATTCAGGGAATTTTGAAATATCATAACCAATGCATCTACTATCTCTTGCTGCCACCTCCTTTAATATCTTCGGGCGCAGTCCATCATGTCCTGGAGACTTATCTGCCTTTTGTCCCATTAGTTTGTTTAGTACCTTCTCCCTCGTGATGGTAATTGTAACAAGTTCCTTGAATTAACTGCAGTTCTTGGAAAATGTTTATTACCCTTTAACGTGAAGACCGAGGCAAAATATTGGTTCAGTGTCTCCGCCATCTCTGTGTTCCCCATTATTACCTCACCAGTATCATTCTCGAAAGGGTCAACATTTATGTTAACTATTCTATGGTGTAGGAGGGAGGGTTTTGGATTTCTGGACCATTGGGATCACTTCCGGGGCAGGTGGGACCTGTACAAGAAGGATGGGCTGCATCTAAACTCGAAGGGATGCAAGGAGATCAGGGCTGGGATCTAAATATATAAGGATATGTGTCCTATCGAAAAGACAGGCAAATGGGCATTGTCAGTAAGGAATGAAGTTAAATAAATAACAAGGCACGATATAGGATCAGAAGGCATAGAATCTCTGAGGGTAGAGTTGAGGAATCGCAAAGGTAAAAAGACCCTGATGGGAGTTACGTACAGGCCGTCCAGCAGTAGTCAGGATGTGGGGCAGAAACTAAATCAGGAGATAGAAAAGGCAATATTACAATAATCATGGGGGACTTCAATATCCAGGTGGACTGGGAAAATCCCAAGTGAATCCCAAGAAAAAGAATTTGTGGCATGTCTAAGAGATGTTTTTCTTGAGCAGCTTGTGACAGAGCCTACTAGGGAACAGGAATTCTGGATTTGGCGATGTTTAATGAGGTAGACTTGTTTAGGGAACCTAAGGTGAAGGAACCCTTAGGGAGCAGTGACCACGATATGATAGAATTAACCCTGCAGTTTTGAGAGGGAGAAGCTGGAAACTGATGTAACGCTATTACAATTAAATAAGGGTACCTACAAAGACATGAGGGAGGAGCTGGCCAGAGTTGAGTGGAAAAGGAAATTAGCAAGGAAGACAGTGGAACAGCAATGGCAGGAGTTTTTGGGGGTTATCCGGGAGGCACAAGATAAATTGAATCCCAAGGAGGAGGAAACATGCAAAGGGGAGGAAAAGGCATCCATGGTTGACGAGGGAAGTCAAGGACAGCATAAAAGAAAAAGCATACAAAATGGCGAGTATTAGTGGGAAGCCAGACGATTGGGAATCCTTTAAAAGTGAGCAGAAGGCAACTAAAAAAGCAATAATGGGAGAGAAGATGAAATATGAGTGCAAGCTAGCTAGTAATAGAAAAGAAGCTAGGAAGAGTTTTTTTCAATATATAAAAGGTAATAAGAGAGAGGCAAAAATAGACATTGGACCACTGGAAAACGTGGCTGGAGAAGTAATAATAGCAAACAAAGAAATGGCAGACAAACTGAATAGTTACTTTGCATCAGTCTTCATGGTGGAAGACACCAGAGGGATGCCAGAGCTCGAGGAGAATCGGGGGTGCAGAGGTGAGTGCAGTGACCATCACTAAGGAGAAGGTTCTGGGGAAACTGAAAGGTCTGAAAGTGGATAAATCACCTGGACTGGATGAACTACACCCCAGGGTTCTAAAAGAGATAGCTGAAGAGCTTGTGAAGGCATTGGTGGTGATCTTTCAGGAATCACTAGGCAGCAAGGAGACCAGAGGACTGGAAAGCAGCTAATGTAACATCAATGTTTAAGAAGGGAGGGAGGCAGAAGATGCAAAATTATAGGCTGGTTAGCCTGACTTCGGTCATTGGTAAGATTTTAGAGTCCATTATTAAAGATGAGATCACGGAGTACTTGGAAGTACATGTTAAAATAGGACTGAGTCTGCACGGCTTTGTCAAAGGCAGGTCATGTTTGACAAATCTGTTAGAGTTCTTTGAGGAGGTAACAAGGAAGTTAAACAAAGGTGAACCAGTGGACATGATTTGTTAGATTTCCAGAAGGCCTTTGGCAAGGTGCCGCATATGAGATTGTTAAATAAGTTAAGAGCCCATAGTGTTAAGGGGGAGACCCTGGCATGGATAAAGGATTGGCTAACTGGCAGAAGGCAGAGAATGGGGATAAGGGGGTCTTTTTCAGGATGGCTGGGAGACTGTGTGCCTCTGGGGTCTGTGCTGGGTCCACAACTTTTCACAATATACATTAATGATCTGGAAGAAGGAACTGAAGGCGCTGTTGCTAAGTTTGCAGATTATACAAAGATCAGTAGAGGGACAGGTAGTATTGAGGAAGCAAGGGGGGTGCAGAAGGATTTGGACAGGCTAGGAGAGTGGGCAATGAAGTGGCAGATGAAATACAATTTGGAAACATGCAACGTTTTGCACTTTGGAAGGAGGAATGGAGGCACAGACTATTTTCTAAATGGGGAAATGCTCAGAAAATCAGAAGCACAAAGGACTTGGGAGTTCTTGTTTAAGATTCTTTTAAGGTTAACGTGCAGGTTCAGTCGGCAGTTAGGAAGGCAAATGCAATGTTAGCATTCATGTCAAGACGGCTAAAATACAAGACTAGGGATGCACTTCTGAGGCTGTATAAGGCTCTGGTCAGATCCCTTTTGGAGTATTGTGGGCAGTTTTGGGCTCTGTCTCTAAGAAAGGATGTGCTGGCCTTGGAAAGGGTCCACAAGAATGATCCCTGGATGAAGAGCTTTAAGTATGAGGAACGGTTTGGGTCTGTACTTGGAGTTTAGAAAGATGAGGGGGGATCTTATTGAAACTTGCAGGAGTCTGCAAGGCCTGGGTTGAGTGGATGTTAACAGGATGTTTCCACTTGGCGGAAAAACTCTCAACCAGGGGACACCAAGAGTGAGTAGTTTGTGGTGTCTCGGCTGGGGGTGGGGGCAGGGGTGGAGGGCTTGCCATTCCGTACGGCAGGGACTCATGTTAGGTACCTGGGGGTGCAGGTTGTGGGGGGGCGGGGGGGGGGGCTCCGCGGTTACAGCATTTCTGGTTTGGTGGGGAGAGTGAAAGCTGATCTGACAAGGTGGGATGGTCTCCCTCTGTCACTGGCGGGTCGGGTACAGGCGGTTTAAAATTAGCGTGTTGCCACGATTTCTGTTTATTTTTCAATGCCTGCCGATTTTCCTGCCAAAGGCTTTTTTCAGAGAGATTGAGGGAAGGATTACGTCGTTCATATGGGGATGGAAGGTGGCCAGAGTTAGAAAGGTGCTGCTCCAGAGGGGAAGGCAGGCAGGGGGTTTGGGTCTTCCGAACCTGATGTAATACTACTGGGCGGCGAATGTGGAGAAGGTGCAGAGCTGGATCAGAGGGGTTGATTCCCAGTGGGTCAGAATGGAGGAGAGTTTGTGCAGGGAGTCGGGATTGAAAGCACTAGCAACAGCGCCGTTCCCGATAGACCCGGGGAAATACTCAGGGAGTCCGGTAATAACAGCTTCATTGAGAATTTGGAGGCAGTTTTGCCAACACTTCGGGTTGGGGGCAGGGTCAAGGGAAATGCCGATTTGGGGGAATCACAGATTTGAGCCAGGGATGGAAACTTTTGGAAATGGGAGGAGAAAGGGATCAAGACACTAAAAGATTTGTTTCTTAGGGGTCGATTTGCAGGACTGAAGGAGCTGGAAGTGAAGTATGGGCTGGAGCAGGGGGAAATGTTTAGATACATGCAGCTTCGAGATTTTGCCAGAAAGGAGATATAGAGCTTCCCGGGGGAGCCGGCATCCTCATTGCTGGAGGTGCTGACGACAGGGGGACTGGAGAAGGGGGTAGTGTCAGCGGTTTGCGGAGCTATTTTGGAAGAGGTGAAGGCACCACTGGAAGGGATCAAAGCAAAGTGGGAGGAAGAGCTGGGAGAGGCTATGGAGGAGGGGGTCTGGTGCGAGGTGCTCCGGAGAGTGAATGCCTCTACCTCGTGCGCGAGGTTGGGGCTGATCCAGCTGAAGGTGGTATACAGAGCCATCCTCACGAGGGTGAGGATGAGCCGATTCTTTGAGGGACTGGAAGATGTGTGTGAACGTTGCGCGAGGGGCCCTGCTAATCACGTTCATGTGTTTTGGTCCTGTCCTGGATTACTGGAAGGAGGTTTTTAGGGTAATTTCTAAAGTGGTGCACGTGAAACTGGATCCGGGCCCCCGGGTGGCCATATTCGGGGTGTCGGACCAGCCAGGGTTGGAAACGGGTGCGGAGGCAGATGTTGTAGCCTTCGCCTCGTTGATCGCCCGAAGGTGGATCCTGATAGGTTGGAGAGCAACCTCTCCCCTTGTGCCCTGGCGTCGCGGGGGGACCTGTTGGAATTCTTGACTCTTGAGAAGGTTAGGTTTTAACTGAGGGGAAGAATGGAGAGGTTCTACAATTCATGGGCATTATTCATTATGCACTTTCAAGAACTGGATAACATCGAACATTAGTTGAGGGTTTGTGGGAGGGGGGCAGTGTGTGTTAATGGTGACTATGGGTGATTCCTGATTCCTTTTTCTCATTTGTTTGTGTGAACATTTTTTTTTTTAATTTAGTGTACCCAATTCATTTTTTCCAATTAAGGGGCAATTTATTGTGGCCAATCCACCTACCCTGCACATCTTTGGGTTGTGGGGGCGAAACCCACACAAACACTGGGAGAATGTGCAAACTCCACACGGACAGTGACCCAGAGCCGGGATTGAACCTGGGACCTCGGTGCCGGGAGGCAGCAATGCTAACCACTGCCCCGCCATGCTGCCCTTGTTTATGTGAACATGCGGGCTAATGTTTGGTGGGAGGATAGGATCGTTATTCTTGATATGGGAATTTACATATTTGTTATTGATTATTGTTTATGAGTGTAAATTTTGGAGAAAATGTGAAAAAGGAGGAGAATAAAAAATATTTTTTTTAAAAACAGCGGACACAATGTCAGACTAAAGGGACGATCCTTTAAAACAGATGAGGAGGAATTTCTTCTGTTGTATCTATGGTACTCGTTGCCGCAGAAGGCTTTGGAGGCCAAATCCGTGTCTTCAGGACAGAGATATATAGGTTCTTGATTAATAAGGGGATCAGGGGTTATAGGGAGAAGGCAGGAGAATGGGGATGAGAAAAATATCAGTCACGGCTGACTCGATGGGCCGAGTGGCCTAATTCTGCTCCTATAGTTTTATGGTCTTCTCCTTTATATACTTATAGAAGCTCTTGGTATCAGTGTTTATGTTTTCTGCTAGTTTCCTTTCGTAGTTCATCTTGGCTTTTTTGTTTCTATTTTTAGTAGTTTTTTGCTGACCCCTAAAGTTCTCCCAAGCCTCCAGCTAGTTTTGGCAGTATGGTATGCCCTAATGTTTACCTTTATGTCCTCCTTGATTTGTTTAGCCATGGAACATTTTTCTTCAGTTTACAATTCCTCTTCCTCTCAGGAATATACTTTAATTGAGAGGTGTTTAATATCTTCCTGAACATCCTCCATTGTTCCTCAACTGTCCTACCCTCAATTATTTGTGCCCAGCCGGCCAACTCTTTCCTCAGACCTGTGCAATTACCTCTGCCCAATGCTAAAACTATAGTATAACACTCTGTCCTCTCTCGCACAATCTAAATTAAAGAAAATCTGCAAAATTAGTTACAAATAAATGTTTCTAGAATTAATTTAAAGATGCACTGAAGAATTGTTGAAGGAACTTTGTATCCATACCTCATACATTATTTTTCCTGTGCTGTTAAGTATCTAATTGCCTGAGTTTTAGCCACCCAGCTCCTGTAGTTATCAATGCACTCCAGCTGTGTTGATGATGTTACTGAGCATTCTGTCTGGCTCACCTCCCTGCTCTTTTTACTTGTGCTTTCTAATTCCATGTCTGTTTAGTGATCAATGTGGCAAGTATTCTCAGAATGGGCCAAGATAAGTCGATCTTGTATTCCAATTGTTAAAGTCCGTGAGGAGGACACAGAGCCTGCAAAAGGATTTAGCTTGGTTATATGCATGGGCAGATGGAGTATAATGTAGGAAAATGTGAGCACGTCCACTTAAGCAGGTGGAATATAAAAGCATCATATTATTTAAATGGAGAGAGATTGCAGAACTAGGTACAGAGGGATCTGGATGTCTTGGGACATGAGTCACAAGAAGTTAACATGCAGGTACAAGTGATTAGGAAGGCAAATTGCATGTAGTTCAATGCAAGGGCAGCATGGCAACATAGTGGTTAGCACAGTCGCTTCACAGCTCCAGGGTTCCAGGTTCGATTCCCGGCGTGGGTTACTGTCTGTGTGGAGTCTGCACGTTCTCCCCTTGT
The DNA here is from genome assembly GCF_047496885.1 of Scyliorhinus torazame. NCBI lineage: Eukaryota > Metazoa > Chordata > Chondrichthyes > Carcharhiniformes > Scyliorhinidae > Scyliorhinus > Scyliorhinus torazame. Next base: position 136,425,235 of record NC_092715.1, read on the forward strand.
CTGTGTGGGTTTCCTCCGGCTGCTCCCGTTTCCTCCCACAGTCCAAAGATGTGCAGGTTAGGTGGATTGGCTATGCTAAATTGCTCTTGGTGTCCAAAAAGGTTGGGTGGGGTTACTGGGTTTCGGGGGATAGAGTGGTGGTGTGAGCTAGGGTAGGGTGCTCTTTCCAAGGGACTCGATGGGCTAAATGGCCTCCTTCTGCACTATCTAAGGGGCATTGAATATAAAAGTAGAGAATGTTTGCTACAATTGTACAAGGCAATGGTGAGACCACACGTGGAGTACTGCATACAGTTTTGGTCTCCTGACTTGAGAAAGGGCATAATTGCATGAGAAGCAGTTTGGAGAAGGCTCACTTGACTCATTCCTGGGATGAAGGGGGTTATCTTATCGGGAAAGGTTGGACAGGTTGGGCCTGTATCCATTGGACTTGATACCAATGAGAGGGTGATGTCCCATATAGAATCCTGAGGGACTTGACAGAATGGCTGCTGAGAGGATGTTTCCCCTTTTGGAAGAGTCGAGACTAAGATGGAGCTGAGGGGAAATTTTTTCTGAGTCCCCTGCTGTCCCAACCCCCAGGAGCAGTGATGGCAGGGTCATTGAATATTTTTAGGACTGAGATAGATTCGTGATTATCAATGGAGTCCGAAGATATAGGCAGTAGATAGGAAAGTGGAGTTGAGGCCACAATCCGAACAGCAATGATCTCATGGCAGAACAGGCTCAAGGGGCTGAACTGTCTATTGCTCCCAATACATACCTTCATATGTTTTTTGACTTGGGATTTTGAAACTTTAATGTGTAACCCACTTTTCTAGTTGTGCCTGATGAATCGTTTACCTTTCTTACATATTTATGATGCCAGGTAAACGATTACTCCCAATATCAACAGCACTCTACGTGTTTGTACGAAGCATCCAGGAGAGCTTCAAACAATATGTAGATAGTCCAATGAGGGAAAGGGCCATACCAGATCTGGTATTGGGAGAATGAGCCTGGCCTTGTGGTCGAAGTTTCAGTAGGGGAGCATTTCAGGAACAGGGCCGGGATTCTCCCCTACCCGGCGAGGCGGGGGGTCCCGGTGGGATGGAGTGGCGGGAATCACTCCGGCGTCGGGCCGCCCCAAACGTGCGGATTTCTCTGCACCTTTAGGGGCCAAGCCCTCAACTTGAGGGGCTAGGCCTGCGCCGGAGTGGTTTGCGCACCACCGGCCGGGAAAGGCATTTGGCGCCACGCCAGCCGGGGCCGAAAGGACTTCGCCGGCCAGCGGAAGTCCGCGCATGCGCGGGAGCGTCAGCGGCTGCTGACGTCATGCGCAGGGAGGGTGTCTCTTATGCATCGGCCACGGTGAATGCTGTGACCGAGGCGGAGGAAAAAGAGTGCCCCCACAGCACAGGCCCGCCCGCGGATCGGTGGGCCCCAGTCGCGGGCCAGGCCACCGTGGGGGCACTCCCCCCCCGGGGCCAGATCGCCCCGCGCGCCCCCCCCCCCCCCCCCCCCCCCCAGGACCCTGGAGCCCGTACACGCCGCCTAGTCCCGCTGGTAAGAGAGGTGGTTTGATTCTCGCCGGCTGGACAGGCATGACAGCAGCGGGACTTCGGTCCATCACGGGCCGGAGAATCGCCGGGGTGGGGGGGGGGGGGGGGGTGCCGACCGGCGCGGCGCGAATCCCACCCCCACCGAGTATCCGGTACCGGAGAATTTGCCACCGGCGGGGGCGGGATTCACGGCAGCCCCCGACGATTCTCTGACCCGGCAGGGGTCGGAGAATCCCGCCCATCTTAACTTAATTCCGTATGTTTTAAGGTACTGTTGGATAAAGATAAGAGTAGTCCTCGGGTGAGGGTGCTAAATTGGGGGAAGGCTAATTATAGCAATATTCGGCAGGAATTGAAGAATCTAGATTGGGGTGAATGCTTGTAAATCAGTATCTGGCATATCTGGCTTTCAAATGTTGATAGGAATTCAGGACCGACATGTTCTGTGAGAAAGTAGGATAATTATGGCAAGTTTTGGGAACCTTGGATAACGAGGGATATTGTGCTCCTCGTCCAAAGATAAAGGAAGCATTTGTAAGGGATAGAAGGCTGGGAACAGACAAACCCCATGAGAAATATAAGGAAAGTAGGAAGTAACTTAAGCAAGGAGTCAGGAAGGCTAAAAAGGTTCATGAAAAGTCATTGGCAATCAGGATTAAGGAAAATCCCAAATCTGAGGGAATGTGTGTGTGAAACCAGAGGAAATGGGTGAGGTACTTAATGAGAACTTTGCATCAGTATTCACTGAAGAGAAGGACTTGGTGGATGATGAGTTTGGGGAAGGGTGGGTAGATAGTCTGGGTCACATTGAAATAAAAAAAGAGGAGGTGTTGGGCATCTTGAAAAACATTGAGACAGGTTAGTCCCCAGTGCCTAATGGGATCTACCCCAGAATACTGAAGGAGGCAAGGGAGGAAATTGCTGGGGCCTTGACAGAAATCTTCGTATCCCCACTGGCTACAGATGACGTCCCAGAGGACTGAAGAAGAACTAATGGTCTTTTGCTTAAGAAGGGTACCAAGGATAATCCAGGAAATTACAAGCCGGTGAGCCTTGCGTCAGTGTTAGGGAAATTATTGGAGAGGATTCTTCGAGACAGGATTTACTCCCATTTGGAAACAAATGGACGTATTAGCGCGGGTCAGCATGGTTTTGTGAAGGGAGGTCGTGGATCGAGTTTTTCGAGGAAGTGACGAAAATTGATGCAGGTAGGGCAGTGGATGTTGTCTGCGTGGACTTCACTAAGGCCTTTGACAAGGTCCCTCATGGCAGACTAGTACAGAAGTTAAAGTCACACGGGATCAGAGGTGAGCTGGTAAAATCGATACAGAACTGGCTCGGTGATAGAAGACAGAGGGTAGCAGTGGAAGGGTGGTTTTCTGAATGGAGGGCTGTGACAAGTGGTGTTCCGCAGGGATCAGTGCTGGGACCATTGCTGTTCGTTGTATAAAATAAATGATTTGGAAGAAAATGTAACTGTTCTGATTAGTAAGTTTGCGGACGACACAAAGATTGGTGGAATTGCAGATAGTGATGAGGACTGTCAGAGGATAGAACATGGTATACTTGGACTTGGACGGACACATGGCAGATGGAGTTTAATCCGGACAAATGTGAGGTAATTCATTTTAGAAGGTCTAATACAGATGGGAAATATATAGAAAATGGCAGAACCCTTAAGAGTATTGATAGGCAGAAGGATCTTGGTGTACAGGTACACAGGTCACTGAAAGTGGCAAAGCCGGTGGAGAAGGTAGTCAAGAAGGCATACGGCACGCTTGCCTTCATTGGCCGGGGCATTGAGTATAAGAATTGGCAAGTCATGTTGCAGCTGTATAGAACCTTAGTTAGGCCACACTTTGAATCTAGTGTTAAATTCTGGTCACTGAACTACCAGGAGGATGTGGATACTTTGGAGAGGGTACAGAAGATGTTTACCAGGATGTTTCCTGGTATGGAGGAGAGGTTGGATAAACTTGGTTTGTTCTCACTGGAATGACAAAATTGTGAGAGACATGGACAGTGTGGATAGTCAGAAGCTTTTTCCCAGAATGGAAGAGTCCGTTACTAGGGGACATAGGTTGAAGGTTCGAGGGCAACGTTTAGAGGAAATGTGCAAGAAAAGCTGTTTACACAGAGGGTAGTGGGTGCCTGGAACTCGCTGCCGGAGGAGGTGGTGAAAGCAAGTAAGATAGTGACGTTTAAGGAGCGTTGTGACAAATACATGAATAGGATGGGAATAGAGGGATACAGACCCCGGAAGTGTAGAAGATTTTAGTTTCGACGGGTAGCACTGTCGGCAGAGGATTGGTACATGAATAGGATGGGAATAGAGGGATACAGACCCTGGAAGTGTAGAAGGTTTTAGGTTAGACGGCAGCATGATCGGCGCAGGGTTGGAGGGCCGTAAGGGCCTGTTCCTGTGCTATAATTTTCCTTGTCAGAAAAGAATGTGCAGTCTAGTCTGACACTAATTCTTATTAAATCTGTCAGAAAGCAACACTCCTTATCCAGCGGTTCCTTTGGATTGAGAATGACTTGCTTCCACTCTAGTTTGATGGGTTCTGAGATGATCGATGCGTCCAATACATGATCTGTAGACCTTGTCAAGTGTGGGACAGGTGGTGCTTGAAGAGGGAAATGTTTAGTTCGGAATTTTGGGCGCTACCTTTGACGTCTTGCCTTCACGCCTGCCCATTGCCGACAAAATCTCCTGTGTTCAGTGCCTTCCCGGATGAACCTTCTCAATGTTGGTTGGTCACAAGCCATCAAGCCATGGTCTCCTGTACATTGGGGAGTATATTTGACCTTGCGTACCGAAAGCGTTTCCGTTGTTCTGGAAATCTTTGGCTGTGGCCGAGTTCCAAGTAGAGCAAATGCTTTGAGAATCTGGTGTCAGGTGCCTGAACGACATGCCCTGCCCAGTGAAACGAGTTTGATTGATCAGTGCCTTGATGCTGGGCATGTTGGCTAACGAGTGGATGTGGCTGTCAGACTGCCTTTCTTCTCATGGGTATTTGGGGATCTTCTGATGGCACCGCTGGTAATACTTCTCCAGTGCTTTGAGGTGCTTACTGTAGGTTCTCCATGTCCCCAAAGTATTCCAGAGAGCACTGCTGCTCGCTTCATGATCTTGGTCTCTGGCTTGAGATCCTGATCTTCAAATACTCTGCTCAGTCAGCTAAAGGCTGAGCTGGCACGTTGGAGGTGATACCTTTGTCGAGAGGAAGCTTCCAGGATAGCATAGTGCTAGTTCTCAATGTACACTGCACCTTGATAGAAAGCCTTGATGATGATTAATTTTGAAATTGCCGTGTTGACGTTCAGTCAGTGCTATTGAATTGATGAAGTAAACGAGTTTCAATGCCATCGGAAATTACATTCTTTCCTATGCCTGGATTGAGCCAAGCAAAGATATGGTCAGTGCAAGATCTGTTCTTCCTTTTCTGAATCTATCATCAGTTGCCCGCGTAAGCCTATTGAGTGTAATGGTACTAAACAATTTACCAGGGACAGAAAATAATGTGACACCTCAGTTGTTGCTTCTGCCCTTCTTCTTGCAAAGCTCGATAGTGATGACTTTTTGCCCAAACTCGGTGCTGCTTCTTTGTCCCCCACGCTAAATTAAATAAAAATAGAATGGAAATCAAATTCCCATCTCCAATTAATTCTGCGCAAATCTGATCTTCAGGTGATTCGTTTTTAAGCTCGACCGGGTGCCTCTAATTTCACTACAATTAGCATCCCGTTCCATCCCGTTCCATCCCGTTCCATCCCGTTCCATGACATTGGTTGATTCTATTGTCTGAAAGTGATATGTTGAAGGATTTTGTGAAAGTGCTTCCCTTCATCTGCATTTTTATACCTTCCAGTTTAGTGACAAGGGAACCGTACTTGTATTTGATAGGACCTTCAAAGGGGCGGCACGGTGGCACAGCGGTTACCACTGCTGCCTCATGGCGCCAGGGACCCGTGTTCAATTCTGGCCTTGGGTAACTGTCTGTGTGGAGTTTACACTTTCTCACCGTGTCTGCGTGGGTTTCCACCGGGCTCCCGTTTCCTCCCACATTGCAAAGATGGGCAGGTTAGGTGAATTGGCCAAGTTACATTGGCCCTTAGTGTCCAAAGATGTGCAGGTTACGGGGACAGGGCGGCAGAGTGGGCTTAGATAGGGTGCTCTTTCAGAGGGTTGGTGCTAACTCAATGGGTCAAATGGCTTCTTCCTGCACTGTAGGAAGTCTGCACTGTAGGAATTTTATGTTCTCGCTGTTCGGTGTAGTATTTAATTTCTATTGCAAGTTTCTTTCCATTCTGAAATGTCTCCACATTTTCCCTTTTACTGCCTTTTCACTTTGTTTGACAATGAAATTTATTTTGTCTTTCCATATTGAGCAGTTAACTGGCTTTGCTTTCCTCCATTTGATATCGTTGGGATCAGATGTGTTGTGTAGATTCAACTTGTCCTTTGCCTTTCAGCATTTGCGTGCCGTGCATTAGTTCTTAGCCACTCCTTGTTTTGCCTTTGGTATATCACTCTAGCAGTTCCACCATCAGTATGTAGCATTTCTTAATGGAAGTGCAACCACCTTCAAAGATACTGGCATGGATAGAGGATTGGCTGACTGGCAGAGAGTGAGGATACAGGGGTCTTTTTCGGGATGGCAGCTGGTGACTAGTGGTGTTCCTCTGGTCGAAGCTGGGACCACAACTTTTCACAATATTCTTTAATGATCTGGAAGAAGGAACTGAAGGCACTGTTGTTAAATTTACGGATGATACAAAGATATGCAGGGAGACAGGGTAGGGGTGAGGAAGCAAGGGGGTTGCAGAAGGACTTGGACAGGCTAGGAGAGTGGGCAAAGAAGTGGCAGTTGTAATACAGTGTGGAACAGTGAGGTTATGCACTTTGGAAGGAAGATTGGAGGCATAGACTTTTTTCAAAATGAGAAAATGCTTAGGAAATCAGAAGCACAAAGGGACTTGAGAGTTCTTGCTCACATTTCTCTTGAGGTTAACGTGCAGGTTCAGTCGGCAGTTAGGAAGGCAAATGCAGTGTTAGCATTTGTGTCGAGAAGGCTGGAATACAAGACCAGGGATGTACTTCTGAGGTTGCATAAGGCTCTGGTCAGATCCCATATGGAGTATTGTGAGCAGTTTTGGGCTCTGTCTCTAAGAAAGTATGTGCTGGCCTTGGAAAGTTCCAGAAGAATGATCCCTGGAATGAAGAACTTGTCACATGAAGAATGGTTGAGGACTCCGGGCCTGAACTCGCTGGAGTTTAGAAGGATGAGGGGGTTGATCTTATTGCAACTGATAGGATACTGCGAAGCCTGGATAGAGTGGACAGAGAGGCATGTTTCCACTAATAGGAAAAAAACAATCAGAGGGCACAACCTCAGACTGAAGGGCCGATCCGTTAAAACTGAGATGAGGAGAAATTTCTTCAGCCAGAGGGTGGTGAATCTGTAGAACTCATTGCCACAAAAGGCTGTGGAGGCCAAATTGCTGAGTCTTTTTTTTTAAAGTTTAGAGTAGCCAATTAATTTTTTCTAATTAAGAGGCCATTTAGCGTGGCCAATCCACCTACCTGCACATCTTTGGATTGTAGGGGCGAATCCCACGAAAACACGGGGAGAATGCAAACTCCACACGGACAGTGACCCAGGGCCGGGATTCAAACCTGGGACCTCGGTGCCATGAGGCAGCAATGCTAACCACTGCGCCACCATGCTGCCTGCACTGAGTGTCTTTAAGACAGAGATAGATCGGTTCTTGATTAATACAGGGATCAGGGGTTATGGGGAAAAGGCAGGAGAATGGGGATGAGAAAATATCAGCCATGATTGAATGGCGGAGCAGACTCGATGGGCCGAGTGGCCTAATTCTGCTCCTATGTTTTACGGTCTTATACATGGTCAAACATAGTGTCCATCTCTGCTGGAATTTAAATTCCACATAGGAAGTTGGGTCATTGAATCTCGCAACATTGATTCTACCTTTTCCGCCTACATTTTACTTTTGATCTCTGTATTACCTTTTCTCATCATCTTTAAAATTTGATTTCCTTAGTCTCAACGTACAGTTGGTGATCACTAACAATGTCAATGTCACAAAAAGCTTGAATAATACACGCAGAGAATTTTAAAAGCTGTTGCTTTGTTCACTGTGGTCAATTTTAAGCGGTGTGTCTGCAATGAGCAGTTTGTTGTTGACGGGTTTCCAGTTCAGAAGGGCATAGTCAAGGTGCCTCGCCACAATAAGTGAGCCCCCTTCCTTACCACCTATTGGAATTTGAGTGCAGAATGATGATCCCTTCTGACAAATCTGAAATATCTTTTCAGTGATGGTTTTCAGTTCTTTTCCACCCAGTCCTATAAAAGGCGGTAATAATCCGCTTTCCTAACCCACGGAAACTGCTATGATTCAGTACTATGGCGAACTTTCATCTGAAAATACCTGCTATGTTTCCGTGAATTTGAATTATGCCATTCTAGACCTGGCAGGTAATTTGCCTGTCATTTTCTTTGTCCATTGTTGATGGGACCATAATGCACTTAATTTTAGTTTCGCAAAGTCAGGTGGTGTTTGTACTGTGAAAACGCGTCAATACAGTTTAATTCCATTGAGCAACCACTGACAGATGTTAAACAGTGAAATTGCAGCTGCTGGAAAGTTTCACAGTTATAAGGTTTACAGCCTGATCCTGTTCTTGTCCTCTATCTGCCATCACCTCCTCTTGGTCTTGAGGTATTCTCAGTTGTTCGAATTGAGTTTAATGAACGCTAAAATTGGGATTTGACCAATCAGTAAAGTGACTAGGATGTTAAGTTACAGGTATTACAGCAAAAAAAAAAGCAGAAGTTATTAAAGATTGTGATCATCAGTTCATAATGCATGAATGTTAATATTATGCTAAGCTCTACAATCATTCTGTTTTAGTTTGTATGTTTTTAGGTTTTGCGGGGTTTTTTTGAACAGCTTTGAGTTGTTTTAATCTTCCCACAGCATGAGGTTTTTAATGAGTTCTTGGGATTTTCTTTCCTTCCTTCCTGTTCCATGCATGCTTTATAAAATAAAAATGGCAGTCAGCAGACCACCGGGGAGCTTGGGACATTCAGCAGACCAACCCCCAGCACTTGAGAGCTCACCTGGCAGCTGACCGACATGGTGGTTCTGTACAGGTATTTTCTGCTACTTTCCCTCTCCACCCTGCATGCTTGTATGATTCATCAAGGAGTCTTGCATATTGTTGCATCCTTCTGTACCTGAAGCAAAAAAATTATTGTGTGGTGTGTGTGCGTGCAACATATGTTACTGTCTTTGTGTGTGTGTGTGTGTGTGTGTCATTTGCTCCCTCCCTGACATTACATATCAAAACAATTAAGTTCTGAACTGTTACAAAATAGATTTTTGTTAAACCAGTCTGAGGCCCTTCAACCCTGCACCTATAAAATACATAACAGCAGTATTCATCACACTTCCGGGCATTTGGAGGCAGTATAGTAATGTTTAGCCAGTGTAACCTGTTTAAATGTAATGCACCAGACAGCATTAAATTGGCTCTGATTTGTTTTCGTCATATTTTAGAAAGAGAATTTAGTTTTTAAATGTTGTTTCACTGGATGTTTTGGAGGATTCCTATGATGTAGTCAATTTGACGGTTGTAATTTTGAATATATGAGCGGAATTCAAGTTGTCAAAAATAATGCTATGGGGTTGCATGGTGCAACATATTTAAACTGTGTTCTGCAATAGAATGGAAGAATGTCTGTTCAGGCGTGATTTCCAGAAGTTGAGATGCCAATTCAATTGTGATTAAGCATCGACTGAAGTTCAGGAGCTTGTACACAATGAAGGTGTTGAAACCTGAACTCAAATTATTGATTATATGGCATCAATATCAGAGACCAGGGTCTTCAGCGTATTGACTTGCACAGAGAAGATACAGAAATACAGAATAACTTTGAATTTTTTATAAATCTCACCATTCCATGCACTGTCTGACTTTTCTATTATCGATCTCCTTGTCTGCACTTGAATTGAAATCTCCCTTTATAAGCTTGTCATGTTATTGCAATGTCCTGCCTGTGGAGGCAAAACATTCAGACTGAATTATGTCTGGATGGTCGGTCCGAAGCGACCCTTGCTCTCTAACTCATTTCATATGGAACATTCAATGCCAGAGCCGGGGAGTTGTAATTATGTGGGGAGAATAGAATCTGGAAAAGCTGGGGTTGTGGTGTTCAAAATCATATAGGGCTCTGGCAGAGTAAATAAAGAGAAACTGTTTCCAGAATGATCAATCATTAGAGGGCAAGGATTTAACATAATTAGGAAATGATTCAGAAGGTGTGCAAGAATTTTATTTTTACGCAGTTATGACCTATAATACAATACTACATCCATATGTATGTTTTGTGCATGTATACATATCTATATACATGATTATATGCGACTATATTTGTGAATACACAATGATTAAATTGTTCTGCCGCTGGAAGATTGAATAAACTTCACAATAGCTAGAGTACAACAATGACATGTAAGGGTAGAAAGTACTTATTATTGCCCAGCACTCCCACTTCTGGATCGTTGAATCCAAAATTAATTTCCAGGTGCATGAGCAGTTTCTGGTTTTTTTTTTCCGGGCTAGTATTGGGTGCTGAGCATGAATGACTCTGGAATGATTAGTGGATGCATGCTTGCCCTTCATATTGAATGCGTGCACCTATTGTGTGTGGAGTGTAGAAACAGCAGTGGCAGTATAAAATTGCAGGTCTATTGCTCTACGCACTACTGTTTTCATATAGTCACGTCACAGATTCATGAAGAATGGGCTTGAAATTGCTTTAAAATATAACACAGTTGAGTGTACTGTTTGTTATGCTGTAGAAACCGAACATATGTGTGATTCGTCAAGAGAAAATTTATCTTTTCTTTGCACGTCCCAGTAGATTTTAAATGGGCATAGAATAGAATTTTTATCATAGAATTTACAGTGCAGAAGGAGGCCATTCGGCCCATCGAGTCTGCACCGGCTCTTGGAAAGAGCGCGCTACCCAAGGTTAACACCTCCACCCTATCCCCATAACCCAGTAACCCCACCCAACACTAAGGGCAATTTTGGACACTAAGGGCAATTTATCATAGCCAATCCACCTAACCTGCACATCTTTGGACTGTGGGAGGAAACCGGAGCACCCAGAGGAAACCCACGCACACACGGGGAGGATGTGCAGACTCCGCACAGACAGTGACCCAAGCCGGAATCGAACCTGGGACCCTGGAGCTGTGAAGCAATTGTGCTATCCACAATGCTTCCGTGCTGCCCGGCAACAGTAACCTATCTCATCACTTACCATGGTGAAACGTTTAGTTTATACTTGAGTATTCACAACTTTAAATGCCATTGATTGCAAGTGTTAATGGGTCAGTGTCTGTTCCCTTTTCTAGGCATTGGTGAATCAACTTGGATTACTTCACCAACAATTAGGATTTCCTTTTTTATAGTGCCTTTTAATGTAGAAAGTTAACCTGTGGAATTTCACAAAGACAAAGAAAATAAAATCAGGTTTGAGCAAACATTTGGTAAAAGAGGGGGATTTTTTTAAAGGAGTGCCTTGCGTAAGGAGAGGAAATTGAGTGGTGGAGGGTCTTGAGCAGGAGCTTCCAGAGTATGGTGTCTCGATGGCTAATGTCATTGCTGCTAATGATGGGGCGAAGAATGGTGGGAATGCACAAGAGACTAGAGTTCTCCAGGACTTGGTGTAGGGCTTGAGCCGGTTACATATATGGGAATGGATGAGGCCATGAAGGAATTTAAGTACTAGGATGAGAATCGTAAACCTGAGGGTTTGGGGAGCTCACAACAGTGCCTCCAACTCTCGGGTCCTATCTCTCTCCGTTTCCCTCTTCTCCTTTCTTAGAAGCCCATTGTTTCATCAACCTTTTAGCCACCTCTCTCAGAATCTCTTTCTTCAGTTCAGCATGAATTTTTCTATGATTTTGCTTATACCTAGCACCTTGAGGCTTTTTTTCTACATTGAAGCATGGTTTAACACAAGTTGTAAATTTTCTGTCAAGCATGGTAACTTCACAATGTGTCCTGGTCTACTAATGGTCTTCAGTGATTTTCCTCTGATGTTATCCGTTCCCATTACCTTCTTGTGGTAACAACATTTTTTTTTTCAGTGACCGTCTTGAGTCAGGAAAGTAGTTGCATAAATAAAATACAGATGTGTTGAGGTAAATTTACCCGTGCAAGGAAAAAGGTTTTAAGTTTAAATCTGGTTTTAATTATCAATTTACTTGAGGGTTTGTTTTCTTTGTAAAGACTGTTATAAATTTGTTACCCATCAACTTGTATCTGACTTGCATTGTCTATGCTCTCTGTTACTCTGTCACTCGCTCTCCTCCCTTCCCCCCTGCCCCTCACCCTCCCTCTCTCTCCCCCTTCCTTTCCTTTCTCTCTCTCTCATTCTGCCTCTCTCTCTCTCTAATTCTTTCGCTCTCACCTTCTGCATAAATATGAATTTTTATTTCTGTTTATAAAATCCATTTCCTGTACCTTCTCGGAGAATTTGGGATGAGTGATAAATGCAGGCGTGGGGAACCCACAAGCCCACTTAGAGATTGGGGCACCCATGCAAAATGGAGGCCCGATTTCTGAGCCGGTCTGGCCAGCGAGTTCAGCTCCCCAATGATGAAAATAATTCTAATTGTGGGCTCACCCAGAAACTCTCCAGGGCACAGAAAAGTATGTGGTTAGATAGCAGTGGGAATCCCGCTGACCAAGCCAGGGAGAAACTCCTAGCAAAACCCGCCGCAAATGACATTATGTATCTAATTAACTACTCCGCAGGGAACCCTCTGGCAATGAATAAAAATCCATTAGCCCAAACATTTTACAATGATTTAATTGCACATGTGGCTCAAACATAGCTGCCTTGCAAACCAGGATTTTTAAAAGCACTACTGCAGCAGTCATACACCCACTAACCCTGGCTTTTAATCCTCACTGCACCAAATACATATCATACAATAGATCTGGAATTCCTACATTCATCACAGGGCCTTATTGGATGCCTCTTGGAAATCCAAGTACACTCCATCTAGTGGTTCTCCTGTGTCCAATGTACTAGTTACATCCTCAAAAAAACTCTTAACTTTAGTAAACAGGATTACCATTTCGGAAAACCATATTAACTTGTTCTAATAATATTATGCTTTTCTAAGTGCATTGTTATGACTTCCCGAATAATAGATTTCAGTACTTTCCCGATGACTGACTGGTGTCAGGATAACTGGTCTGAAGTTGTTTTCTCTCCCCTGTTTTTTCCCTCCCTCCTTTCTTGAATAGCAGTTTTACATTTGCTAATTTCCAGTCTGTTGAGACCATTCCAGAATCTTGAGAATTTTGGAAAATTATACAGTGCATCCACTATCTCTGCAACTTTCTCTTTTAGAAATTTAGGGTGTAGGCTAGCAGATCCTGGGGATTTGTCTCAATTTTAGTCCCCTTCAGTTTCTCCCATACTTTGTCCTGCTGGTGTTAATTACCTTAATGTCTTCACTCTTTTTAGCACCTAAATTGCCTTGTCTCACGCGTGTATAATTGAGTCTTCTACTGTGAAGACAGGCACAAAGTATTTTTCGAATGCCTCTGTTTTCTTGTTCCCCTTGATAATTTCTCCTATCTCTGCTTCTCAGGGACTAACATTGACCCTCTTCCTTTTTATATACTTGTAAAAGCTATGAAGTTTTTACATTCCTGGCTAGTTGACTCATTCTATTTGCTCCCATTTTTATCAACTTTTTTGGTGGACCTTTGCTGGTTTCTAAAATGCTCCTAATCCTCAGACTTACTTACTGTTCTTTGCAACATTATAGACCTCTTTTAATCCATATCCTGTTGAGTAAGCCACAGGTAAATCAGGTAATCTATCTTGCTGAGTTTTTGTTTTTCAATAGAATCTTTAGTGAACATTTTGAACTGTTTCTTTAAATGTTTAAATGTTTCCCACTGTTTATTGACTACCAAACCTTTGGTCTAGTGATCACATCAACCGTGCTCAGCTCATAACTAGGTAATCGACATTGTATAAGTTTGATTCTTGTTCGTGATTGGAGTGCGTTGTTTTGAAATTTAATATAGAATTCACTTGCATTGTGATCTCTACATCCCAGTGGATCTTTTACTCCGATTACTAATTAACCCTTGACTCATTGCACATCACTAGATCTAAAATAGCTTTATCCCTAGTTGGTTACACAACATATTGCTCTGAGAAACTACCATGAAAGCATTTTACAATCTCATCTTCCAGATCACCTTTGCCAATTTGATTGGCCCAATCTATACGAAGATTAAAATTACCCACAACTGTTAAATTGTCTTTGTTACTAGCTCCCGTAATTTATTGTTTAGTGCTCTGTCCAATTGTTTAACTGCTGTTAGGAGGGGCTATAAACTACTCCCACCAGTTTCATGATATGCAGACATGCAGATAACGATATACAGACAGGCAGCTAATGAACACAGAGAATACAACATGATCAATGAGCAGGCAGGACACTCGGATGGTATCTCACTATAAAAGGCACGAGGCACTCACACTCCGCCTCTTTCCACTGATGAACATCTACAGAGTGAGTCAGGGTGTATTTACAGTATCACATCTCCAGCACGTGGCTAAGAGCTAGTCTGGTTCAGTCAGACAGAGTAACCACACTTAGGTTAGCAGAGAGTCGAACTCATAGAGAACTGTGCTACTGGTTCAATGAATCAGATTGAACTAACTTCAAGGTCTGGAGTATCTTTTGGTTAAAGTTGCAGCCGGTGTTATCCCAGAGTACATAACATGACAACCAGCATCTTCTGACCTTGTAATTACTAATCCCCACCCATATTGATTCTACTTGTTGGTTTTCTGAGCCAAGATCTTTTCTCACGAAAGTCCTTATGTCATCTTTTATTATCAGGACTAACCCTCCTCTTTTTCCAATCGCTTTTTCAAAATCTTGTGCACCCTGGAATATTTATTTCCCAACCATCCGTCTCTAAAGTTATGATTAGATGAAATTTTAGAAGTAGAATGCAACCGTTTCCCAGTATTAAACAGGCATGATGATTGCTGCTGATGAGTGACCCCCTTGTGTAAATTGCTTTGGATTTCTCACTATCTGTCGCTTTCGCCTTCTGTAATAGTGTGAATACCCTTTCAAAAGTTAAATCTGTGTTAAATGGCAGATGACTTTGCCTGATTCCATCAATACAATTTTCTTACTTGAAAACTCATTTTTATGATGTAAAGTCTCTCCATTATGGCTTGATTTTTTTAAATGCAGAAGTAGCAAATGGTGGCTGTTTTTATTGCACATCAATCTTTGTTTTTCAGAATCCATTTGACTGAACTGTGAATTTGAATTTTTAAAATGTAGTTAGTTGCAGTTTTATTAATTGGCACAAAATTGCACTTTATCTTTTCCCCCTCCACTTTTTCCTTGCATGTTTGGTAAATTGACCAGAACAAAATGATTTTATGTTTAGGGAGGTGGGAAGAAAGAGTGTAATGTGCAATGTTACATAATTAACAGGGTTTGAGAGAGAATTGAATTTCACACGGAATGACGAGTGGGGAGGTTTTAATAAATTTCAATCTACAAGTGGTTAATTGGCTATGAAAACATAGGGCCAGTTTATATTTTCTTTGATAACTCAGTTTAAAACTTGTGGCAGCCGAACCTTGCACTGGAATATTTTGTTACAAATTTTTAGACCTCGAGAAGTATATAAAAAGCAATCAACATTTTTCTTAAGATGTTTTAACATTTTTTTAATATAACTTTGTGCAACAGCACAAATTCTGGTAACTAATATGGTGTTTACTAGAAAGATAAAATCCTAATGGTTAACATTCCGCTTTCCTGGGTTTGTTAGTTTTCAGGTGTTGCGATGTGATGCTGATTAGCTTAAAATTCCGTCTTTCATGTTCCTTCTGTTTCCATCTGCGATTTGGGAACTTCAAACAACTTCGCTAAAAATGATTTCAACCGCTCAATTTCCAGTCGATCAGTTTGATCTAACAGGATCGATCTCTGGTGCAGCACCAAACAGAAATAACTTTATTAAGCGTGTTCATCGGCACCTCTCACAAAGAACACACTACGCAGACAGAATATTAATGTTTAAATAATCACCTTGTCTTTTTTTTACCAAAAAGGTGGTGGCTCCTCTTTCTTTCATTCCATTGTGTCATTAAATGTCAGGATTTGAAATGGGTTTCATGTCCTTGATCTTTCTCCCCTCCGTGTAACAATGAATTTTTGTAAAAAATGAAGAAAAAGCAGCAGAAATTTGATTGTTAACTGAATATTAGTGGTTGTGATTTTTTTAACTTCTTGTATTTTAAGAGAGAAATTGCCTGTCAGAAATTAAATATTCACACCTTCGGAGGGATTCTTAACTTTGCATTTAGATTAGAAAAGCTGATTAAGTAAATAACTGTACAATTTTGTTCATTCCTGCTGGTTTTGCTTAATTTACAGGTGGTTAGTTCAACAAATGGGGAACTGAATACAGATGATCCGACAGCGGGACACTCCAATGCACCAATCACAGCTCCAGCTGAAGTGGAAGTTATCGATGAAACAAAGTATGTACATGTTTTACTTCATGTCAGTTGCTGTATTTTCACAGACTACAGTTGCTTAAGAATTGTTTCTATAAATTGGAATATTCCATGAAAAAATCCCAAAGGTCTTTACATAACTTCTTCCCAGTCTCTTTTCTGATACAACTGTAATATCTCCCAATCTTTCAAGTTATAGCTTTGTCAATATGCAACAAATCCATTTCTGTGGAACTGAAAAACAAGGGTAATTTTTAATTGTCTTCTAGGCCAATTAAACTACAACAAAAGCAAAATACTGCGGATGCTGGAAATCTGAAATAAAAACAGAAAATGCTGGAAATACTCAGCAGGTCAGGCAGGATCTGTGGAGAGAGAAAGAAAGTTAACGTTTCCGGTCGATGACCTTTCGTCAGAACTGGAAGAAGTTAGCGATGTAACAGCTTTTAAGCAAGTACAGAGGTGGGGAGGAACAGGGGAGTAAAGAACAAAAGGGAAGGTCTGTGATAGGGTGGAAGGTAGGAGTGATTAAATGACAAAAGGGATGATGGTTCAAGGTAAAAGCAGATGCCAATGGGACATAACAAGAAACAAAAGATGGGTATTGAGGAGCTATAATTGCTAAAAACAGAACCATTACCAGCACCTACTGTCCTTAAAATAAAATAAAAATGGGTGAAGATCGGATGTAACTGAAGTCCGTGTTGACTGGGGAAGATTGACAAGTGCCTGATAAAATGTAAGAGACTGTTCCTCAATGTTCCATGAGCTTTATTAGAACAATGGAAAGCTGAAGGCAGAAGAGGTCAGAGTGGGAATGGGGCAAAGAATTAAAATTACAAGTGACCGGATGCTCAAGATCATGCTTGTGGACTAAGCAGAGATGCCCAGAAAAGCAATCATCTAATCTACCTTTGATTTCCCTGATGTGGAGGAGACAGCATTGTGAGAAGCAAATACAATGTACTGAATTGGAAGAAATAGAAGTAAATCTCTGCTTCAGCCGGAATGCCGTATTTGAGGCCCTGGACAGTGGGGAGGGAAGGAATGAAAGATCTGTGTTTGTGCCAGAAGCTACCAATGAAAAGGGTGTGGGTTCGGGGATGGACTAAAGAGTTGGTGCAGGAGGATGAATGGCCCTTTCAGAATGGTGAAGAGGAGGGAAAGCTGTTTGGTGGCGGAAATGGTAGAGGATGATCTGTTAAAAGTGTAGGTTGGTGGGGTTGAAGGTGAGGACAAGGGGGAACTCTATTAATCCTGGAAGGGAAGGGCTGATGTGAGTGCTTACATGTGGGAAACGGGCGACAAGGTCAAAGGTCCTGTCAGTCATGGGGGAGAGGAGTTCTTAGTGTAGAAATAAGAAAACTTATTGCAAGCACTGGTGAGGAAGATGGCATAATCAGCACAGATGGAAAAACTGGGAAAATTGAAAAGAGTCCTTTCAAAAAACGGGATAGGAGGAAGTATAATCAATGTTACTGTCGGAGTTGGTTTGCAGTAGATAATATTTTACAGCCTAGCCCCATAAATGGAAATGGAGAATTCAGTGATGGATTATGTGAAGCAATGAAAGGATGGCAATCGGAAGCAAAGTTCATGCAATTTTCCAGTTTAGGGTGAGAGCAGGAAGCAGCACCAATGGAGTCATTAATAAATTGGGGAAAAGGCCAGGGAGGGAACTGGAAAGTGGAATGTTCCTCTTAATCCTTGAAAGGAAAGCCAAGCTAGCACCCATACAGGTTCCCATAGTGATAGTTTTTAATTGTGGGGAGGGCCGAAAGGCAAATTATACCACAGTTGGCATCAATGTAGAATATCGTGGATGCTGTTAGGAACGGGTTGTAACACTCCTGCATCGATTATCTCATCAGTTGGGTCCAAAATGAAACCAACCAAACTATCCACAACCTGGCTAAATTGACAGAATACCCAAAAATTTGTTTTTGACAGTAAATGATTGATATCAACATTTAAAATTAAAATTTAACTGTGCTGTGTAAAACAAAGTCAACTGTGTAACTTGGTCCACGTTACTTGCAAAAATGTACTTGTCACATAACAATGCCTTAAAGTGTCCTTCAGGTTTGTTTTTTTAGGGACCTTTAATTATTTCCCAGTTAATCGACCGAAGTACAAAACAAAGGGGCCTGGATGCCACACCTGTATAATTGGTCATGTTCTCAAATTCAAATGCTTTGAATCTGAGCTCTGAGCAGTATGTGGAACTAAATTCCTCATTGGCAAAGCAGAAGTACCTGAAGACAAAGTTTAGAAGGTTTTCCTTGTTTAAAGGTTCTGAATCCTGTTAAAAATGGGCTCCCAAGATTCATTCTTGCTTAACTGTAATTTTGGTTCTTTTTAAAAACAAATTTCTTTAGTGTCTGTTGTGTGTTGCTTGTGCAGATCTAAAGCTGTTAGGTTTACATTTTTGAGAGCGGTTTTCTCACTATGGGCTCTGGTTTTGATTCCTTTTTTGTTTCTGTTTGTTTCTTCCCTTTATGTATAGCTGCCAGAAAGTGTTGAACATGTGGTGAGTGGTTTCAGTCTGCAGGCAGACAAGAATAGGTTCAGCTAACGAGAGCTGCCCGGGTCTGTTCCCTAAAAATACCCTAGTTGCTTGGCAATTATTTCCCTAAAAACACCCGAGTTGCTTGGTAATTATTCTACAATGATTAAATTTATACATTGCTTTCAGAATAGCAATTTTGAGAATTCTCAAATATTGATCATTAAGAACTTTTTATTCTTTGGATACGATTTTGAACAGTCCAAATTGGGAGCATAATGACCTGTGACATCTTGTTGTTGAACTATTCTGCTTGCTTTTTAACTTTTCTGCCTTAAATTTGATTTAAGCTTTCATGTATTCTCTAGAGCTGTGTGATGTTGAACTTTTCATGAATTTGTGCTTTTCTGGCACTACACTAGCCTGGAGCTCTCAACTCTTTCGCGCACAGAGCTGATGCTAAATATGTTAGTTTAAACAATTAAAAGATTCAGTCCCTGAGATTGCGAAGAGTTGAGAGCTCTTGACCTTGTGGTGTTTTTGTGCACTGATAATACTCGCTCTGCTTTCCCTCTATCTGCTAGTTTTTGATGCCCTACCCTCCACCGTGTTGCCAGTTGTGAGCTTATTTTTAATGAGCATTGCTCAGTCACCTATTTTCTTCAAGGCTAATAAAGTGTTTTTGGAGATGGACCAAATATGGCATTTCCCTTGAATGGTTTTAAATTACTGTTTCCTAAGGTTTAAGATTTGTTAACCTTTTTTCGATTTCTCGCTTTAAAATGCAGAATCTGATTTGGAGGCCAGGCAGTATTAAATTCCACAGATTTCACTGGTTGCAAGATTTATAATGATGCCACATAAGTTAATGATAGATAATACATTTGTTTCTTGATTGTCTCTTATCACTTGTCAATAAATACCAAGTATTATTGTATTCATGTCCTTAAAACCTTCACATCTTTGTAATCTTGTTCAGTCCTGTACCTCACCACTGCCACCACCACCGCATCTCCCGAGAACTCTCCATTCCTCTGACTATCTGGTGTTTTATGCAACCCCCTCTATTTGCACCACCATTGGCAATCAATGCCGTGAGCCATCTATCTACATTCCATTCATTGCAAGTCCCTTCATAAATCTGTCATGATTGCAATCTCCTCTTCTTGAAGACCCTTCTTTAAAACCTACCTGTTTGGCGAAGTTTTTGATTACAAGTCCTAATATCGCTTTCTTTAGTTCTGTTTGCACCTCCATGATGCACCTGGATTGTTTATGTATGCTTTTATGTCAGTGCATGTACGGTATGTAGCTTTTTAAAAAGTCAAGTACCGTAACTAAAATTCCATTTTGTTACACCAGAAGGAATTTGGCTGCAGTTAATTTCTGTAGTCTCTCTTTTTAAATATTGATACATGGTATATAGAAGGGGAAAGGGAAATTCAATATTACGTTTCCGGCATAATCAATGCTTACTTCTGAAGTCAGTGGCATTATCGGTTAACAAGCGAGCTTTATATTATTGTTGGCCTAGCCACCCCTTCAATGATTTTCTTTGAACAAATGTACAAACATTTCAGACCTTTCTTTGGGTAATTAACTCATTTTGATGGTTAACGGTGGGAGGAACAGGCAAAACTGTTTTATTTTTCATTTGGTCTTGTGCATGAATGAAACTGAGAAAATATTTTCTGGAAGTTTTTTTTTTAGGAATCCATTTTTAGGAATGTATTTAGCCAGTACATTTGATAGGTTTGTTTTTAGTGCCTTGCTGTCAAAAAATGAATGTAAGCAGTGCACTCTTCCAAGTAAGAGAAGATACTTGAACTTTTCATGAATACATATTGAGCTACATTGGATAAAAGTAAATTACTATGGATGCTGGAATCTGAAACGAAAGAGAAAATGCTGGAAAATCTCAGCAAGTCTGGCAGCATCTGTAGGGAGAGAAAAGAGTTAATGTTTCGAGTCCGATGACTCTTTGTCAAAAGCTTTTGACAAAGAGTCATTGGACTCTAAACGTTAGCTCTAGAATCAATAATTAATTTTCTATATATTTTTGTGTAAGCTTGTACAAAAATTCTAGTTGAAAGAGAAAATATGAAGGAATTGACTATACCTTTTGAAAGAATTACAGATTAGTGAATCAGTAGGTTATGTTGTAGGATCTTGTGGTTCTCAATATGGCGTGATCCCTGTCTGTTACAGCTGCCAAGTGGACGCCAGGAATTTTCCATAGGGACGTTAATATTGGAGAGCACAACTTCTTTCCATTTTCTTACACCAAATGGTAACATGGATATAGGATAGTGCAGTTCAGATGTCTTAATGCTAACCTTGAAGAAACCCCTCCTCAACAGTTCAATTTTCCACTTCTCACATCGGTAACTTTAATCCCCCTAAATGAGATAGTTTATTTAATGATAGCTGTGCCAAATTATGATTACATTTGTGCAGCAGAAATATCGACCAGGAACTAAAGCCTACTGCTAAAACATGTTTTGAAGCATCCCCCTGCCAAAGTGGTCGGCAGATTTTTGATTAACGCAAGTTAAATTGGCTGACTTGGAGCTATGAGAATAATATGCCAAGATTTACTGTTCTCTTCTTTCTCACCTAATCCCAAACTTCCGGAAGCTTATCCAGGGAATAGAGGATGACTGGCCACTTTTCCATATCGTCACACCAATGTACTGCTTTGTGAAGCGATATTTAAAAGATTATGCAATCATCGCAGCTCTCAAAATATTAACGTGAATCTCCATCAACTTCACTTGTTGCACTTTTTTGATATTATTCCATGTTACACTTACGCAAATTACTTGTAAAATTGGCATGTGAAAAATTTACCTATGTTTGTGATGCATATAAAACTGGTCACAATCTGCTGAATTAGAGCTTCTGAAAATCTTCTTCCTGTAGAAACATTAACAGAAATGAACAAATGAAAAGAAGAGTTCTGACATAGTATGGCCCTAAAAATCCATGCCAGATTTCTGTTGTAAATGTGCTGGAATGGTAGCAAACGTGACTAGGACCTGATTGTTACATCCAGATCTTTGGTTGGAGTCTAAAGTATCTCCTTGAGCCTATGTGGTAGGACTTCCTGCTTGGAGCCCTAAAGAGAAAGATTCCTTTTTTTTTAATGGAAAGATTTAACATTTCCCCCCTCAGCACCTTACGGATGGGGGCATGATATATTTATTTCTGACAGGCAGGGGGAAATGTGAGTTGTCGCACACACTCCGATGTTGGCATTTTCCATATCTGTGTGACTGATATTCAACTTGCGCATTTGGGTCTAAGACTGGGTCTGCACATTGGTCATTATGAAAGTTCGCAAACTTTTATTTCCTTGCGCTTCTAAAGTTTAAACAATTAAGAAAATATTTTGAAATGTTCGAACCTCCATCAATATTTATGTGCTTGGATAAAGCGGTTGACTTTTTGTGATGATCTGAAGTCTGAAATGAAAAACAAAACTATTGCCGATATAAATGGATTGGTCAGCATCAAAATGAGAGAAATAATCTAATGGGGAGATCCTCTGTCAGAATTGGATTTTGTTTTAACTGAAGAGATTTTGCTATTCAGTCACTTTTATGAAGCGCCCTATTTTAGGTAAAATTTGGACAGGCCTTTGTGCCTGAGTGTATACCGTGGTGATATATTTTGATATTACATATGGATGATTAGTATGACCATTCTGTGCCTTTAAGATAAAAGTTTAAAAAATAGGATGATCTTGTGAGGAGTCGTGTTGAACAGATCAAAGCAGAATAATGAGACATTTGGCATTCCCAGACCATGAAAACAGTAACATAATTAAATTAAATCCAGAACATCCTGATTGTCCGCTAAAACTATGATGGCAGAAACTCCAGAGAAGCAGCATACTTGCTAATTCTTTTGGGTTTCTGCAAAAGTTATTTCAATGTTACTGTGAAGAATCTGGAATGGCCCTCCACTAAAACTCAACCTCTCAAGTAATTTGTCAGTTGCAAGAAACTACCGGGCAGTAAATTCCCATCAAAATAGTTTTATAGTTTGTATTAATTATCCATGATCTAAAAGCAGGACCATACAAAGTATTTAATAACTACATTTCAGTAACATTGAGCATTAATACTTTTGGGAGCGCTAACGTGAGGTGTGATTTATCAGAAAATTACCTATAAAAGGCATGATTTTGGTAAATGGGGCCACATTAAAGTAGGAACACTAATACTCTGCAGAACAATAACCTTAATTGCTTCAAACTTAATAACCCAAATTGAAGCTAATTATTTTTAACTTGAGTTCTGTGCACATCACAACTTGGATTTTCGTTTCTCACCTTTCCAGTGGGTGTGATTTAACAGAAACATTTCTTTTTTTGAATGTAAGTTTAGAGTACCCAATTAATTTTTTCCAATTACGGGGCAATTTAGCATATCCAATCCACCTACCTTGCACATCTTGTGATGTGTGGGTGAAACCCATGCAAACACAGGGAGAATGTGCAAACTCCACACGGACAGTGAGCCAGAGCCGGGATGGAACCTGGGACCTCGCCACCGTGAGACTGCAGTGCTAACCACTGCACCACCGTGCTGCCCTACGGAAACATTTCCAAGTGTCATTTTGGGCGAGTTTGGCTGGGTTTTCTCATGGATCTTTCAGTGTGAGCCACACCGGTATTTACCAACACTTGCGGTATGATTTGATGGCCTCGTCGCACTTGGCAAGAATCCGTTCGATAGCGGGAGGGGTCTAAATTCTGAACATTGCCAGGCGGCAAGCACTTTGCGATTGAACCGGCTCGCTCCTATTGGCGGAATCTGGAACTCTGCTAAGCGCAGCGAGAATCCACTAATCACCACTTAAAGGCCAATTGCCATCGAATTAACAAGATGGTTGCCGTATCTAGCCGCATCCTGGGATCAAACCAGCGAGTCCAGTGAGCGACGATTAATGCTGGTCCACACAAATGAGGACTAGGCAGAACAGCATTTGGCAGTTCTCCCAGGCTGTTGGCCCTTGGGTGGTCAGGGACAGGATGGGGTGGCATTCTTGCTCTCTCCCTGACAGTTTGGCACTGCCAGTCTGGTTAGCAGGAGAAATTCCCAGAGTGTCAGGGCAACAGCACATGGGTGTCAATGCAGCACTGCATGGGTCAGAGCCTGAGGGGAGCAATGCCCATGAAAGGTGGAATGAGATGGGTATGGAGGGGCCTCTTGAAGGTTGGGGGGGGGGGGGGGGGCCGAAACATGGTATGGGACGGCCTGAAAAGGGGGTGTCCCCACTTTGGGGGGGGGGGGGGAAGTCAGAGGTATGCCCATGCGTGTGGAGAATGACATTGGCCGTGGGTCGGGGGGGGGGGGGGGGGGGGGAGACCCACAAGCTCACCTAGCTTGGGGGGTGGGGGGGGACCCACAAGCTCACCTAGCTTGGGGGGTGGGGGGGGACCCACAAGCTCACCTAGCTTGGGCACCTTTCAAAATGGTGGTCCTATCTCTGAAGAGCCAACCTGACCAGCAAGCTCAGCTCCACAGTAATTAAAATAATGGGCTCATCTGGCGAAAACTCACAAGGGCTATGGGGTCTCCCCACTCCCCTTTCGGGTCTTTGGCAGTACCATCCTGATGCTGGCAACCTGGCATTCCCCCTGCCAGGCTGGGAGCAGCCCTGCCCTGTCCACCCAGGTGTCTCCAATGCCCCCCCCCCCCCCCTCCAAGTGCCACTACATCTGGTCCATGTTTGTGTGAACCAGTCCTAAATGGCGCCCAGGTGTGGGCGTTAGTTCCTGGGCCTCATTTAAATATGTATATCTGGATCTCAACCCGTTGGATCTCCCAGTTCTGAGCATCGGGCATTGATGTTTTAATGGCCTTATTGCTGACTCGGGCACGGTGAGGCCATTCGATCACGCTCAGTGTTGCTATTCAAATTGTAATTTGCATTTTCTAAGATCATTACATTAAGTGGGGAAAATGCATTTTCATTTTAGGGCTGCTCTTTACAAATGAGGTGATATGGTACACTGACATCATGGACAGAATTCTGGAAGCCTGTCTGAGGTGGACGGACCTCCATGGAATTTCACACGAGTGACCAGCCTCTGGGCTATTTTTAAGGAGGCACGTTGGGACGAGGTGATCACCTGCCCTCGTGCAGTGGGTAGCTAATTAAGGCCATTCAGGGGTCTTCACGTTAGACTTGCAAGCTTGAAGGATGTCCTACTGGTTATCTAACTATGTGTTCAGAGTTGCTGGGCAATACAAAGAAAGTGAAAGTAAATTTAATGAGTTTGTTACTAATGTCTCCAGTTGTCTCAGAAGCAGTATCCAAAACTCTTGAGTTATGTTGCATGCTACATGTTGCATGACTGGAATTGCAAATGGGATGTTGGCAGTTATTGCAAGGGAATTGGAATATAAAAATAAGGAAGCTTGACTGCAGCTAGCCAGGGCATTAGTGAGATCACATCTGGAATTCTGAGTCCAGTTGTCGACTTATTTGGATATTAATGCAAAGGGTACAGTTCAGAGAAGGTTCACTTGACTCATTCCTGGGGTGAAGGGCTTATAAAGAAAGGTTGAGCAGGTTGGGCCTATACCCATTGGAGTTTAGAAGAATGAGAGGTTATCGCATTGAAACATAGAAGATTCTGAGGGCACTTGATGAGATAGGAGGATGTTTCCACTAGTGGGCAGCACGGTGGCACAGTGGTTAGCATTGTGGCTTCACAGCACCAGGGTCCCAGGTTCGAATTCCCGCTGGGTCACTGTCTGTACAGAGTCTACACGTTCTCCCCGTGTCTGCGTGGGTTTCCTCCTGGTGCTCCGGTTTCCTCCCACAGTCCAAAGACGTGCAGGTTAGGTGGATTGGACATGCTAAATTGTCCTTAGTGTCCAAAAAGTTAGGAGGGGTTATTGGGTTACGGGGGTAGGGTGGGAGTGAGGGCTAAAAGGGGGTTGGTGCAGACGCGATGGGCCGAATGGCCTCCTTCTGCACTGTTTATTCTATGAAACACCGTTTAAAAATTTAAGATGCCGATGAAGAGGTTTTTTTTTCTGACGATCATTAGTCTGTGAACTCTCTTCCCTGTAGAAAGGCTGGTCATTGAATTTATTCAAGTTTGAGTTGGTCTAAGTTTTGATAGAGAAGGGAATTAATGGTACAGTCGGTAAACAGGCAAATGGAGTTGAGATCACAATCAAATCAGTCATGATCTTATCGAATACAGACTTGAAGAAGTGAATCGCCTCTTCCTGCTTACAAATCCTATGCTACAATCTGACCGACATTCCACTGTTTACTCAAGCAAGCAATTTTACCCCCTTCCCAAAGGATACTCAGTGGTATCATGACCGGTCTCTGGAGTTTATTAAATAGGATTCCCAACATAGCCAAGGAGTTCCAGATTGTCTCCACATGGGAATATCTTTCCTATTCATCAGTGCCACCAGAAAAGGATTGCAATCTGTCAACTTTTGGATCGCCTCTGACCAGCATCTCAGTATTTGAAAGGGTACTTACATCCATGCAACTGTCGCAATGAGTTCATTTTAAGGCAGTTTTGGATAGGTCCTGGCTGATGGTGCCTTTTGTGATACGAGCTGAACCTTGATACAATGAGGCTCATACAGAAAGCACCATTTGCATGTTGAAGGCACTTCCAGCACCTGGATAAATCTTCTCAATGCAGTCTCTTGCTAGAGTGTTAGTTGTGTGATTCTGGACTGTTACAAGGAGGTTTAGCATGTGACCCAGCCTGGAAGATTCTAAGGAGAAGCAGCTGTGTCTGCAAAATACATTTCTGAATTATTCTCCTGACTTGGACCTTTTCTTAACAACATATGGTAATAGTTATGTTTACGTCTCCCATTCGTCACTTTCTGCTGTCGATTCTCTGCAGTCAATACCTCATTAAGTTTCTCATGCAAAAAATTATTTGCCCATATTTCTAAAGGTAATAACTGCACACACAACAACTTTTGTATCTACATACTTGAAATACTGAGATTTTGAATATTCCTGCCACTGCTGAGTACTGTGCTTCCTCTTGCCCCAGTGTGAAGTATGAATTAAACCAGACCTCGTGGTTATCTTAGATGGGAATGCATGGGTATCTAGTTGGAGTTTTTTAAGGCTATGATGGTCCACCTATCACATGTAATAAATCATAACATTGATCTTCTGCAGAGTATATCTCCTGCATGCAACCTGCTTCCTTGTCCTTCAATCGCATATGCAATCATCAGAGGAAGCTGGTGAGAGGGTATGCATGTGCTGCTATACTGATGGACAGCAGCATCATAACACATTTCTGACATATGTAACTAATATGGAGAGTTAGCTCTGCCCAGCCATTGACCTGCAGGAAAATAGAGGTCAGTAAAGTTGTAGCAAATTGAACATGGAAGAGACATCCCTCCTCAGTTTGGGACTCCTCAAGCAGCTATAGCAGCTCTCTAATAGAGAAAGAACAAGACGACACCTTGTGTCTCTGCAGCAGATCTCCCTGAAGCTGTTGCATACTCTTTATCTGGCGGTAATGTTGTTAAATTGGTTTTCTGTTCTGCCCATGCTGCTGGTTGACTCTTCCACTTGCAATGCCAATGTCTATGCCAATACTTGATTCTCTACCAACTTTGGGCTTTTAGTTGCAGGTTGTTCATTCTAATTCCCCAGCCAGCTATGTTTTCTTGATCATGTACCACTAACTATTCTTCCTGCTCATTGCATTTATTTATTTTTTTAAATTTAGAGTACCCAATTCATTTTTTCCAATTAAGGGGCAATTTAGCGTGGCCAATCCACCTAGCCTGCACATCTTTTGGGTTTGTGAGGGTGAAACCCACGCAAACACGGGAAGGACGTGCAAACTCCACACGGACAGTGACCCAGAGCCGGGATCGAACCTGGGACCTCAGTGCCGTGAGGCTGCAGGGCTAAACCACTGCGCCACCGTGCTGCCTCCTGCTCATTGCGTTTATATGTCACCTAGAACACTCTCCTCTGGCTCTATGACATCCCCAAAGTGGATGTCAATAAGCTAGACATTGAGAGAGATTCATGAATGCTTACAATAGCCACCATTGTTCGACAATCAAGGGGCCAGCGACTTCTCATGCTATGATCCACCTGAAGGAGAAGAACATTGAGTGCTTTTCGAGTCAGAGATTTACAGCATGGAAACAGGCCCTTCGGCCCAACTTGTCCATGCCGCCCAGTTTTTACTTCTAAGCTAGTCCCAATTGCCCGCATTTGGCTCATAACCCTCTATATCCACCTTTCCCATATAACGGTCCAAATGCTTTTTAAAAGACTAAATTTTACCCGCCTCTGCTACTGCCTCTGGCAGCTCATTCCAGACACTCACCACCCTCTGTGTAAAATAATTGCCCCTCTGGAACCTTTCATATCTCTCCCCTCTTACCTTAAAACCTGTGCCCTCTAGTTTTAGAATATCCTACCTTTGGGAAAAGATGTTGACTACCTACCTTTTCCATATCCTTCATTTTTTCATAGACCTCTATAAGACCCCAAAGCCTCCTACGCTCCAGGGGTCCCAGTCTATCCAGCCTCTCCTTATAACTCAAACTATCAAATCCCGGTAGCATCTTAATAAATCTTTTCTGCACTCTTTCTAGTTTAATAATATCCTTTCTATAATAGGGTGAGCAGAACTGTACATAGTATTCCAAGTTCTGAGGATAAGAGCTTGTATTTCACTTTCCCCAGAAGAAGTGACCTAAGTAGATAAAAGCTGATACTAGGGGGAACTATGCTGCTTAATGGTAGTGTTTCTAACTGTTTGATGAAACCATTATTCTTATCATAGAATCCCTACAGTGCAGGAGCAGGCCATTCATCCCATCAAGTCTTCATTGACCCTCCAAAAGGCTAATTCTCCTGCCCTTTCCCCATAGCCCCACATACCTTTGGATACTAAAGGGCAATTTCAGATGTGCACCAAACCTGCACATCTTTGGTTAAATGTTATCTTTTGGTGCACGAGAATATTTCTAGACTTCAGTCTTATTTAAGATATTTAGCTAAAGTGAATATTTCCCAATTTAAAATTTAATAAAAGCTCTACAACGTGCAAAATTCAATAGGATACAATCCCATCTGGATATGTGGTGAGACGGGAATGATCATGAAGGCAGCATGCATGTTATGAGCTGACCCAAGTGTCATTTCTAGGTTTGGGGTAACTTGACTAAACTCCTGCTG
Organism: Scyliorhinus torazame; assembly: GCF_047496885.1. Lineage (NCBI taxonomy): Eukaryota > Metazoa > Chordata > Chondrichthyes > Carcharhiniformes > Scyliorhinidae > Scyliorhinus > Scyliorhinus torazame. The sequence goes on from NC_092715.1 coordinate 136,454,136, forward strand.
TTGGAATTAGCATTATGCTGTAAGTTTTAGACGTAACCACAGCTTAAAGAGCCAGCGACTGGAAAAATCCTGTTTATTTTTTCCCCACGGCCTCGATGGTAGAGGATGCAAAGCCCATGCTTTATAAATTTAGATGATGAAATACAATTTCAGGGAGTTAGAGCAGGAATGGAGAATCTTTTTCGACCAAATAGATGGAAATTTTCAGTGTGGAAAGTGTCGGCACCAGTAATCCAAGACCATCTATCTGCTCAGTATCAGAGACATTTTCATGGCCATACCGGATCAGACAACACAAGTAGAATCAGTTGGGCTTTCCAAAATTAGATTGTGCAATTTGCTGTCTTCATCTTCTTTTGGAAGTGTTTCAGTTGCTTACTGCTGCTCTTGAGGTAGCATAGTTCTCCCAATATCACAGCTTTCATCTCGTGTCACTCCCCCACAAAGTGAAATGTGACCTGGCACTTGGGAAACCATTTCTCAGTTCTCTTCACCAGGTGTATCAGGGAAAGCAAAGAGCTAGGTTGATTCCTCATCAAGCCCTGCAACAAGCACTGATCACTTTCAGTGGCTAGCTCAGAGACCCCCACAATGAGTGTGTTATTAAATTCACCAGAGGCTATGACCTTCTCTCATTGCCTCCCCCAACTCTCTCCCCCCCCCCCCCCCCCCCAGGGTTGTTTTTTAAATACATTTACAGGATGTGGGCATTGATGGCTAGGCCAGCATTTATTGCCAATTCTATTTGTCCTTGAATGTAGTTGTGAGTTGCCTTCTTGAACCGCTGCAATTCATGTGGTATAGGTACACCCACAGAAATGTTAGGGAGAGTGTTCCAGGATATTTTCTCAGCAACAGTAAAGGAACGGCGTTATACTTCCATGTCAGGATGGTGAGAGGCTTGGAGGGGAACTTCCAAATGGTGGTATTCCCATGTATCTGCTGCTCTTGCCCTTCTAGATGGCAGTGATTGTGGGTTTTGGAAGGTGCTGCCTAATGGTCCTTGGTGAGTTCCTGCGATGCATCTTGTAGATGGTACACAGCTGCTACTGTGCATCAATGGTGGAGGAAATTGCATCAGTGGTGGAGGAAGTCAATGTTTATCGATGGGATGCCAATTGACAATTGTCCTGGAGTGTGTTGAGCTGACTTGAGTGTTGTTGGAGCTGCATACATCCAGGCAAGCGGAGAGTATTCCATTACACACCTGACTTAGAACAAAGAGCAATACAGCACAGGAACGGCTCTTCAGCCTTCCAAGCCTCTACCGGTCATGACCGGTCCCACCCTTGGCCAAAATCCTCAGCACTTCCTAGTGCCTTATCTCTCGATACCCATCCTAACCATGTATTTGTCAAGATGCCTTTTGAACGCCATTAATGTATCTGCTTCCACAACCTCCCCTGGTAGCACGTTCCAGGCACCACGTTACCACTGTAGGGCTTCTATGGATAGTTCTTCTGGTATGTGCAAATTTTAATTGCCCCTGTAGTCCCATTAAGAAAGGAAATGTTGGCCAATTTTCCCATCAGTGATTCCAAATAAGCAATAGCTGATGCAATATCTCCCTTTGGATCTCTGGTTAGGTAAAGCCGAGATCAGCGATGTCTATAATGCAGTATAGTTAAATCGTTTGTGGGGACTCACTGTCTGGATTAATACATAAGAATGGGCAACATTGATGAGAAATTAGAACTATAATCAAAATTATGAAGAAAATTGACAAATTAATGCAGATAAATTGTTGATTATGCTGAGAGGTTCAAATATCCAGAGATAGAAGGTGGGAGTAAGAGGGATGGTCACATAGAACCTTTCCACAATACGGGTATCAAATATGTTTGCAGGAAAGATTAGGCATTTGAAATTGGCTGTTATTCCCACTGCAGTAGCTATCCAATGATAGCTGCTTGAGTGCATCTGTTAACATTTTGTGAGAAAGTTGAAAAAACTGATAAGGGGGGAAAAAAATGGTGAAGCATAAAAAGGAAAATTTCAACCGACTTGTTGTTGAAGGCTTGGATCAGGTATATCCAAGGTTTAGACACCTTCACCCCAACATCTGAAGGGGCCTGAGTGTAGTCATGGTAGAAACTTCATTGAGATGGCTTTTACTTAATTGCTCCTAGTATTTATATGACTGGTCCAGTTAAGTTTCTAGTCAATGGTAAGCCCCCAGGATGATGGGGGACTCAGCAATGGTAATGTCAAGGAGAGATGGTGAGATTGTTAGATCCTGAATTACCTATTCCTGTTTCTGTGTCAGCATAATTTGATTTAAATTGATTTTCTTGGTAGCAAAAGGACAGTATTCATTTTCAGCCGAATTTCCCTCCTTTTTATATTGTGAACCGAAAGCAGCATTCTATTCTGTGTAATTCATTTTCTCCCATGGTTCCATGATGTGCCATGTCGTCTACAATAATGTTTAGAGAACTACCTGGTACATTGTGCTCTATCTAATCCTATAGCAGGTGTTATAGCAATGTTCTAGGAGTCCAAGTATGATCTTAACATTTATGCTTTGAATTATTTCCCAAATCCAGATATCCTGGATGCATATTTTGGGTCATTTTGTTTGTTGTTTTGTTTTATTTTCCTCACCTCCTTCCAGTACCCACCATTTCTCCCTTTCTCCCCTTGTTTTTTCTCCCTCCCTTTCTTCACTTTTTTTTCCCTCTCTCCCTTCTTCCTCCCTTTCCTTTGCTTCCCCTGTTATTATCTTCCCATCAAAGTTTCCATTTTCTTTGTTATTCTCTCCCTTTCTTCGTGCTTTTCTCTTTCCCACTACAAGCCCACTCCTTTCTCTCTCCCTTCTGTTTTCTCCGCCCCTCCCTGCATTATATATCAGGTGTTATTATTCTGCCCACTGATATATTCTGCGCAAATAATTCTGTAATTATCTGATTTGCTTCCTCGTGTTGCCTCTGCCACCGCTCATTTGGTGCAATTTGTGTCGAGCTTCTGAACCCAAAGTGTTATTGTTAATCAGCAACTGTGCCGGTCCCAGCAATTATCTCTAGTTCACCCCATGTGAGCGGCACGGTAACACAGTGGTTAGCACTGTTGCTTCACAGCGCCGTGTTTGAATCCCGGCTTGGGTCACTGTCAGTGCAGAGTCTGCACATTCTCCCCATGTCTGGGTGGGTTTCCTCCGGGTGCTCCGGTTTCCTTCCACAAGGCCCGAAAGATGTGCTGTTAGCTGAATTGGGCATTCTAAATTCTTCTTGTGTACCCGAAAAGGGACCGTAATGTGGCGAGTAGGGGCTTTCCACAGTAACTTTATCGCAGTGTTAATGTAAGCCTACTTGTGACAAAGATTATAATTATTATGTAATACTTCCCTTTTACCCTCCATCACTGCTCTAAGGAACATTTCTTCCCTGTTGCCACACTTTTGCCATTCTGTCTGTTCTACTCGTGCTCACTCCTTCCGTGTGCTTTCTCATTCAATCACCTGCTTACCTCATACCTGCCTCTCCTTTTTCACCCCTTTAACCTCTTACTCCCTCCTACTTCCACCTTTTGGCTGTCATTCTCTTGCAGCCACCATCCTTTTCCTTTCTGGTATGTTGTGCCTTGTTCACAAGTCTTGATCCCTTTCTCCCTATCCCATTGGATTGTCAGACTTGACTCACTTTCTGACAGGCTCGCGGCACTTTATTTAAGAAGCTATTTCTAATTCTGTTCATCTCCTGGTTGTTTTCTGTTCTCCCATTCTGTGTGGTGTACCTAAATACAATCAAAATATAAATCAAGCATCATGAATCTGATTTAAAGCACAAGCACCAATCTATTTCAAGAGTTTTGACCAAGTTATAACTGTGGTTAAATCAATTAGTAGAGTTTTTTTCTACTGTATTTCCTTATTGTGATTTTGTTTTTCTTTCAAACCACCATAGGTGCTGCTGTTTCTTCAAGCGGAGAAAAAGGAAAACTATTCAACGTCACAAATGACTCTGGAAATCGTCTGATCATGGAGAGTTACTTACTTGTTCATCTGCTGTCTCATCGTAAACAAGAAACCAATCATCTCTGCAGTGACAACAGACTTTTATCAAAGGACTTTTTCCTTATGTTTTTTGCCCAGTGATTTGGGTGGTTGTCTTATGTGGGTATTTTTGTTTTTAATTTCGTCAGTCTTCATCTTGAAAACTATGCTTCATCAGAAATGTGTGTGTTCATATTTTGAGGTTGAAAGAGGGACCTCTTGTCAGGGTAATCTATGAAACAAAAACTGTTCACTTGACTTCAACCAAATCAAGCTGCAATTTTTAAAAGAGAGGGTTGCTTTTGTTCCAGCATGTGGAAGGCAGGAATATAGTGTGGCACTTGGTGGTGATAACCTCAGAACAGTTGCAAGTCGAGAATGAATTTTGTCTACACAGGAGCTGCTTGGAATAGATCTGTAGTAACTGCATAGCCAGGTATTTGGTCCGCCAACTGGAGGATCCCAGACATGATTGTCACTGTCAAATGAAGAAACTTGAGGAAAAAAAACATAAAACAAATTCTGAATTGTACATTCACCTTCATTTGTCTTAGTGGAAGACATCGGCACAGAGTTTTCAGTATTAAATTTTATGCTATCTTTATCTGTCTTTTGGAAGTCACTGTCCAGAGGTACTGTGGAAGGAATGGATTGATTCAGCAGCTGATAATTCATGGCTGTTGCACTATTACAGTATATACAACATGAGACAGCTGTAGACATTCATGTGTGCAAACAATACTTGCTTTTTTACCTCCTAATGGAGAAGCAGTGTAGTAGAAAGGGCAGCATGTGCTTATTATATATTATGACATGTTTGTAAAATGTAAACTGTGCTTCCTGATTTATTGTTTGGACAGATTAATGCTGAATATTCTGAGAGTTATGAGAATGAAGGAGGTAAGCGAGGTGTCCTGATCATGCCTTGAAGTATACTACATGGTGAGACATCGAGTAAAGCTGTGATGGTGGATAATGAGAGAAGTGCATCTTGAAGAAATTAATTAGGGCTAAAAGGATTTTAGGCAAGTCCTGGCTAACTTCAATGCATCCTGTACTGCCGGGACAATTGGATGCACTATGTCCAATCCATAATATAGACCTTTGATGAAAAGCTAACATAAGAATGTGAAAGAAATAAGTCAGATAATATTGCCTTTTGCATTTAATAGCTGTGGTACCCAAACTGTGCAGTTGTATGTGAAACATTCCTTTCTTATCGTAATCACAGCTTCATTCTGGAGATGGGTCAGGTACTTGCCCAATAAGCCCTTGAAGTGCCTGCATTTGAACAGACCAGCTGTTCTATAAAACATCTCATTCTGTTTTCCATCCTCTGCTCAACAGTTTGTTTCCACAGACATTTAAATACAATGTTGTGCAGTGTTTATCAACTGTTTTATACACTGTTTTTAGTTTCAATCTTGTGCTGGATATTCTTGACTTTTTTGATCAGCAATGTCGAGTTCTGGATTATGTCTGATGCAATGTATTAAGTTCAAATAATATGTTGCATGCAAACTTCTTCGCGTTTGAGTTGGAAAGACTGGAAGACGAGGCAGAATATTTTAACATGAAACTGCAAATCATAATGGCAGGGAACCACTACTATGTCTGCAGTATTTGACCAAATCCTTTTTTCTTTAATTACATAATGTATGTAAATAAGTACAGTATTATTTCTGTACCTCCATAAATTTGAACATCACTTTCAATTTATTTTAATTGGTAGCATTTTTTTGCCTGTACAGTGTGTACAACATGAAGTTGTCACAAATAGCAAAGAAAGTGTGTTGTATATTAATGTAATTATGGACTGTAATCTTTACAAATGAATCAATCACCTTTCGTTCGCTGCAACGAAGACCAGTGCATCCCCACAAGCTTATCGGCAAAGTTTTGAGTGCTGCATTTAATGCCCAGGAAGGCATTTCTTTCTGGCGATACAAACTGGTCATGGTTGGAAAATGCAGCTGTGTTCCGTTTAGGCCAACAATTTTACGCAGTCACCGCTTTTCTGTCAATACTAATAAAGTGAACTCTGCCTGACTGTACAAGTGATGTAATACATCCCCGTTTCCCAATATGTAACTGAAAAAAATAAAAGTAGTTTTTTTTTTAAATTAGACTGGCAATGTTGTTCATCCCAACATTAAACTATTGTTCTATCTGACCATGCAGTCAGAAGTGCAAAAATGTATCTAAGAACAGGTAGGTGTTCAGAATTTAATCAAATTTAATTGACTTGATTCTGTTGATACCTTCTTTGCCGATTGACTGAAATGTTAGTGAAATGAATAATAGCATTTTTTTTAACTTAATGTGAACTTGTGTGCTGTATGTTGTATGATTTGAAACCCAGACTAGAAAAATCGCTGAGCATGTTTTGTGTTGGCAAAATAATATTTTATAATATTTACTGTAATATATTGTAATTAATGTATTAAATTCATCTTTAAATTATATGAAGAGGATGAACAAAACCATCAGAAAAAGAGCAAATCTGAGACCGGCTACAACATGTGACCGAGTGAAATTTAAAGGTGAAGGGGGGATTGTTTTAGAAGGTGCAATGAGTATGAGCAGGGTGCTAAAATGAAAATGAGCGCTAAGGATTTGATGGGAAAACCATTTGAAGAGTAGCAAGCTAAGGAATTCAAACAACGCATTTTCCGAGTACTTGAAAGTTGAATGTTTGTTAAATCCACTAAAAGGTTTCTAGTATGTCATGTTAGATAGAGCACTCTGAGTGGTCGGAAAGAAAGCCAATAAGATTCTACGGCCAGAGGCCAGATGAATCCAGACTGAATGTTCCTGTCTCACTGTTTGGTTAATGAATTCATGGATTGTGCTTTTGTTCCTATTTTGTTGGCACCACTTGCGCTGTTATATTCCACAGAACATTTTGAAATCTGTTACACCATTTGGTTAAAAAAAACTTTGTGTTGTATATGTTTTCAAAATCATTCTTTAGGTAATATACAAGGTAATATAATATACACACCCAAAGATGCACAGAAAGGGTTGGCAGCAGTAAGTCCATTCTAACCTCAGTAAATTAAATTCTTCCTTAGCACCGTTGGGCATAGATTGGAAAATGTAGGGCCGTAACATCCGGGTTTCCCAGCATCAAATTTGGAGGTGGGGCTACCCCAAAGAAGCGTTGGAGAACCCCTCTCTGAACTTCCCAGTTAAGCATTTAGGGGAATTTTCCAGAAGCGCAACTTCCCCTGAGTAATTGCACTGTTGTAGGAACCATCTCGAAATGTGATTGAAATCGCTAACTTTAGATGTTCCCGCTAGGGTTTCACTAGTAGTTACTTTGAAAAGGTTGCTAATGATGTCTGGGTAACTATTGTAAATACTCAAATCGACCCCCGCAGGGGACTCTTCTCCCCCCCCCCCCCCCCTGACACCGCTGCAGACTCACACACGCAACCAACAAACCACCATGGCATTCCCCACCCACAACAAGCCTTGGGATTCCCCCCCCAGTCCAAATGGGACCCTCATCCCCTCCCCCCAACCACTCACGGTGTGACTTTAACCCTTGCCAACCTGACACAACCCAATCCACTGATGTCTTACCCCCCCCGGTCTGTCAATTTCAATGGGACCATTAAACTTACCGGCTTTACAGCAACTAGTGCAGTAAAAAAGGGGGGCATGAACTCGTTCTTTCTGACTTCGACGCTAGGCTTTGGAGACCGCTGCACTGCCTGGAGCTTGCCTGGCCAGAGTTGGAAGACCAGGCAAGGTGGACACGGAAAATATTGGGTCCAGAAAAGTGGGCACGGACTGGCAATCCGACGATGATTCATGCCATGAGGAAGTTGCGGCCTGTAATTCTCGAGATAAGTAGATTTCTTTTGTTACAAAATGTTCACGGTTGCTTTGTCTTCGGTAGTTTATTGCCATGCTGCTATCAACTGGGCAACAACTGACAATGTAACATAGTAAGTCGTTTCTTGATGCATGTGTTGTGTTATGCTTCTTCACCTAGCATAAGCTGCTTCCTTGATGTATACTCTGACAAAGGAAGGTTCAGACTTGGAGATAGGTTTAACACATTTATTGAACAGTTAACAATTCTACTTGAGTTTTACTCTCCTGCTAATGTAACTCAATCTAACTAACCAGTCTGCTCTAAGCCGTGCGGTGGGTGTGATGCTTCCTGATCTGCCCCTGTGTCTCTGAGTGTCGCCTTGGAAAAGAGAAAGAGCATGTGTGCTCTGTCCTTTTATATGGGTAGCCCCCTTGTGATAGTGTCACCTCTGGGCGTGTCTTGACTGCCCATTGGTCGTGTCCTATCTTACTGACCTATTAGTTGAATGTCTGTGTGTCATTATGTCTTTGGTGCTCCCTCTAGTGTTTATTTAGTCTTAATGTATTTGCATTAACCCCTTGTGTATCTACAGTGTCCTAGTGTATCTACATTAACCCCTTGTGTATTTACAGTGATGCATATCACCACAGCATGTGTTTTGTTTGAGAAAATCATCAGTTTTTGATGTATTGAATAAGGTTGTACAGACAAAAAATGGTTATTTAGTTATTTTACTGCAGAAAGATGCTTTCTGATCAAATATTTTACCATTTCCACTTGATTCACAAGTAATATTTATTCATAATGAGTGATATTTATTGCAAGATCATTTTTTTTTTAAATCCATATCCCGCTAAACTCCCAATTTGTAGTGTGCTATCCTGGATTTATATTAAATTACCAAAATAGCTCAAAGATACAGGAAAGTGAGAGAGCAATGTAGGTTATAAATAAGTGTTAATAAATTCATTAAAATATAAGCACTAAATTATGAGGTCTGTGAATTTCTGTGCTGGTTTGAATTTCTGTGCTGGTTTAATATGAAAATAGCTGCATCGTAAAACATAATTTTCATTGATTGGCCTGAGGTCCTGTGCTACATTATAGGAAAGCAAGGATATTCTGTATTCGCATTGTGATATTCTGTTTTGAAGGGTTTCTTTTCATTTACATTGAATGATGTTCAGAGAAATTTGAAGACGTGCGTAATAATGTGAATTAATATGGAGCGCACGCCCTCTGTGTAAGTACATAATAGCAAATAATAGGTGTCCTGAAATGTGAACTGTTCTGATTTCTCCGGTGCAGTCGAATTGTTCTGAAAGAGAAGTGTTTTTGAAAATTGCACATGGTAAATCAGATCACACTCCACTTAAAATGACAGGACTATATTGTCTTGCAGTAAACAAAATGTTATTCCCGTACTCGGGTGAAACTGTGCCCTGAAAGGCCACAGATTAAATGCAGCCTCCTGTCAATTAGAGTGTAATTTTGTTTTGGTGAGTCAGACAGGGAGAATAGAAAAATGGTGGTCCCGGAGATTAGAACATTTTTTTTTTTTTTTGTGTTGCTTTGCATCGGTAACATGTGCATTGTACAACATCTTTCTTTAATATACAATTGGAATATTCTGGGATATAGATTTGTCACATGTACCCAACTCAAGGAGCCTGCAACATATCAGGACAGCTGATTTATGGTGGCGAATAAATGAAATTAATGTTATTGTTATACAATATCACTAGGATGCTGGTGGTTTTTAATTCAATGATTATGCCAAATTTTGCAAATTGTTGCCTTGATTGTTTTCATTGATTTCGGTTTAATTTTCTAAGCAAAGGATATAGCAAAGGCTTATAGAAAAGATGCTCCTGACAGAAATGAGCTTCAATGTACTTTAATAGCATTGAGAACTTGGTCTTGGGCTTTTCATTGGATCTTAGGATCTCTACAGTGCAGAAGAAGGCCATTCTGCCCATCGAGACTGCACCAACCTTCCGAAAAAGCACCTCACCTAGGCCCACTCCCCCACCCTAACCCCAAAACCCCACCTAACCTACACATCCTCGGACACTAAGAGACAAACGATTAGCATGGCCAATCCACGTAACCTGCACATCTTTGGAATGTGGGAGGAAACTGGAGCGCCCGGAGGCAACCCATGCAGACACTGGGAGAGAGTGCAAACCACATGGGCCGGAATTGAACCTGGGTCCCTGTTGCTGCAAGGCAGCAGTGCTAACCACTGTGCCACACTAAATTGCCGCTTAATTGGAATTTTTAAAAAAACACCCACTGAGGGTAGTGAGACCATAGACACCTGGGAAGTGAAATCTTTAGCTTTTCATAGAATCGCACCAGAATACACCGTTGGGGTGACATTTGAATGGGTGTGCTCTTTTGATTCCAGTTTGAAGGCGTTGGTTTAATTAATGCAAAGGAGCGACCCTATTATTTTGAATACAGTGGCTAACACGAGCAGAGACAAAGACAAATGGAGAAAGTATAGTTCGGGTGTGAAGAAAAGGCAGAAGAAAACAAGGGAGAAAAAATTGATAAAATCTTAAAAGGCGCACTGGAAAAGTTCATGGTTTTTAATTGTTTTGGCCAGTGAGGAAAATGCTGAATTAATAGACTCCAGCAAATGTTCCACAGCTGAGGAAGAGGACAATTCGTGCAAAATGTACACAGGTTGATGAAATAACCAAAACTTCCGATGTTGTTTCCCCTGAAGAAGAAATATGATCCAGTAAATTGGTCAGATTTATTTGACAGATATTTTAGCAGAGAGATGGCCTGTGGAAATAACTGGTAGTGAATATGTCTTCCAAAAAATGAGAATCAACCCTTTTTCAGAAGATTTTTACACATTGAGATGCCAAATGGCAGCCACACTGTCGGAAAGGGTATAAATCAACAAATAATAGGAGCATGTAAAAAGAATAGAACATTAATTATGGGTGACTTGTAAAGTAAAAATGGGAAAATATGTCATTTGAAACATGGAAGTCTGACAAAACCTGACTGAAGGGACATGAGAAAATGTAGGGAAAAATCCCACGAAGGCTTAACAGCAGCAGCAAAAGAAGGTTTTGAATTGCAGATAGCCTTTATCAAACAGCTGTTAAGAAAACAGCTTGTAACTGCTCAAGCTGTAATACTGATGCCTGTTTTCAAGTTAAGGCAGATTGAACTTTTAGATACATGGAGAGAAACAATATTTCGCACCTTTTTCAAGTTAATTATTTTAGTAAGCAGTTATTAAAGAATTGCCAGGATCTTCAGTTGAATTGAGTGACAAATATTTAGGTGTGAAATCCTCCTGACACCAGTTGAATATGGGAAGCCGGAGACGATGTGTCCACGAGAGCACAGGTTAACACCAAATCGGGGTCAGAGTTCTGACAAGCTAAGGGCACTATTTGGTAATAAAGCAACTTTAGAAGTGACAGGAACCAGATGTAACACCCCTCTAGGATCAAAGCACTTCTGAACATTACAAGGGAAAAAATGTAATCGGAGTTCGATGAACTAAAGTCATGCTCAACATGAATACGTAGTCGTTTTAGAAGCAATTAAGATTAATGGTACATTGAACAATCAAGGGCAAAACAAAGTTACTTTACGATAATGTCATATAAACTTAATAACTGCTAGACGGGAAATATAAACCCCAAATCGGTAACAGCCAGCAGAATTAGCTCTCATAGCTGCCCTCGGTCATGGGAAGGATAGAACACAGAAACCGCGCAGAACAGCGAATCCATCAGGAGAAAACCCAAGGGTAAAGAAGAGAGATTGTCAAGGTAGGCCTGAAGGTCTTTTCAACCGACCAGGAGAATCCAGAAGCAAGATCTTTTTACTTTTCTGTAAAGACAGTGATTTTATCTTTTAAAGGGAAAAAAATAATAAAATAACTTCAAGTTTTAACCTGAAACAGTGGTTATTACAAAGTCTACTTTACTTATTTAGCAACGCGGGACCCAGGCTACTAAGTGGTAAGTAGATGAAATTTTCTATGACGATATGGGTTATACCGGGAGATAACTTGAAAATATAGATTGACCCGAATAGCACCCACCTAAGTCTGCACAGGAGTCGGGGAGTGAGAATCCCTGGTCACCATTTAGAATGTCTTCACCCTTTTTGGTGCAGGGGGAATTCTAAGAATAGTGGTGAGTTTTTTACTTCAGAATTTAATCTTCATGTTGCTTGGGTTAATCAAGTTTGAAAGGGTAGCTACGACAAGGAATTCATGGAATGCATGCGGGATAGTTTCACAGAGCAATATGTCATGGAGCCAACCAGGGAACGGACAATCTTGAATCTGGTAATAGGTAATGAGGCAGGTTTAGTAAATGACCTGAGTAAAAGATCCCCTAGGAAATAGTGATCTGAACAAGATAGAATTTAATATTTAGTTTGAGAGTGAGAAACATGGGTCGGAAACAACTGTGTTTAACTTAAATAAAGGGATTACAATGAAACAAGGATAGAGTTCACTAAAGTGGACTGGGTGGACAGATTAGCAGGAAAGAAGCATTTAAGGAGGTAAACAAGCATTTGAGGAGGTAATCATGACTCAGCCAAAATATATCCCAGTAAGGAGAAAAGATTTGAAGAGAGGGATCAACCATCCATGGCTAAAAGGAAGTTAAGAAGAATATTAAGTTGAAAGAAAAAGCATAGAGTCATAGGAGTTTACGGCATGACAACAGGCCCTTCGGCCCAACTTGTCCATGCCGCCCAGTTTTTAAGCACTAAGCATGTCCCAATTGCCCGCATTTGGCCCATATCCCTCTATACCCAGCTTTCCCATGTAACTGTCTTTATTGCTTGACAAAATTGTATCAGCCTCTACTGCTGCCTCTGGCAGCTCATTTTAGACACTCAGCACCCTCTGTGTGGAAAAAATTGCCCCTCTGGACCCTCTCTCCTTAAACCTATGCCCTCTAATTTTAGACTCCCTTACCTTTGGGAAAAGATGTTGACTATCTACCTTATCTATTTTATAGACCTCTATAAGATCACCCCAAGCCTCCTACGCTCCAGGAAAAAAAGTCCCAGTCTATCCAGCCTCTCCTTTATAACTCAAACCATCAAGTCCCGGTATTATCCTAGTAAATCTTTTCTGAACACTTTTTCTAGCTTAATAATATCCTTTCTATAATAGGGTGACCAGAACTGTGCACAGTATTCCAAGTATATAAGGAGGCAAAAGTCAGTGATAGCCCTGAAGACTGGGATAAATTTAGAATCCAGCAAAGGAGGATTATAAAAAGATAATAAAGAGCAAGAAAATGAACTATGAGGACTCACTAGTGAGAAATATAAAAACTGACATGAGCTCCTTTAAATATATAAAAAAGCAGAGAGGTCAAAGTAAACATAGGCCCCTGAGAACATGAATCTGGGAAGATAGTTATGGGAAAAATGAAATGGCAGAGGAGTTATAGATATTTTGAATCAGCCTTTACAGTGGAAGATACTTTGAACATCTCATTAACACTAAAGACTGCGGGGGAGGAATTAACTAACAAGTTCAGAGAAGTAGTACGAGACAAACTAATGGGTTAAAGACAGATAAGTCCCAGCCCTGATGGCTTGCATCCTAGGATCTGAAAAGACGTAGCTACAGAGATGGTGGATGCATTGGTTGTAATTTTCCAAAAATCCTTGGATTCTGGAGAATTGGGAAACTGCCAAAAAGGGAGGAAGGCAAAAAGCTGGTAACGATAGGTCGATTAACCTAACATCTATTGTTGGAAAAATGTTGGAATCCATTATTAAGGAAGTAATAGCACATTTGGAAAATTATATTCTAATGAAAGGGAAATCGTGTCTGACTAATTTAGAGTTTTCCGTATAAGTCTCAACCAGAGTCAATAGAGGGGAACCAGTAGATGTGTTTTATTTGTACTTCCAGAAGGTGTTCAACAAGGTACCTCACAAAAGGTTAAGCCATAAGATAAGATGTGGGAGGTAGTATATTGGCACGGATATAAAATTGGCTATTGAGGAGGAAACGGGGGGGGGGGGGGGGTGCAGATAAGGGGTCTTTTTCAGGTGTTGACCTCTAATTAGTAGGGTTCCACAGTGTTCAGTGCTGGGATTGCAACTGTTTACAATCTAAATGACTCGGAGAAAGTAAGCGAATGTACTGTAGCCAAATTTGCAGACGATAGATAAATAGGTTGAAAGGCAAGTTGCGAGAGGGATACAAACAGTTTGCAACGGGATATTGATAGATTAAGTAAGTGGACAAAAAGTTGGCAAATGGAGTATAATGTTGGAAAATGAGAAGTTGTTCATTTTGGAAGAGCGAACAAAAAATGTGTATTATTTAAATGGTAAAACTGCAGAAAGCTCCAACACAAAGGTACCTGGAGGTACTTGTGCTCGAAATGCAGAAAGCTAGCACACAGGTGCAGCAGGTAATCAGGAAGGCTAATGGAATGTTGGCCTTTGTTTCAAGGGGGTTGAAGTATAAGAGTACGGAAGTCTTGCTGCAACTGTATTCGGTACTGGTGAGACCACAGCTAGAGTACTGTGAGCAGTTTTGGTCCCCTTATTTAAGGAAATATATTACTTCATTGGTGGTGGTTCAGAAAAGGTTTACTAGAATGGAGTAAATTCCTCCCAGTATGGAGGAATTAATAATAATCTTTTTATTGTCACATGTAGGCTTCCATTAACACTGCAATTAAGTTACTGTGCAAAGCACCTAGTCGCCTCATTCCGGCGCCTGTTTGGGTACAATGGAGGGAGAATTCAGAATTCTCAGCTGGTACGAGAATTGAACCAGCGCTGCTGGCCTTTGTTCTGTATCACAAACAAGCTGTCTGGCCCACTGAGCTAAACCAGCTGTCTTACGTGCAAAGGTTAAACAGGTTGAGACTCTGTTCATTGGAATTTAGAAGAATGCAAGGTGATCTTCTTGAAACATAGGATTCTTAAGGGGATTGACAGGATATATGTTGAGAGGACGTTTCCCCCTCTGGTCCTAGACTTTCTCAAGAGGGGATAGTCTCAGAATAAAGAGGTGTCCATTGAAGTTGAGATGAGGATGATTTTTTTCTCTGAGGGTTGAGACTCTGGAACCGTTGCCACTGAAAGATGTGCGAGCAGAGTCCTTGTGTATATTTAAGGCTGAGATAGATTCTTGAACAGCAAGGGAGTGAAAGGTTATGGGGAAAGGGCAGGAAAGTGAATGTAAGGAATGTTGGATCAGTCATGATCATATTGAATGGAGGAGCAGGTTCGAGGGGCCAAATTACCTACTCCTGTTCCTATTTCTTCTGGCGTACTCGAAGAAAGCTGATGCAATTTTTTCTTTCTGCTGCAAATTGTATCACGCAAAACAGCACACAAATTAGTAAAGGAAGGCTGCAATGATGAGAAACATCTCCATGACTGATTACAATCTCATTCATTATTCATTGATATTCATAGATTGCCTACAGTGCAGAAGGAGGCCGTTCAGCCCATCATGTCTGCACTGACCCTCTGGAAGAACACCCATCTAGGTCCACTCCCCCATTCTATCCCTTTAACCCTGCAACCCCAATTAACCTTTGGATACTAAGGGGCAATTTTAACATGGTCAATCCACCTAAGCTGCACATCTTTGGACTGGGAAGAAACAGGAGCACCCAGAGGAACCCCACGCAGACACTGAGAAAGTGCAAACACAACAGAGTCACCCAAGGTTGGAATGAACCCGGGTCCCTGGGGCTGTGAAGCAGCAGTGCTAACCGCCGTGCCATTATCTAATGAGCATATTCAAATTGCAAACGTGGATTGAAATAAAGTGAAGATTCTCTACAATAAAGAATAGATGAGTATGCACAAAGAAATAAACAAGGAGAAGAACCATTGGCAATCTGTCGACACGTATTGGAGCAGTTGTGCAGGACCTAGCTGAGCATAACTCAGCATCTTATGGAACAAATATGCAAGGCTTTATGAACATTACAATAGCAAGTTTCTGGGATTAATGGAGATGATTTTTAATTTAAATCCTATGATGCAAGAATATGTCTGATGCATCAAAACGCTGAAATCCATGACCTAGTATGCAAAATGAGCTCATCTCGATAATAGCGTTGCAGATGAAAAAAACATGGTTGAAAAGGTGAAGACTGCAAAATCCCTTGCAGTTATTCTCGACTGTACTGATCTGAGTCACCAAGAGCAGATGTCCCTTGTACTTTGTTATACTGACATGACTTCTGAAAAAGTGAAGGTAAAGGGGGAATTTTATTAACGGACTTCCGGTTTAAGAGCAAAGCAGACAAGGACCGTCAGAGTCTCTCATTGCTGCGCTATATATACTTGGCCTTTAGATTACTGTTTGTAGGGGGCAGGGATACAACAATAGGGCAAACATGAAGAATCAGGAATGAGGCACACAGGCGAGCATCCTTCAACTCGACCACTGAGCCTTTTTCACTCTAAATCTGGCTTTGAGAGATGGCAAAGTGTAGCTCTAAAGCCATGAAATCCTTTGGAGTTGTGCATCAAATTTACAATATGTTTGCAGCTTCAATATGGATAGCAAATATTGCGAGCGAACGCACCCTCCCTAACTCCAAAGCCATTGTCAGATGGGAGTATCGAGCAGTGCATACAAGCAATCGGTTATCGGAACACCTTGCTAAAGTTGCTGAAGAACGCAAAAAGTCAAAAGTTAGGAGTGAGGCCGAGTTCTTGGTCACCTGTGAACTTACAAATTTTGAATTTTTGTTTGCTGGTTGAATTTGTGGTTGTCTGGTATGACATCAGGCCGTAAACACCTTGAGTAAGGCACTTCAATCCAGGGAAATGCAGCTTGATGTGGCTACTGAAAACCTCACAGGACAACAACTTTCTTCAGAAATACAGGAATATTGGATTTACCTCAGCCAAGAACAGAGCAATAAATAGCAGCTGAAAAGATCGTTAAACCTAAATTCAGCATGTGAACAATGAAAGACAGGTGAGGAGGAGCTGGAGAATTCACCCAAGAAAGTATTTGAAACCAATTACTTTCTGGTCATTGTGGATCTGGCACTCACGTCATGGACCATATAGTTTGAACAAATTCAAAGATGCGCCGGCAATTTAGGTTTTCTGTATGATGAGAAGAAACTCCGGAATGACAGAAGATGACATGAGAAAGCAACATATGGAACTGGGCAATGCATATTCTGATGAAGAATCTCACAACATCAACGGTGCAGACATTTTCTAAAAGCTTCGGATGCTATGAGAACTTGTCCTTGAAGGAACAAGTGCTGCACTTCAAACCCTTCAGTTTCTTAAGACTCTCTGGTTCCTTCACCTGCACAGTAGAAGGGTACAGGATTTTGCTGACAATCTCGGTAGCGCCAGGGGAGCAAGGTAATTTTTCCAGATTGAAAATGATAAAAGAACTACTACCTGAAGGCAACTATGTCTCCGGATCGACTGGGTGAACTGACAATT
This sequence comes from Scyliorhinus torazame, assembly GCF_047496885.1. Taxonomy (NCBI): domain Eukaryota; kingdom Metazoa; phylum Chordata; class Chondrichthyes; order Carcharhiniformes; family Scyliorhinidae; genus Scyliorhinus; species Scyliorhinus torazame. Next base: position 136,471,418 of record NC_092715.1, read on the forward strand.
CGCACCAGGGGGTGGTAACAAAGACCACAATCTGATACAGTTTTCTGCAAAGAAGTTTAGGAAGGCAGATTTCGGAATCTAGGCTGCGCAACACTGATCGTGATAGGTGAGGCTTTAAAATAATTAGGTGGACTTACTTATAATTATGCATCATAAGTATAATATGATTATAACTACATTGTAATTATGTGCCTGGGAGCTATCAATATTTAACCTGCAGGCTGCAGCTTCTCTTCACATCCATTGGAACCGGATTTCACATGTATAAAAACAGGTGCCCACAGTGTGATTTAACCCGAGTCCTGCATTTTCTAGGGAACGCCCTGCCTACGGATATAGTTAATCAATTGAATCAATGCATGGTGTAAGGATCCTTCTGGTGTATTCCTTTATTTCCCTTTTATTTTGCTGTTATTATTTTTGATCCATGGATGATTAATGGACATGTATCTTTAAGTCAAGCAGCAGGATTCAGAAGTTACAGGGGAGGTCACTCTGCTTGTCTCTGCTGGTTTGAACAGGAGGCTGCAGACTTGTCAGCACCAGAGAGAGAGAGACTGGGTGGGACTTTGATTGATTGGCCGTACTCCGCCTAGTCGCAGGTGGTGATTGGATCCTATCCCGGGTGTGTGTGTGCACGTGTACATGTGTCAATCAAACCAGTTACATTTTCCTCCATATATATATATATATATATATATATATCTTACAAACTGGTGAGAGGTTGGTGGACTACCCAGTGATGCTTCATAGAATGCGTACAAAAGCAAATTGGGCTGCTTGGAAAAACCTGCCAGCCTTCAGTGTCTAGGTTCTGACATGATTTGCGGACGACACAAAGGTTGGTGGAATTGCGGATAGCAATGAGGACTGTCAGAGGATACAGCAGGATTTAGATTGTTTGGAGACTTGGATGGAGAGATGGCAGATGGAATTTAATCCGGACAAATGTGAGGTAATGCATTTTGGAAGGTCTAATACAGGTAGGGAACATACAGTGAATATTGGGTTATGGGGATAGGGCAGAAGTGAGGGTTTAAGTGGGTCGGTGCAGACTCGATGGGCTGAATGACCTCCTTCTGCACTATGTTCTTAAAAAAAAAAGATCTAGGTGTACAGGTCCACAGGTCACTGAAAGGGGCAACACAGGTGAAGAAGGTAGTCAAGAAGGCATACGGCATGCTTGCCTTCACTGGCCGGGGCATTGAGTATAAAAATTGGCAAGTCATGTTGCAGCTGTATAGAACCTTAGTTAGGCCACACTTGGAGTATAGTGTTCAATTCTGGTCACCACACTACCAGAAGGATGTGGAGGCTTTAGAGAGGCTGCAGAAGAGATTTACCAGGATGTTGCCTGGCATGGAGGGCATTAGCTATGAGGAGAGGTTGAATGAACTTGGTTTGTTCTCACTGGAACGAAGGAGGTTGAGGGGCGTCCTGATAGATGTCTACAAAATTATGAGGGGCATAGACAGAGTGGATAGTCAGAGACTTTTTCCCGAGTAGAGGGGTCAATTACTAGGGGGCATAGGTTTAAGATGCAAGGGGCAAGATTTAGAGGAGATGTACAAGGCAGGTTTTTTACACAGAGGGTAGTGGGTGCCTGGAACTTGCTGCCAGAGGAGGTGGTGGAAGCAGGGACGATAGTGACATTTAAGGGGCATCTTGACAAATACATGAATAGGATGGGAATAGAGGGATACGGACCCCGGTAGTGTAGAAGATTTTAGTTTAGACGGGCAGCATGGCCGGCGCAGACTTGGAGGACCGAAGGGCCTGTTCCTGTGCTGTACATTTCTTTATTTTTTGTTCATAAGGAATGATCATTTGAGTGAACGTTACTGGGCATCCATGATACCGTACTCCATCATGAATTGGTACATTCAGCAAATGAGGGAAAAATCAAATTGTTCTGCTTCGAGAAACGCTCCTTTTTAGAAAGTCATCTTGGGAAAATGAAAGCCAGTCAATTCATGTAGTTATGCTTCTTTGTTCATTTCTGCAAGTGTATTAGATATAATACAGGATTATTTAGAGTAGGATGTTCCATGCAGAGCAACTGGGGAAACTCGGTGACCTTTTATCCATGTTTAAATTGACAGCTGTGTTCTTTACAGTAGGTAATAGTTTTAAAACCAAGATTTGACTCCTAATAAATTATATTGTGTATCCACTACAGCTTTATATGCATGCTTCCCCCCATACTTATGGCCATATTACTATTATAATATTGTGGGATGTTATGTGCGGCATGGTGGCACAGTGGTTAGCCCTGCTGCCTCACTGCCCGAGGGACCTAGGTTCAATTCCGGCCTTAGGTCACTGTCTGTGCAGCGTATGCACGACCTCCCCGTGTCTAGGTGGGTTTCCTCCGGGTACTCCGGTACATAAGTCTTGAAAGACGTTTTGTAATGTGAATTGGACATTCTGAATTCTCCCTCAGTGTACCTGAACAGGCGCCGCAGTGTGGCGACCAGGGAATTTTCACGGTAACTTCTTTGCAGTGTTAATGTAAGCCTACTTGTGACACTAATAAAAATTATTATTATTAACTGTCAGTACACTCTTCCTAAAAGCCATGCCAACCATTGCGATGACACAAATGCAAATCTCAGAAGTGCATGTTTTAAAATTGATATAACAGAAGTAACTGAAGCTTAGGCTTGCTTACCCGCGCACATTTCCTGCCTATTCTGCTCATTAGCATGGTCTTTCTAATATTGTACTGCTTCATTCCCTGTTGTTATCTGACACTTTAACATGAGATGTCTTCAGAAGGAATAAGCAAGGCTGGCAGAATATGTTTCAAAATCACCAGTTGTTCAGTTAATTGCTTCTCCTGGTAAGAGAGAAACACACAAACTGCATCGAGAGAGATGAAAGAAAATGATTGAGACTGTCAGGCAAAAGTGGTAGAACGGCTATTATACAAAGTGAGACTGGAGAATAAAGATTTATGAAAAATTTGAAAAATAAATTAAAGGAAACATTGAAGAAAACTTGAAAAGCATCCAAGGAGAATGAGAAGTGTGTCCAAGAGGATCCTGGCATAGAGTTTGAGTTGGCAGGGCAGCCCCCCTTCCCCATAACCGCTCACCCCTTCCCTCTCCCACAGTCCTTCACTCCACCTTCCCTTACCATTCCACTCTTTCCTACTACCTCTGAGGGTCATAACTGTATCACCACATGGTGTGGCCCTGGGCTGAGAGTATCAGCAAGTCTTGTCCACGGGATGGACGATGATGATGACTCACTATCCAATGAGCTCTGGTGCTCCTCATCGTTTGAAAAGTCTGACTCCTGCCTTTAGGTTCACATTGCACTGTCCGCCCGGGTGATGCCTGCATGTGGCTGGCCAATCTATCTTCAGGACCACATGTCCTTGGGAGGTGGGTGGGGGTTCTGGGGATGGTAAATGGTTAGGGCTCACTCGCTGGGGATTCTCATTCAAAGCAGGCTCACACTTCTAGCCCTGTGCCATCCTGCTGAGGGTGATACCATGTGCAACGTTCATGTGTCATGGGGGCCCTACCCCGCCCCCATCCTCCAAGCACCTCAACCTGCACATCCTCTGCACCCTGGTCCATCCCAAACACCAATCAGACAGAGGTTAGAGGCAGGTCAGACTGTTGGCACAAAAATCTTTAATGGTGAGTATATACATTGTTGTGCCCCAAACCCTAACTATCAGTTACATGCTACACCTGTGCTAACTCATGTTATCGAACTTTCTTATCTTACATGGCCGACTCCACCTTCTAGATGTAGCCGTAGACCGCACCTAAGACGTGCAAGCGGCCTGCTGCATGGCTTTCCCTCTTGTGATGTCCTTGGCAGCTGTTCTGTGGAGGTCCTGGCCTGGATGGGCCTGACTGATCTTCGAGAGTGACTTTGTACCACCCTGTTCTTTCGCTGCCCATGAGATGCGGCAGGGTCAGTTGGGGGGTTTCAGAAGAGCTAAGGTGTTCCAGCACCTCCTCCGCAGGAGGCAACGGCATGGGCCCCTCCGTCAGTGTGTTCGATGGCCCCTGGGCTGCTCCATAGGACGGAGGTGAAGCTGGAGTGAGTGTCCGGAGACTCCAACATCATCTGGCTTTGCCAGTCCTGGAGACCCGCCCACGTCTGAGCCTTGGTCTCAATGTCTTCAGCCATGGAGCACTGAGACTGGGATATATCTCACTCGCTGACGGAAATGTCCCTCACTGCCTCAGTCATGTCCCGTTGTGACTGGCTAAGATCAGTCAGTGCCTGACAAATGCTCTAAATGTCCTCAGCCCTTCATGAATGGGCCAAATTCTGGATTGCTGCAAAATGGCCATGTGGGCCTCGGGCATGTCTGCCTGTGACTGGGCTCTCCTGTCCTGCTCCTCAGCTATCAACCATACATTGTGCCCCAAATGGGGGCTGTTTAAGGAGCACTTGCTGCGAGTGCTGGGGTTTTGTCCCACTGAGACAAGGAAGGAATGGTAAGGTGAAGGAGCCTTGGATGACAAGAGAAGTGGGGCTTCTAGTCAAGCGGAAGAAGGAAGCTTACATAAGGTTGAGGAAGCAAGGATCTGGCAAGGTTCTAGAGGGTAGCCAGGAAGGAACTCAAAAATGGACTTAGGAGAGCTAGAAGGGGGCAAGAAAAAGCCCTGGTTGAAGGATTAGGGAAAACCCCAAGGCGTTTTACATGTGAGAAATAAGAGGAGGATCAGAGTCAGTCGGGCCGATCAGGGATAGTGGAGGGAACTTGTGCCTAGAGGATGCCGGGGAGGCACGAAATGTATATTTTGCTTCAGTATTCACTGGAGAGAGGGACCTTGTTGCTCGTGAGAACAGTGTGAAACAGGTTAATAGGCTCAAACAGGTTGATATTAAGAAGGAGGATGTACTGGAAATTTTGATATACAAATCCCCTGGGCCAGACTGGATATACCCAAGGTGACTACAGGAAGTGAGGAAGGAGTTTGCTGCGCCATTGGCGATGATCTTTGTGTCCTCACTCTCCATTGGAGTAGTACCGGATGATTGGAGGGAGGCGAATGTTGTTCCCCTGTTCAAAAAAGGGAATAGGGAAATCCCTGGGAATTACAGACCAGTCAGTCTTGCGTCTGTGATGAGCAAAATACCAGAAAGGATTCTGAGAGATAGAATTTATGATTATTTAGAAAAACATAGTTTGATTAAAGATAGTCAGCATGGCTTTGTGAGGGGCAGGTCATGCCTCACAAGCCTCATTAAATTCTTTGAGGATGTGACGAGACACATTGATGAAGGTAGGGCAGTGGATGTGGATTTCAGTAAGGCATTTGATAAGGTTCCCCATGGTAGGCCCATTCAGAAAGTCAGGGGGCATGGGATACAGCGAAATTTGGCTGTCTGGGCGCAGAATTGGCTGGCCGAAAGACGACAGTGAGTGGTAGTGGATGGAAAATATTCCGCCTGGAGGTCGGTGACCAGTGGTGTCCTGCAGGGATCTGTTCTGGGACCTGTGCTCTTTGTGGTTTTTATAAATGTCTTGGATGAGGAAGTGGAAGGGTGGGTTAGTAAGTTTGCTGATGACACAATGGTTGGTGGAGTTGTCAATAGTGTTGAGGGCTGTTGCAGGTTACAACAGGACATTGTCAGGATGCACAGCTGGGTTGAGAAGTGGCAGATGGAGTTCAACCTAGATAAATGTGAAGTGATTCATTGTGCAAGGTCGAATTTGAATGCTGAATACAGAGTTAAAGGCAGGATTCTTGGAAGTGTGGAGGAACAGAAGGATCTTGGGGTTCACGTACATAGAGCCCTCAAAGTTGCCACCCAGGTTGATAGGGTTGTTAAGGCGTATGGTGTGTTGGCTTTCATGAATAGGGGGATTGAGTTTAAGAGCTGCAAGGTTTTGCTGCAACTTTATAAAACCCTGGTTAGGCCACACTTGGAATATTGAGTCCAGTTCTGGTCGCCTCATTATAGGAAGGATGTTCTTATGAAGAAAGGTTGAGGGAGCTAGGGCTTTTCTCATTGGAGTGAAGAAGGCAGAGAGGTGACTTGATAAAGGTGTACAAGGTGATGAGAGGCATGGATAGAGTGGATAGCCAGAGACTTTTCCCCAGGGCGGAAATGGCTGTCATGAGGGGACATAATTTTAAGGTGATTGGAGGAAGGTACAGGGGAGATGTCAGAGGTCGGTTCAGAGTGGTGGGTGCACTGCCAGCGGAGGTGGTGGAGTCAGTCATTAGGGACATTTAAGTGACTCTTGGACAGGCACATGAACAGCAGTAAATTGAAGGGGTGCAGGTTAGGCTGATCTTAGAATGGGATAAGTGGTCGGCACAACATCGTGGGTCGAAGGGCCTGTACTGTACTGTTCTATGTTTTATGTTCGAAGCCTTAGACGTCCTGACCCATGGCTCTAACTTCTTGCCGCAGGTCTTCTGCTGCAGACGGCACCTGTTCAGCGTTGACCTGAGTACTGCGCATTATCAGCAACATCTCCTGCGCATGAAGGCAGTTTGACTCCTCCAACTGTATCTGCAGGTGCTGGAAAATCGCTGACACACTCATAAATTCTGGCTCTGTGTCTGCCTCTCTACCAGTGATGGGATCGTACTTTCCAGACGTGTGATATCTGCCTGAACGATTGATGTTCCCTGGGATTGGGCAGCCCTCCCACCGTCTGCTCCCTTGGGAGGCCCTGCCTCCACCTGTTGTGCTGCAGCATGGGTGACATCCACACCTGAAGTGACCCAGGAGCTTCTTCACTAAAATGTTCCACTGAGGTGACAGTCTCAGTAATGCTAGAGGTTACAAATGACAGCAGTGCCAAGAGGTCTGTGACTTCCCCAGAATGGTGCTTCGGGGTGTACTGGGGATGTGACTGGGGGATAGTGGCCCTGGATAGCCCAGCCTCATCTGATGGTGGTCCTGAAAGGTGAAAGACATGGTGAAATCTCAGGAAGGGGTGGTCTGTGGGAGGGGGGTGACTCACTTACTATAGGGGCATCAGTGTTGCATTAGGCTCTCACTTGTTAGTAACATCCCAAATTCCTTGTCAGCCACTGTCCTTTCCTCCGTCTCACCTGCTAGCTGCATTGCCCTCTCTTCAGCTGGAGTGTGCACCCACAGTTCAGGAATGCCTTCTCCAGCCTTTTAGCGCCCGCACCAATTATGGGCCGCCTTATTTTTGGGGACACAAAGGACAGAGTGAAACGTTGGCGGCGATTTCTATAGGGGCTCTGTAGCTGGTGGCATGTGTGTACAAAGCTGGCCAGAAATACATGTGTTGGGGTTTGGTGGAGGGTGGGTTGTAAGGGAGATGCAGGCAGATGGGGTGTGGTTGGCCTCTCCGAGTTTGAGGGGCGATTCCAGAGGCACAGAGGTGGTAACTCATTCAAGCTGCCCTGAGGAGATCATCTTTTTGTGGCGCTGAGTCCAGTCCTCCTCGTCAGGCTGGCAGCACTGACCACCTCTTCCACCTTCTCCCAGGCACTGCTGCTGCTGATGGCAGGTTTTAATCTCTGCCCCACCCTGAGGACGAGGGTGCCCTCCTCTCCTCCACCGCATACATCCTACTGTCCATTTCAGTTTCACAAAATTTAAGCAGTTCCAGCTTGTCGGGCTCTTTAGCGATAATTCCGGCCCCAGTGAATCAGATGCCAGCGGGAATGGGAATTGCTCACAATTCACATGGGTAGAGTGCTGGTCTATGTGCACGTCCGGAATTGGTAAATGAATAGCACCCCCAACGGAAACATGAATCGCATTCAGTTCAGTTCCGGCAGAAACACTTAGAGCTGGATTCTCTGTTTCAACGGCTAAGTGCAGGCACCAGCGGAGCATGTTTGGTCGGCGCGAAACGCTCACCAATTCTGGGACCAGTGAGGGGCTAGTACCGCCGGTGGGTGAAACTCCTGCCTCCCACATTGAAAACAGCCAGGTCCCGGGCCATGCATGCGCACGTCTAACGACCTGCAGCAGTCGCACCGATGGCGGCGGCCGTGCATGGGCCCGACCCTGCAACCCACCCCCTACCAGTACCCCCGGCCAGCAGCACGGATCTGGGCCGAGTGTGGCGGTGCTTGACGCAGTCCGCAGCCTCCACACCGGGTTCCTGCACAACTGAAACCACACGTCCCGCGCCGTTGGGAACTCAGTTCACCAGGAGCGGAGCATCACGGCTGGGCCGGACGATGATGCGTCAACGCCGTTGCAACGCGCGTGTCGCGATAATGCCATTTCCGAGGGGGCAGAGCATGGCTGACCGGTGCCGGCCCCGATTTCAGCATCGGAGCACATTCTCCGCCCGATCTGCGAACACTATTTTAGCATCGGGCAATGGAGAACGCAGCCCCTGATTTGCCTAGTTCTCAAGACATAAGTAATACTAATAGAACTCTTTTGATACGCATTGAGAGCCATGAGACTAAAGTAACCTTGAATTGATTTTAATCCTTTATCTTTCATAAATATAAAGAATTAAAATTTTCAGCTAGGAAAGATCTACACTTGGTCACAATTTATAGAAATGGAGCATTCAAGCATAGTGTAGAAAGGTGCCCAGATAAAAGTACCGTACCTGAAGCACATAGCATACGACACAACATAGAACATACAGTGCATTCGGCCTATCAAGTCTGCACCGACCCACTTAAGCCCTCACTTCCACCCTCACCCCGTAACCCAATAACCCCTAACCTTTTTGATCACTAAGGGCAATTTATCATGGCCAATCCACCTAACTTGCACGTTTTTGGACTGTGAGAGGAAACTCCGGAGCACCCGGAGGAAACCCACGCAGACACGGGACGAACGCGCAGACTCCGCACAGTGACCCAGTGTGAAATCGAACCTGGGACCCTGGCACTGTGAAGCCACAGTGCTATCCATTTGTGCTCCAATGCTGCCCTATATATATATATATATATATATAAAACTGTAATTACTCTGATTTATTTAGCACCTATTGATGTAGTGAGATGTTTCAAGGTGCTTCGTAGATGCGTGATCAGACCTAACCAAAAAATATATATTGGACCCAATTTTAACTGTGTAACTGAATAGGATTTGAGCGATTTTAAGATCCGATCCATTAAGACAGGTGACAAAAAGTATAGTCAAGGAGTGTTTTTAATGTTAGTAATGGAGAACGGCAATGACAAAAGTGAACATGGGACTATTAAAGATAGATACAGACAAGACAATAAAGAGATCCTCTTCTCAGTGGTGGAAGAGGGAGAAAATGCCAGGAAACTAGAAATAGGCCAAGGGGTTAGTCGATTTAATGTAAGTTTGCTTTTAAGGAAAGGGTAATGGAGAAACTAAAGTGACTTAACATAGAAAACTGACCAAGATCGGGCTACTTCTGAGCTTTTAAAATAAAAAGCGAGCAAATTGAAGTTGCCTTGGTCATAACTTTCCAAAATCGCAGAAGTTGTGAATTTATAACTGTTACTTCAGAAGGAGGGGAAGAAGAAATTAAGTAACCACCAACCTGGCAGTTTAGTTTCAAGTTTGAGGGGGTTTTGGGGATCTTGCCTGAAGAGACAGAAGAGCACACAAAAAGAGTTAACATGAATTTATGAAGTGCAAGTCATTCCTGATTGGTCTGGTTAAAGTTTTGATCAACAGACTGGGAGAGAATGATGTCTCGATGGGGCTAGAGGGTGGTGGCTGGCAGCAGACTGCGGGATTGAATATGGAGGCAGGAGGATCACACCACACTTAGATCAGAATATTTTTAACACGTACCTTGTTAATTGTGCCCTGCAGTTGACTCTTTAAGGAATCCACCTATTAGGCCACATATTGGACCTGGTTTACCGGAATGCACCTGATGTGGTGACAGTTGCATTCAGGGCAATCAAATTAATAGAGGGAGCCTCAAACCATTGTTAGATTCCTTATTTGGCTATGCAATGGGCCTAATGTTTGTTTCACACTTAGACCCTGGACACCTTTTTGCTTACTTGCACCAATGGTGGGCAGCGAACTTCGGATTTGTATATTGTGTGCTTCCTGCCCTGAATATTGGAGGATAATATTCACTTAATGCTCGAAAACAAGTGTGGTGCCATATAATTTCTAGGCTTAATTTCAGGGTCCCAGGTTCGATTCCACACTGGGTCACTGTGCGGAGTCTGCACGTTCGTCCCGTGTCTGCGTGGGTTTCCTCCGGGTGCTCCGGAGTTTCCTCCCACAGTCCAAAAACGTGCAAGTTAGGTGTTCCATATCAGCTGGATATCAGCTTTTACCATGTTTATTAATTACTTGGATGAAAGAATATAGAGTTGTATATCCAAGTTTGCAAATGACATGGGGCACTGTAAGGGCCTTTCTTCTTGATTCCCTTAATTTCTATTTCTTTTACTTTGTCTTTATCACTTTTGGTCCAAGAAACTTTAATGGAGACATACCTTTAAGTCAAGCAGAGGATATGAGGAACTCAATTTTCAAAGTAGTCCACTGTGCCACAGTAGGTTTTAAATTTTGAAACGTAGAACCCAGACTTTATGGCACTCGAGAGATTGGAGTTGGCTGTTCGATTGGTTGACCGGTGGCTAAGGATTGACCAGCGACAGTATTCTGCCTGGCAACAGACAGCGATTGGGTCCTGCCAGTTGTTTTTTTCAGAGGAGCTAGCAGAAAGAAAGCTTTTAAACTCTTGAGAGGAGAATCTGTGTGTTACTCTCTCTGTAAAATGTTTCCTGCCTGCTGTTCGAGTCTGCAGAGAAATCTTGAGACCCTGAAGGCCTAGACTGAAGGAAAATCAAACTGGAAGACGTCCATCTGAAGCAGAGATGCTTATCCTTTAACTTTTAGTATTTTTTTACACCCCTCTTTCCACTCTGTTTGTTGTGCATGTAGAGGATGTGGTGAGTTAAAGAGGGCGGGGTTGGAGATTAGTTAGTTAACCAGTTGCATTTGTTGCTTATTTAATTATAGTTACTGTTATTAATTATGAGGGAGCCCAGAGTATATATCTGCTTGGGAACAAAAACCGTATAGAGTGGTTGCTGAAAAAAAAGTTGAAGACAAATTTAGGATTTCGCCCATTTGGAACACCATCCTAATGGAAGGTATTATTGAGAAGAATTATCATTTTTATTATTTTACAGGCAATAGAGGATATCTCCAGACCAGAGGAAAAATAGTTCCACATTTGTTACTTTGTGCATTTAAGGCATGAGTGGAATGCTGACAAACTCTCATAATATCCAATCTGAAAGGAGCAACAAGAAAATAACTTGCTCCCCTGGTGTTTGAGTTGGTATTTGCGATGCTGAACTATACAAATCCGAATGATCCGGGTTTAATCCTCCATAAATATTGAATTAATGATCTCAACTAGGTCAGCAGTTAGGGTGCTAACATTGGCTTCATTACCCTCATAGCTATGGCAAGACCAGCGCTCCAGATCTTGAAGTAGTTGTCCTTTTGGAAAGTGTAAATTGGTATTTTGGGTAAGGATAGAAAAAAATTATGATTTTCACAGACAAATAAAGTGCCAAAACCATATCTTGACTGCATATTTCATGTTGTGTACTTTGGATAAGAAAAGATCATGAGGCTAATGCAGCCTTACTGGAAATCCTTTTTGAAATCATTCCTTACTGGAGTCATCTCCATAACCCTATAATTTCTTCCTCTGTCTCCTGGGAGCAGCAATGAAAGCGACCTGGAGTCATTCAGGAAATAACTGAGAAAACAATCCCATTCCACCACATTGCCCCCCCCCCCCCCCCCCCATCCAATGAGAAACTCTAGGCTTGGCTATTATTCAAAATCTCAGTTTCCCACTTAAATTACATACATAATGTCTTTGTGTATATAATAGTCTTTCTATCTAATTCCTGAACAGCAAGGCAATAAAAGATCCCAATTTAATGCTGAACTATTCTTTGGTAGGATGCCTTTGCGTATGTAGTGTGTGTGTTGTAGTTATTATTCTCCTGGGAGATGACGCAAGCTCAAAATTATTCACTTTGGATTGCGAAATCCGAATCCTGAGGGTGTAAAAGACAATGTATAAACACAATTCTTCTTTTATGATGGGGAAGAATGAACCCATATCCTACCACATTAATACATTGCATCAAAGTTGCAATGTCCTGTACTTTAGAAGGCTCTGGTCAGACGCCATTTGGAGGATTGTGAGCAGTTTTGGGCCCCGTATCTAAGGAAGGATGTGCTGGCCTTGGAAAGGGTCGAGAGGAGGTTCACTAGAATGATTCCTGGAATGAAGAGCTTGTCATATGAGGAATGGTTGAGGACTCTGGGACTATACTCGTTGGAGTTTAGAAGGATGAGGGGGGATCTTATTAAAACTTACAGTTTACTGGTCGGCCTGGATAAAGTGGACCTGTAAAGCATGTTTCCACTAGTAGGAAAAACTAGAAGCAGACTAAAGGGACGATAGAGATGAGGAGGAATTTCTTCAGCCAGAGGGTGGTGAATCTGTGGGACTCTTTGCCCACAAGGCTGTGGAGGCGAAATCACTGAGTATCTTTAAGACAGAGATAGATAGGTTTTTGATCAATAAGGAGCTCGGGGGTTATGGGGAGAAGGCAGGAGAATGGAGATGAGAAAAATATCAGCCATGGTTGAACGGCAGAGCAGACACCATGCGCCTTGTGACCTAATTCTGCTCCTATATCTATGGTCTATTTGCTGTTTTTCATCTTTGCATCTTCTCATGGACAGTTTATAATGTGCCACTGATTGACAGCCGAGGCAATAGGAACACATTTTGCAAAGCTTGGTATTTTGCAGTACACACCTTAATCTAGATTAGTCTTGGGCTTGCAACCAAAAAGATGCAATACAATGCATCTGGATTGTATTATCCTTTCCATTTTATTCTTTAGTGCTGAAGCTGTTGAAAACATTTCCATCATCTCCTTTAGATTTACAATATTTGCCATTGCTAGAGCCAAGTCAATCCCTTCATTTAATTGCTGTTGGTTTTTCCTCTCCTGATTGTTTTTCCCCTGAGAATATATTGCATATTTTCTTTGAATACACATATTAAGTTAATAATCACTATACTGCATCAGATCCATGTAAAATAAATTTATAGCCTTAAAAGTTTTATTTTTCAAGCAAGCAAGTACTGGCAGGAGCAGAATTCCAAGAGTTCATTAATTTAAATGCTCCAAAATGCATGGTTAATTTTAAGTGTCATCATCAGTGTAAAACATTATTTAAAAATACACCTTCCAGAAAATAATTGAGTTAAAGTAAATATATTCTGAAGATGGGAAAGCTCCAGAAATATTGTTTTGTCATTCCTTTGCACATCACTTGTAATTTTAAAAAAATTTAAGCCATCCACTGATTCAAGAGGGAAAACTGCAATAGACCTCTAGAATTTGTGATGTGGAGTGGTTCACATTTCTCACCTAATGTATATATTACTCTGATGCTCACACTGACTCATTGACAAACTGGCGGGGATTTGCTTTTGTTTTTCCTCTGGAAATATATGCTCCAGTCCCCAACCATTGAAAAATATGGCATGATTCAGGGTGACTTTCAGATTTTCATGCGAGGTATGGGTAAGTACAAGCCTCCACTCCATCTTTCTCTTTTGTCTCTGCTGAAAACAAGACTTCAGAACTTGGTTTCCGATAACTCACAGTTCAACATTGCATCATCCCCTGACCAGATACAACTTGGTGATATGGTGGTCCTTTACGAATAGTTCTTGGATGGTCCACTCATTTATGAGTTATTGATCATGTCGTCATCTGTTGGACATAGCAAGATTATCCATGTCGTTCTGTGAATACTTAGTAATGTTCATATCTAATTACTGTTGAAATTACTTTTTTTTAAAAATATATTTATTAAAGTTTTTTAACACAATTTTTCTCCCTTACAAACAATAACCCCCCCCCCCCCCCGTAACAAAGAAAAACGAGAAATCGCGCAGAGCAAGATATATACATGGCAAAATGATATATTTACACAGCTTTGTACACTGGCCCTCACCCGTACGTGCCAGTTTCCCCAACCCTTCATGTTATCTCTTGCTCAACCACCCTCCCAGGCAGTCCCCCCTTTCTCCCCCCCCCCCCCCCCCTCGCTCCCCTCCCAGGATTTCCCCCACTTCTTTCAACTCCTGGTGTATTTCCGACACCTTGCCCTCCCCGACCCATACACCCGAGATCACCCTATCTTGAACTTCTTGTGCCGGGAGCAACTGGAATTCCCTCACCTGTCGCCTCACAAACGCCCTCACCTGCATATATCTAAAGGCATTTCCCGGGGGTAACTCTAACTTCTCCTCCAGTGCCCCTAGGCTCGCAAACGTCCCGTCGATGAACAGGTCCCCCATTCTTCCAATCCCCGCCCGATGCCAGCTCTGGAATCCCCCCCTGTCCATCTTCCCCGGGACAAACCGGTGGTTACCCCTGACCGGGGACCACACCGATGCTCCCATTGCACCCCGGTGCCGTCTCCACTGGCCCCAGATCCTTAGCGTTGCCGCCACCAACGAGCTCGTGGTATACTTTGTCGGCGGTAGCGGTGCCGTCGCCAACGCCCCCAGGCTCGTTCCTTTACAGGACACCATCACCATCCTCTTCCATGCCGCCCCCTCTCCCTCCATAACCCACTTGCGGATCATCGCCACATTTGCTGCCCAGTAGTAACTCCCCAGGTTTGGCAGCGCCAACCCTCCTCGGTCCCTACTGCGTTCCAGGAACCCTCTCCTTACTCTCGGGGTCTTATTTGCCCACACAAACCCCATAATACTCCTGCCTACTCTCTTAAAAAAGGCCTTAGTGATCACGATGGGAAGGCACTGAAACAGAAACCTCGGAAGGACCACCATTTTGACCGACTGCACTCTACCCGCCAGCGAGAGCGGTAACATGTCCCATCTTTTGAAATCCTCCTTCATTTGCTCCACCAACCTCGTCAGATTATGTAGGGTCCCCCAACTCCTGGCTATCTGGATCCCCAGATACCGAAAGCTCCCCTCCGCCCTCCTGAGCGGCAGGTCCCCTATCCCTCTTTCTTGGTCCCCCGCCTGTAATACAAAGAGCTCACTCTTCCCTACATTGAGTTTATAGCCCGAAAACTCCCCAAACTCCCTTAGAGTCTGCATGACCTCCACCATCCCTTCCATTGGATCCGCCACGTACAGCAACAGGTCATCCGCATATAGCGACACCCGATGCTCTTCTCCCCCTCGGACCACCCCCCTCCATTTATTAGACTCCCTCAATGACATGGCCAATGGTTCGATCGCCAATGCGAACAACAGGGGGGACAGGGGTCACCCCTGCCTCGTCCCTCGGTACAGTTGAAGGTACTCCGACCTCCGCCGGTTCGTCACTACACTCGCCATCGGGGCTCTGTAAAGGAGCTTAACCCAATTGATAAACCCTACCCCGAACCTACGCAGCACCTCCCAGAGGTACTCCCACTCTACTCAGTCAAAGGCCTTCTCCGCGTCGATAGCTGCCACTATCTCCGCCTCTCCCTCCTCCGATGGCATCATTATCACGTTTAAGAGCCGCCGCACATTGGTGTTTAGTTGCCTGCCCTTTACAAATCCCGTCTGGTCCTCGTGGATTACCCCCGGGACACAATCCTCGATCCTCGTGGCCAGCACTTTTGCCAGCAACTTTGCATCCACATTGAGGAGCGAGATCGGCCTGTACGATCCACATTGCAGTGGGTCCTTGTCCCGCTTTAGGATCAAAGAAATTGTCGCTTCCGACATTGTCGGGGGCAGGGTCCCCTCCTCTCTTGCCTCATTAAAGGTCCTCACCAGTAGCGGGGCCAACAGGTCTGCGTACTTCCTGTAGAACTCCACCGGGAATCCGTACGGTCCCGGGGCCTTCCCCGCCTGCATGCTCCCCAAACCCTTGCTCAGCTCCTCCAACCCAATTGGTGCCCCCAAACAAGCCACCTCTTGCTCCTCCACCTTCGGGAATCTCAGCTGATCTAGGAATCGTCTCATCCCCTCTTCCCCCGCTGGGGGCTGGGATCTGTACAGCTCTTCGTAAAAGGCCTTGAATACCTCGTTTATTTTTGTTGCACTCCGAACCGTGGCTCCCCTTCCATCTTTGACTCCCCCTATTTCCCTCGCTGCCATCCTCTTACGGAGCTGGTGTGCCAGCATCCGACTAGACTTTTCCCCATACTCGTAGGTCGCCCCCTGCGCTTTCCTCCACTGTGCCTCCGCCTTCCCTGTGGTCAACAGGTCAAACTCCGTCTGGAGCCGTCGTCTTTCCCCAAGTAATCTTTCCTCCGGGGCCTCTGCGTATCTCCTGTCCACTCTCAAAATCTCCCCCACTAACCTCTCCCTTTCCATACCCTCTGTCTTCTCCCTATGAGCCCTAATGGAAATTAGCCCTCCCCCTGATCACCGCCTTCAACGCCTCCCATACCACCCCCACCCGCACCTCCCCGTTGTCGTTGGCCTCCAAGTACCTTTCAATACACCCCCTCACCTTTCCACACACCACCTCATCCGCCAGCAGTCCCACATCCAGCCACCACAACGGGCTTTGGTCCCTCTCCTCTCCCAGCTCCAGTTCCACCCAGTGCGGGGCATGGTCCGAAACGGCTATAGCCGAATACTCCGTCCCCTCCACCCTCGGGATGAGCGCCCTACCCAGAACAAAGAAATCTATCCGGGAGTAGGCTTTGTATACATGGGAGAAGAAAGAAAATTCCCTGGCCTGCGGCCTTGCAAACCGCCATGGGTCCACTCCCCCCATCTGATCCATAAACCCCTTAAGTACCTTGGCCGCTGCCGGCCTCTTTCCAGTCCTTGATTTGGAGCGGTCCAGTGCTGGATCCAACACTGTATTGAATTCCCCTCCCATTATCAGGCCTCCTATCTCCAGGTCCGGAATGCGCCCCAACATGCGCTTCATGAATCCTGCATCATCCCAGTTCGGGGCATATACATTTACCAACACCACCCACGTCCCTTGCAGCCTACCGCTCACCATTACATATCGCCCTCCATTGTCCGCTACAATAGTCTTGGCCTCAAATGACACCCGCTTTCCTACCAATATTGCCACCCCTCTATTCTTCGCGTCCAGTCCCGAGTGGAATACCTGTCCTACCCATCCCTTTCTTAACCTGACCTGGTCTGCCACCATCAGATGTGTCTCTTGGAGCATGGCCACGTCTGCCTTCAGTCCCTTTAAGTGCGCGAACACTCGGGCCCTCTTCACCGGCCCATTCAGGCCCCTCACATTCCACGTTATCAGCCGGATTGGAGGGGCTCTCGCCCCGCCGACTAGCCATCTCCTTTTCTGGGCCAGTCCCGTGCCCACGCCTCCCTCACCGTCCACTCCCCCAGAGGGGGGACCCCCGTCCCGACCACCTCTTCTGTGTCCCATTCCCTTTCGGCCAGTGCAGCAGCAACCCTTTTTCCCCCTCCCCTCTCCCCTCCCCCCCCCCCCCCCCGCCAGACCCGTCTAGCTTTTTTGCTCCCCCATGTCACTCCCGTAAGTCAGCTGACGCCTGCTGACCCCGGCTTCCCCCGCCGTCCCATTGACCTCCCCGCGTGGGAGTCTCCCAATCCATATGCATTCCTTCGTTCCCCTTCCCGCCTTTCTTCCCGCGTGCGGGAAAAAACCCCGCGCTTGCCAAAGCCCGCTCCACCCCCTCTGGCGCAGCTCCTGTCGCGGCCTTGTATCTCTCCCCCAGCCCATGTAACATTTCCTGCGCGTGATTGACCCCCTATATACAACAACCATCACACATCAAACCCCAAAACATCCCCCCCCACCCTCACAAACCCTCAGTTAGAGTCCAACTTTTCGGCTTGTACAAAGGTCCACGCCTCTTCAGGCGTTTCGAAGTAATAGTGTTGGCCCTTGTATGTGACCCACAGTCGCGCTGGCTGCAGCATTCCGAATTTCACTTCGCCGCATTGGCCCGGTTGAAACCCGCTCTCCACTTTGCAACCTCCGTGCTCCAGTCCGGGTATATTCGGATCTCTGCATTGTCCCACTTACTGCTCCGCTCCTTCTTGGCCCATCTCAGGACCCACTCTCTGTCCGTCAACCGGTGGAACCTCACCACCATCGCCCTTGGCGGCTCATTTGCCTGGGGCTTCGTCAGCACCCGATGTGCCCCGTCCAACTCCAGCGGCCTCGAAGGAGCCTTCGTGCCCATCATCGCCTCGAGCATCGTGCTCGCGTATGCCCCGGCATCAGCTCCCTCCACTCCCTCAGGGAGACCCAGGATTTGCAGATTCTCCTTGACCTGTTCTCCAGGTCTTCGAGTCTTCCCGCCCACCTCTTGTGTAGCGCCTCGTTCTGCTCCACTCTCACCGCCAGGCCCACGAGCTCGTTCTGACTGACTCTTTTCTGTACCTCCTGGATCTTAGCTTCGTGGGCCTTCTGCGTGATCCCGAGTCCTTCAATTGCCGAAAGCATAGGCGCCAACATCTCTTTGCGCATCTCCTCGCGCTGCTCCTCGAAGCAGCGCTTGATGAACTCCTGCAGCTCCCCTTTGTCCCTGGCCGCCGCCATTTTGTTTTCTTTCCCTCGCTTCTCCCGTTGCTCCAGTGCCGCTCCTTTGGTCGTTACACTTTTGGTCCGTTTCATAGAAGTTGGCAGTGTTTGCTTCACCAGTCTGCCCCAAAAAGTCTATGGAAACTCCTAAAAAAGGTCTGAGAGTCGGCTCCAGACGGGAGCTGCCGAATGCGTGACCTACTCCGCCACCAGAAGCCTCGTCCCTGCTTCTTCAATGGCCCTGGTAGTTCTTTTCCCAGTTGTTCACTCTGCTGCTAGAATTCACCTTTGATAGAGTCAAGCCAGATTGCAGCTTTAAACTTGCCTGCATGCTGGAAGAGGCCCTCTGTGGTGGTATGTATTAGGGGTCATGTGGGACTGTGAAGCCATGATGCTATTGGCTGACAGATCCTGGGTCCTGGTAGGCTGCTGACTCCTGGCTCCGCCCTGAAGGCGGAGTATAAGAACCCGATCTTCTCCCCGCTGCTTCATTCTGTTGCTGAACTGCTGGGGACAAGTCTCGCTTAATAAAGCCTCAATCGACTTCATCACTTCTCATCTCTCTCGTAAGTCATTGTACGCTACAATTTATTAAGCGAGCTTAAAGGACTATGGAGCTCCGGATCGCCCCGGAATGCCTGCGGATCAGCCCCCACGAAGCGAACTCGGCAGCAGTATTTAAACACTGGCAAGCATGTTTTGAAGGCTACCTCCGAACGGCCCCCGGCCGGATCACAGAAGACCAGAAAATGCAGGTCCTGCATTCGAGGGTAAGCCCGGAAATTTACCCTCTCTTAGAAGACGCAGAGGATTTCCCGACGGCGCTCGCATTACTGAAGAGCATCTACGTTCGCCCCGTGAACCAGGTCTACGCGCGCTACCAACTCGCAACGAGACGGCAAAGTCCCGGAGAATCGCTAGAAGAATTCTACGCCGCGCTGCTAATTTTGGGACGGTGCTGCAGCTGCCCGCCGGTGAACGCGATCGAACACACGGACATGCTAATTCGCAATGCTTTTGTGGCAGGTATGAACTCTCCCCAAATCCGCCAAAGACTTTTAGAAAGAGAGTCGTTAGGACTCTGAGGCACGGGCCATTGCAGCTTCCCTAGATGTGGCCTCGCAAAACGCCCGCGCCTACGCCCCCGACCGCGCGGCAGCCTCTTGGGCTCCGTGGACGCCCGTCGCGACAACCCCCCCCCCCCCCACAGGCTTGCGCGGTTAAAGCGCCAGACCATCCCGGGGGGGCCCACTGCTATTTCTGCGGGCAAGCGAAACACCCCCGGCAGCGCTGCCTGGCCTGCGCAGCTATTTGTAAAAGCTGTGGCAAGAAGGGCCATTACGCGGCTGTGTGCCGGTCCCGGGGGGTCGCCGCAATCCCCGGAGAAGAACGAGCCCAGCATAGCCCAAACGCTCCCCAACCCCCCCAGCGCCCCATGTGCGACCCGCGGGTGCCGCCATTTTGGGTCCCGGGCACCACGAGGAGAGGATGGGCGCTGCCATCTTGTGACCCCCCCAGCCACGTGCGATTCATGGGGCGGCCATTTTGCCCACCCCCGACCACGTGCGATCCATGGGGGTGGCCATTTTGTCCACCCTCGGCCGCGTGCGATTCATGGACGCCGCCATCTTGGATGACAACGAAGGACCCCAGCATCAACTGCTCCACGGGGTCCGAAGAAGACGCCGCGACACTACTACCACGGCTGGCTTCGGTGACTCTGGATCAATCACGGCCCCGGACGCTCCAGACGACGACAACAATGGTGCTGATCAACGGACACGAGACATCATGCTTGATCGACTCCGGGAGCACCGAAAGTTTCATCCACCCCGACACGGTAAGACGCTGTTTTCTGACCATCCATCTAAGTACGCAAAAGATTTCCCTAGCTGCAGGATCCCACTCCGTAGAGATCAAAGGATTCTGCATCGCGAACCTAACGGTGCAAGGGAGGGAGTTTAAAAACTACAGGTTCTACGTCCTTCCCCAACTCTGCGCGCCCACATTACTGGGATTAGATTTCCAGTGTAACCTGCAGAGCCTAACATTTCAATTCGGCGGCCCAATACCCCCACTCACTATCTGCGGCCTCGCAACTCTCAAGGTTGAACCGCTGTCCTTGTTTGCAAACCTCACCCCGGATTGCAAACCCGTCGCCACTAGGAGCAGACGGTACAGCGCCCAGGACCGGATATTTATTCGGTCTTAAGTCCAGCGGTTGCTGAAGGAAGGCATAATCCAGTCCAGGAATAGTCCCTGGAGAGCCCAGGTGGTAGTAGTAAAGACCGGGGAGAAGCAAAGGATGGTCATAGACTATAGCCAGACCATCAACAGGTACACACAGCTAGATGCGTACCCTCTCCCCCGCATATCCGACATGGTAAATCGGATTGCCCAGTATAAGGTTTTCTCCACCGTGGACCTCAAGTCCGCCTACCACCAGCCCCCCATCCGCCCAGGTGACCGCAAGTACACAGCCTTCGAGGCAGACGGGCGTCTATACCACTTCCTAAGGGTCCCATTTGGTGTCACGAACGGGGTCTCGGTCTTCCAACGGGAGATGGACCGAATGGTTGACCAGCACGGGTTGCAGGCCACGTTCCCGTATCTCGACAACGTAACCATCTGCGGCCACGATCAGCAGGACCACGACGCCAACCTCCAAAAATTCCTCCAGACCGCTAACGCCCTGAACCTCACAACGAGGAAAAGTGCGTTTTTAGCACAAACCGGTTGGCCATCCTGGGATACGTAGTGCGCAATGGGATAATAGGCCCCGACCCCGAACGCATGCGCCCCCTTATGGAATTTCCCCTCCCCCACTGCTCCAAAGCCCTGAAACGTTGCCTGGGTTTCTTTTCATATTACGCCCAGTGGGTCCCCCAGTATGCAGACAAGGCCCACCCGCTAATACAGACCACTACCTTCCCCCTGTCGACAGAGGCTCGGCAGGCCTTCAGCCGCATCAAAGCGGATATCGCAAAGGCCACGATGCGCGCCATCGACGAGTCCCTCCCCTTCCAGGTCGAGAGCGACGCCTCCGACGTAGCTCTGGCGGCCACCCTTAACCAAGCGGGCAGACCCGTGGCCTTTTTCTCCCGAACCCTCCACGCCTCAGAAATCCGCCACTCCTCAGTGGAAAAGGAAGCCCAAGCCATAGTGGAAGCTGTGCGACATTGGAGGCATTACCTGGCCGGCAGGAGATTCACTCTCCTCACCGACCAACGGTCGGTAGCCTTCATGTTCGATAATGCACAGCGGGGCAAAATTAAAAATGACAAGCTCTTAAGGTGGAGGATCGAGCTCTCCACCTTCAACTAGGAGATCTTGTACCGTCCCGGAAAGCTGAACGAGCCGTCCGATGCCCTATCCCGCGGCACATGTGCCAACGCACAAATGGACCGCCTCCAAGCCCTCCACGAGGACCTCTGCCACCCGGGGGTCACTCGGTTCTACCATTTCATAAAGTCCCGCAACCTCCCCTACTCTGTGGAGGAGGTCCGTACAGTCACCAGGAACTGCCACATCTGCGCAGAGTGCAAACAGCACTTTTTCAGGCCGGATAGAGCGCACCTGATCAAGGCTTCCCGCCCCTTTGAACGCCTCAGTTTGGATTTCAAAGGGCCCCTCCCCTCCACCGACCGCAACGCATACTTCCTGAACGTGGTGGACGAGTACTCCCGCTTCCCCTTCGCCATCCCCTGCCCTGACATGACAGCGGCCACAGTCATTAAAGCCCTTGGCACCATATTCACACTGTTCGGTTGCCCCGCATATATCCATAGCAACAGGGTGTCCTCCTTCATGAGTGACGAGCTGCGCCAGTTCCTGCTCAGCAAGGGCATAGCCTCGAGCAGGACGACCAGCTACAACCCCCGGGGGAACGGGCAAGGAGAGAGGGAGAACGGCACGGTCTGGAAGACCGTCCTGCTGGCCCTACGGTCCAGTGATCTCCCAGTTTCCCGGTGGCAGGAGGTCCTCCCGGATGCTCTTCACTCCATCCGGTCGCTGCTGTGTACCACCACTAACCAAACGCCTCATGAGCGCCTCCTTGTCTTCCCCAGGAAGTCCTCCTCCGGAACGTCACTGCCGACCTGGCTGGCGGCCCCATGACCCATCTTGCTCCGGAAACATGTGCGGGCGCACAAATCGGACCCGTTGGTCGAGAGGGTTCACCTTCTCCACGCGAACCCGCAGTACGCCTACGTGGCGTACCCCGACGGCCGACAGGACACGGTCTCCCTGCGGGACCTGCCGCCCGCCGGCAACACACACACCCCCCCCAACACCAATCATCCCCTCCCTATCACCGGCGCACCCCGCGACCGCCCCGTTCCCGGGAGGATCGGTCCTTCTCCCGTGCCCGCCCAGTAGTGAAACAGGAACGAACACCGAAACGCTCCCGGAGACGACAACGCCTGAACAAGCACCTGCACCACCACCGGGGCTGAGGCATTCGACGAGGAAGACCAGACCGCCCGCTCGACTCGTGGCATCCGCGTGACACCAAGAATGTTGTTGGATTGTAACAAAAAAAAAAAAATGTTTTCTCTTATAATTTTTTGAATAGTTTCACAAACTTTGTACATAGCCCAGTGTAGGGCTAAAACTGTAGTAACATGTCCGAAGTTTTCCTCCCAGGACCAGCCTTGTAAACCCCTACCACCATGCGAACCACCACCCCGCCGGGTTCCTTTTTAACAAGGGGTGAATGTGGTGGTATGAATTAGGGGTCATGTGGGACTGTGAAGCCGTGATGCTAGTGGCTGACAGACCCCGGGTCCTGGTTGGCTGCTGACTCCTGGCTCCGCCCTGAAGGCGGAGTCCAAGAACCCGAGCTTCTCCCCGCCGCTTCATTCTGTTGCTGAACTGCTGGGGACAAGTCTTGCTTAATAAAGCCTCAATCGACTTCATCACTTCTCGTCTCTCTCGTAAGTCATTGTGCGCTACACTCTCATCTACTGCTGCAGCACAAGCCAAATCTTTCACTGTTTCTGCCGGGTCTGGTAGCCAAATGACACAACACTCCTGGGGGACACTGTCAGGGGAATGCTGCAGCCTTCTTCCCACACCGGGAAATGTCAAACAAATGCCGTGGGGGCCCTGTAAAAGAGCCCAAAAGTCCGTTCCAAGCGGGAGCTGCCGACTATGCGACCTAGCTCTGCATAGCCGCACCCGGAAGTCTCTGTTGAAATTACTAATGTATCAACAGAGAAGTTTTCTTTTATTCATTTATGAGTGCCCATCCCTAGTTGCCCTGGCAAAGGTGGTGGTGAGCTGCCTTCTTGATCTGCTGCAGTCGCTGTGTTGTAGGTACACCCAATGTGCTGTTAGGGAGGGAATTACAGAATTTTGACCCGTGGGGGTGAAGGAAAGGGATTTCCAAGTCAGGATGGTGAGTGGTCATAGTATCAGAGAATCTACAGTGCAGAAGGAGGCCATTCGGCCCAACAAGTCTCCACCGGCCCTTGGAAAGAGCACCCTACTTAAGTCCATACCTCCACCCTGGGTGCAGATCTTAACTTGTGCATCCTTCAAAATAATATATAGCAGCATTCCTCCCCCTGTTTTCCCAGCGCACTGAACAAACCCCCAACTCCCGCCACCATCACATGGGCACTCTTGACCACCTCCTTAGTCTAAACACGCAGTGAACACTACCAGGGTTGCAATCTTGCTGTACATTCCTCCTCACCCTAGCCTCTAATTCCTTGCATTCATTCCTCAGCCTACAATGCTCCTTATGTTTTCACACTTCAGCATCAATCCTGACTCTACCTTCCTCATTTCCTGATAATCAACCTTTCCACCCTGGGGCAAAATTCTCCGTTATCGGCGCGAAGTCCGCCGATCGGCGCAAAAAGCGTCGCAAATCCGACTTGCGTCACGTCGGAAAAATGGGTCAAAAGTCTCCGGCCCGAAATGGGCTAGCAGCGACGTGACGGGATCCGCGCTTACGCACGTGGTTGACGCCGTGCAGCAGCATACACGCCGCACGGCGTGACGGCTCATAACGACGTGGTGCTCCCCCCCACCCGACCGGAACACCCGACTGGATGGCTGGCTGCCGCTCAGCACCGAGATTCGAGTCACGGGATGTGGAGGCGCTCCTGGACGCAGTGGAGCAGAGGAGGGAGGCCCTGTATCCCGGGCACGGCCGCAGAGTTGCCCCACGCCACAGCCGGCGTCTGTGGAGGGAGGTGGCAGAGGTCGTCACCGCTGTGGCCCTGACACCACGGACAGGCACCCAGTGCCACAAGAAGGTGAACGAACTCGTCAGAGCAGGCAGGGTGAGCCTCCCCCATATCCCCCCCATCTCCCATATCCCCCTCCCCATATCCCCCCCCTCCGCATATCCCCCCTCCGCATATCCCCCTCCGCATATCCCCCTCCGCATATCCCCCTCCCCATATCCCCCCTCCCCATATCCCCCCTCCCCATATCCCCCCTCCCCATATCCCCCCTCCCCATATCCCCCCTCCCCATATCCCCCCTCCCCATATCCCCCCCCCATGTCCCCCCTCCCCATGTCCCCCCTCCCCCATATCCCCCCTCCCCCATATCCCCCCTCCCCCATATCCCCCCTCCCCATATCCCCCCTCCCCATATCCCCCTCCCCATATCCCCCCTCCCCATATCCCCCCTCCCCCATATCCCCCCTCCCCCATATCCCCCCTCCCCCATATCCCCCTCCCCCATATCCCCCGCCCCCATATACCCCCTCCCCATATCCCCCTCCCCATATCCCCCCTCCCCATATCCCCCCTCCCCCATATACCCCCTCCCCCATATACCCCCTCCCCCATATCCCCCCTCCCCCATATCCCCCCTCCCCCATATCCCCCCTCCCCCATATCCCCCCTCCCCCATATCCCCCCTCCCCCATATCCCCCCTCCCCCATATCCCCCCTCCCCCATATCCCCCCTCCCCCATATCCCCCCTCCCCATATCCCCCCTCCCCATATCCCCCCTCCCCCATACCCCCCTCCCCCATACCCCCCTCCCCCATACCCCCCTCCCCCATATGCCCCTCCCCCATACCCCCCTCCCCCATACCCCCTTCCCCATACCCCCCTCCCCCATACCCCCCTCCCCATATCCCCCCTCCCCCATATCTCCCCCATATCCCCCCTACCCCATATCTCCCCCATATCCCCCCTTCCCCCATATCTCCCCCATATCCCCCCTCCCCCATATCCCCCCTCCCCCATATCTCCCCCATATCCCCCTCCCCATATCTCCCCATGTCCCCCTCCCCATATCTCCCCATGTCCCCCCTCCCCCATGTCCCCCCTCCCCCATGTCCCCCCTCCCCCATATCCCCCCTGCCCCATATCCCCCCCATCTCCCATATCCCCCCTCCCCCATATCCCCCCCATCTCCCATATCCCCCCATCTCCCATATCCCCCTCCCCCATATCCCCCCTCCGCATATCCCCCTCCGCATATCCCCCCTCCCCATATCCCCCCTCCCCATATCCCCCCTCCCCATATCCCCCCTCCCCATATCCCCCTCCCCATGTCCCCCCTCCCCCATATCCCCCCTCCCCCATATCCCCCCTCCCCCATATCCCCCCTCCCCATATCCCCCCTCCCCATATCCCCCCTCCCCCATATCCCCCCTCCCCCATACCCCCCTCCCCCATACCCCCCCTCCCCCATACCCCCCCTCCCCCATACCCCCCTCCCCCATACCCCCTCCCCCATACCCCCCTCCCCCATATCCCCCCTCCCCCATATCCCCCCTCCCCCATATCCCCCCTCCCCCATATCCCCCCTCCCCATATCCCCATATCCCCCTCCCCCATATCCCCCCTCCCCCATATCCCCTTCCCCCATATCCCCCTCCCCCTATATCCCCCTCCCCCTATCCCCTCCCCCATATCCCCCCTCCCCCATATCCCCCCTCCCCCATATCCCCCCTCCCCCATATCCCCCCTCCCCCATATCCCCCCCTCCCCCATATTCCCCCTCCCCCATATTCCCCCTCCCCCATATCCCCCCTCCCCCATATTCCCCCCCTCCCCCATATTCCCCCCTCCCCCATATTCCCCCCTCCCCCATATTCCCCCCCTCCCCCATATTCCCCCCTCCCCCATATTCCCCCCCTCCCCCATATTCCCCCCCTCCCCCATATTCCCCCCCTCCCCCATATTCCCCCCCTCCCCCATATCCCCAAGTGAATCCAGCCCTAACCTTAACCTCTGCAATGCACGCAGTGCCACTACCCAGGACACCCTTACCCAGGACACCCCTACCCGGGTCAGCCCTGCCCAGGACACCCCTACCCGGGACAGCACTACCCAGGAAGACGAAATACCGGACAGTGACTCAGAGTGGATGGGTGGAGACGAACCCCCACCCCAAAGTGCCATGGACTCAGAGTGGGACGAAGAGCACGACACAGCGCCACTGCTGCACCAACACCGTCCACCATCGCAGAAACACTCACCTCGGTTGGGCACTTTAGTGATGAGGCGTCTGGTACACTCACTGGTGCGCACAACACAGCCGTCCCGGTACAGCAGGTGGAAGTAGGAGCAGCAGAGGGGCCGTGCGGTCCGAGGGCAGCCCAGCCCAAGCGAACATCTGCCGCCCAGATGGATCCCGGGTTCCTGGAGTTACCACACCCACCCATAGATCCGATGCAACCACCGACCCGGAGACGAGCGAAGAGGGTGACGGCCGGCTTGCGGCGGCTGCAGTCGCAGGTGGAGGAGTCCACCCACGTCCAGGAGCTGGAAGTGGTGCCGGTCATGCGTGCCACCCAGGCCGACACCGCACGGGTGGCGTCCGCGGTGGAGGCAATGGGTGCGACGGTGTCAGACATGGGGAACGGTTTGCGAGGCCTGGGGCTTTCCGTGCAGGCGGCGTCTGTGGCCCAGGACATGGCTGCCCTCTCACAGGAGGTCATGAGCCAGTGCCAGCGCCAGATGGCAGAGGCGCTCAACACCATGGCCCAGTCTCAGCAGTCCATAGCCCAGTCCCTGCAGGCCATGGCCCAGTCTCATCAGGCCATGGCCCAGTCTCTGCAGGCCATCGCTGAGGGCATCGGCGCCAGTGGCCATGTGCGAGCCGGCGTCGCACTGTCACAGACAGGGTTTGCCAACCCCCTGAGCTCCATGGCTGCAAACCTGCAGACGCCTGTCGATACCAGCACGGGCCTCCAGGACTGGCAGCGCCAGATGTCTGGGGGGCGTCGGATGGCCAGTCCGTTCGCATCCCCCACCCATGTAGAGGCCTGGGGGCCATCGGGCACCCCGAGGGAGGAGGAGGTGGTGTGGTCCGTCCCGGCTCCCCCTGCAGGGGAGGTCCCGGAACACCGCGACACCTCGGACTCTCCCCCCCCCCCCCCCGAGGTCCCGGAACACCGCGACACCTCGGACTCCTCTTTCCCCCCCCCCCCCCCCTTCCGTCCCAGGTGCATCGGGTGGGCAACGGGCAGGACAGGCTGGCAGCTTGCCATCCCAGTCGCCCGGGCCGCAGCCTGGCCCATCTAGGCCAGGACGCCCCAGGAAACGGCCGCCAAAGGGATCCCGTGTCAGAGGGCAGGAATCACAGGAGTCCACCTCCAGTTCTGCTGGACCGTCTGGGGAACCAGCCCGTAAGGCCAAACAATTAGACACTGAGTAAGTTGGCACGGGTGCAGGGCACAGATGAGTTTTAGGGGCTAGGGCACGTGCATGAACTCCTTTGATTATTAAAGTCAATGTTACACCTACAGAAGCTGCCTTTGTGCTCTGTCCAAAGCGTGCGGGGGTGTCATGTACGTTGAGCGCAAGTGTGTGTGTGAGGGGTGGTCTTACCCCAGCCCCAGTTGAGTCTGCCCCCTTCCCCCTGGGCCGCCATCAACATCCCCCCGGGCAGAGGACGGGACCGTGCGCTGCAGTGTCACAGCCGCATGCAGGGATGGTCCGGGTGGATGGTGGTACTGTGGCCATGGGTCAGACATAGTCCAACGATGTGGAGCCAGGAGCTCACCGCAGGGCGGGTTGTCATCATCCTCCATGGCCTGCAATAGACACGCGTCCACCTGCAACTGTGTAAGCCCGGCCGTTGTGCCGCAGGTGGATCGGCAATGTGGGGGGGGGTGGTGTGCATGCGGGTGGGGTGGGTGGGGTTGGGGAGGGGGGTGAGGGTGCTGGGTGGGTGGATGGGTGGGGGGTGTGGGTGGTCGGCTGTTGCCATGGTCTGTGGTCTGTGGCCATACTACCCGATTCCCACGCCCATCTAGTCAGTAAAGCGGGCGGCTATCAGTCTGTCCCGTGCCTGCTGGGCCAGCCGGTAACGGTGGACAGCCACCCGCCTGTGTCTACCCCGTCTGCCCTGACCATTGCCCCCATCCCCCTCATCTGGGGAGGACTGCGCCTCTTCCTGCTGCTCCTCCACTCCGCCCTCCTCTGCCTGCGGCACATCGCCCCTCTGTTGGGCTATGTTGTGCAGGACGCAGCACACCACAATGATGTGGCCGACCCTATCTGACCGATACTGGAGGGCGCCCCCAGAGAGGTCCAGGCACCTGAAACGCATCTTCAGCACGCCAAAGCACCTCTCTATCACTCCCCTTGTCGCTACATGGGCATCATTGTAGCGGTTCTCCGCCTCATTGCGTGGCCTCCGTACAGGCGTCATCAGCCACGATCGCAATTGGTAGCCCCTGTCGCCCAGCAACCAGTCCCTCAGCCGGGGATGGCGTCCCTCGTACATGCCGGGGATGGATGACCGCGACAACACGTATGTGTCGTGTACACTGCCTGGGTAACGGGCGCAGACCTGCAGGATCATCATGCGGTGGTCGCAGACCACCTGTATGTTCATCGAATAGGTCCCCTTCCTATTGGTGAACACGGCCCTGTTATCTGCAGGTGGCCGCACGGCGACGTGCATCCCATCGATCGCGCCCTGGACCATGGGGAACCCGGCCACGGCAGAGAAGCCCACGGCCTGGGCATCTTGGCTGGCCCGGTCCACAGGGAAGCGGATGTAGCGGTGCGCCATGGCATATAGGGCATCTGTCACTGCCCGGATGCACCGATGTCTGCGATATGTCGGACAGGTCCCCACTCGGTGCCTGCAATGACCCCGTTGCATAAAGTTCAGGGCAACCGTAACCTTGACGGACACGGGGAGAGGGTGTCCCCCGCCAGTGCCACGCGGTGACAGGTGTGCCAGCAGGTGGCAGATGTGTGCCACGGTTTCCCGCCTCATCCGGAGTCTCCTCCTGCATTCCCGGTCCGTGAGGTCCTGGTATGACTGCCGGGGCCGGTACACACGGGGCGCCCTCGGGTGCCTCTGTTGCCGTGGGGCCGCGACGTCCTCCTCCCCCTCCTCGTCCTGTCGGTCAGGTGTCCCTCCAGCCTGGGCGGCAGCCGCCTGCTCCTCTGCGGCAGCCTGCGCCGCCTCTCTGGCACGCTCCTCCTCCTCCTCCTCCTCATCCAGGGCAACATAGACATTAGCGGCTGCTGCCACGGCGGCCAACATCGCTGGGTGATCTGAAATCATGACGGCCTGGTTTGGGGGGGGGGGGGAACGACGACATGTCATCATCGCCCATATCCCCTCCTTCCCCCCAGCCAGGTGGCATGGACTGCATGGGTCCAACTGTTGGAGGCTGGCACCTGGCCAGGTGGACCAACTCACTTGCCCCCCCAACCTCCTCCCCGGCACAGACCCGCCATCCCGCTCCCCGGCACGGACCCCCCATCCCCCTCCCCGGCACTGACTCCCCCATCCTCCTCCCCGGCACGGGCCCCCTATCCCCCTCCCCGGCACGGACCCCCCCTCCCCGGCACCAGACCCCCCCCCATCCTCCTCCCCGGCACGGGCCCCCCCCCCCATCCCCCTCCCCGGCACGGACTCCCCATCCCCCTCCCCGGCACGACCCCCCCATCCTCCTCCCCGGCACGGACCCCCCCCATCTCCTCACCGGCACGGGCCCCCCATCCCCCTCCCCAGCACGGACCCCCCATCCTCCTCCCCGGCACGGACCCCAACCTCCTCCCAGGCACGGATGCCCCATCCCCCTCCCTCGCACGGAACCCCCCATCCCCCTCCCCGGCACGGAACCCCCCATCCCCCTCCCCGGCACGGACCCCCCCCCATCCCCCTCCCCGGCACGGACCCCCCCCATCCCCCTCCCCGGCACGGACCCCCCATCCCCCTCCCTGGCACGGCCCCCCCCATCCCCCTCCCCGGCACGGGCCCCCCACCCATCCCCCTCCCTGGCACGGACCCCCCATCCCCCTACCTGGCACGGACCCCCCATCCCCCTCCCCGGCACGGACTCCCCCATCCTCCTCCCCGGCACGGACCCCCCCCTCCCCGGCACGGACCACCCCATCCTCCTCCCCGGCACGGGCACCCCCTCCCCGGCACGGACCACCCCATCCTCCTCCCCGGCACGGGCACCCCCCCCGCCATCCCCCTCCCCGGCACGGGCCCCCCCCATCCCCCTCCCCGGCACGGACCCCCCCATCCCCCTCCCCGGCACGGATCCCCCCATCCTCCTCCCCGGCACGGACCCCCCCATCCTCCTCTCCGGCACGGGCCCCCCATCCCCCACCCCGGCACGGACCCCAACCTCCTCCCCGGCACGGTCCCCCCATCACCCTCCCCGGCACGGACCCCCCCATCCCCCTCCCCGGCACTGACCCCCCCCAACCTCCTGCCCGGCACGGACCTCAAACTCCTCCCCGGCACGGACCCCCCCATCCCCCTCCCCGGCACGGACCCCCCCTCCCCGGCACGGACCCCCCCTCCCCGGCTCGGATACCCCCTCCCCGGCACGGACCCCCCATCCCCCTCCCCGGCACGGACCCCCCCATCCCCCTCCCCGGCACGGACCCCCCCCATCCCCCTCCCCGGCACGGACCCCCCCATCCCCCTCCCCGGCACGGACCCCCCCATCCCCCTCCCCGGCACGGACCCCCCCATCCCCCTCCCCGGCACGGACCCCCCCCCCCCATCCCCCTCCCCGGCACGGACCCGCCCATCCTCCCCCCGGCATGGACCCCCCCATCCTCCCCCCCGGCATGAACCCCCCCATCCTCCTCCCCGGCACGGGCCCCCCCATCCTCCTCCCCGGCACGGGCCCCCCATCCCCCTCCCCGGCACAGACCCCCCCTCCCCGGCACGGACCCCCCCCATCCTCCTCCCCGGCACAGACCCCAACCTCCTCCCCGGCACGGACCCCCCATCCCCCTCCCCGGCACGGGCCCCCCCCCCCACGCCATCCCTCTCCCCGGCACGGACCCCCCCCATCCCCCTCCCCGGCACGGACCCGCCCATCCTCCCCCCGGCATGGACCCCCCCATCCTCCTCCCCGGCACGGGCCCCCCCATCCTCCTCCCCGGCACGGGCCCCCCATCCCCCTCCCCGGCACAGACCCCCCCTCCCCGGCACGGACCCCCCCCCCCATCCTCCTCCCCGGCACAGACCCCAACCTCCTCCCCGGCACGGACCCCCCATCCCCCTCCCTGGCACGGGCCCCCCCACGCCATCCCCCTCCCCGGCACGGGCCCCCCCCCCATCCCCCTCCCCGCCACGGACCCCCCCATCCTCCTCCCCGGCACGGACCTCCCCATACTCCACCCCGGCACGGACCCCCCATCCCCCTCCCTGGCACGGACCCCCCATCCCCCTCCCCGGCACGGACCCCCCCATCCCATAGATATGGTTTCTACAGTAGCCAACCAGTCCTAGAAATGACCGGAGGGCTGTTACACTATGGGGAAGGGGCAATTTGATGATTGAGTCAATTCTCTTTTGCTCGATCTCACGTTTACCATGTGTGATTACTGTACCCAAGTAAATCACGTTTTCCTGCAAAATCTGGGCCTTCTTGGGGTTCACTTTACAGCCAATCTGTTGTAGGAGTCCTAAAAGTTTGTCAAGAAGCAGAATGTGCTCTCCCTTTGTGTCCGTCTGTAGTAGCAGATCATCTACATATTGGACCAGACAATCGGGTCGGGAAAATGTTGCTGATCCATTTGCCAGCTGTCGGTTGAAAATAGAGGGGGAATTGTGGGAGCCTTGTGGAAGGCACGTCCACATATTGTTGTCCCTGGAATGTGAATGCGAATTTATATTGGCACGCTTTATCCAATGGAATGGACCAAAAGCCGTTGCTAATGTCCAAAACCGAATTTTTTTTTTGACTGTAGTCCCTGTTCAGCATGGTCTCGGGACTCGTGGCTACGGTGGGGGCTGCTACTGGGGTTACTTTGTTCAGTTCTCGGTAATCAATGGTCAGTCGCCATGATCCATCGGGTTTCCTGACTGGCCAAATTGGTGCGTTGTTTGTGGAGGCTACTGATCTGAGTATGCCTTGATCAAGCAAAACTCTGTATTACCTTTGAGATTGCTCCCTCTGCTTCTTGGGGAAAACCGTACTGCTTTTCGGGTCTGGGGTCGGGACCTGTAATATTCACTAAGCCAGCGATCTTGCCACAGTCGTGCTTGTGCTGTGCAAATGCTGCTTTGTGTTGCTTCAGGACTTCTCTAACTTGTTTGTCCTGATTAATGGCTCGAGGGTCGAACCAGAAGTCTCCTACTGCGCTGATTCTATTTTCATTCTCTCCAACTGTGAGCGTGGCGGGGGCTCGTGCTGCCTTTGCCATTCTCCACACACATTTATTTACCGGATCAAATGATAGATTGTGGGAGCACATGAAGTTAACTCCTAAGATGTGTTCGGCTGTCTGGGGTAGATCGACCAGAACTACGGGGTGTTTAGTTTTAATGTTCCCTATCTGGATTGCTACAGGGAATGTGATGTGTCCCTGCTGTAAATGACCTGTAAAACCGCTGAGTGTAATGGTGTCTGTCGTGGGCCACATGTCTCCCCGAAACATTGTGGAGGAATTGAGCGTGGTGCAGGACCCTACTGTGTCCCAAAGGAATTCTACGGGGTGTCCCCGGATTGTGCCTGCCACTACCGGTCTACCGGACTTGTCCCAAAGGGTGTCGCAGACCCAAGTTGGGGAGCCTGAACACCGTCAGTCGGTGCCGTTCATATCTGCATTCTCAGAACGGGCGCAAACGCTGTGGATTGGCTTTGCCCTATTCTTATTTAGGGTGCCTGTCTGTTGGTTTCTCTGCTGCTTCTGGGGCGCATTGCACTCTCGTGCGTAGTGTCCTAATTGTCCACAATTGTAACACTCCTGGGATTTGGGTTGCTGTGGGCTGTTCCTGCCCTCATTTACCCATGCGGGGTACTGGTGCGTCCTAACTGGATGCATGTCTGCCTGTACTTTCTCTGCTCTACCAAATGCTGTTTTGCCTTGGATGGACTGTTCCTAAGTGTGGGACAATCTTTTCAAAACCCATTTCTCGTTGTGGGCCTCGTCTGAGGGGTTGTAATTTGCGCAAGCTCTCTGTCCTGCCTCTGTCGCATGAGAGACGAGGATGCGATTCTATTTTGCCATATTATCTGGGGTCAAATGGGCGCGGGCTAACTCTCCAAATACCGCTGTAAAATGAATACACAAACATCCAACAAACGCTGTGGGGTGCTCTGTCTTTTTCTGCCTCCATTTGTTTAGGTCTTCTACGGGGTCTCCTTTGTAATAGCCGATCGCATCTAGGATCGCTGTGTGCATTTCTTGGAGTGTGCCTCCTCCTACATTCCGTGGGTCGGGAAGGTATGCCACGACTGAAGGGCCGAGGCTTAAAACTGTGAGCTTCACTTGCTCCTTTTCATCCAGGCCGTACTTGGTCGCCTGCTGTTTTACCCTTGCAAAGAACTGGTGGGGGTCCGATGTGGGTAGGAATGGTGTAATTTTATCACACGCGTCCCGTAATTGGGTTACGGTTAACGGGGTCGTGTACAGGAAATCTGGGCCTCCTTCTGTTGTGGTTCTGCGCTGTGTGGTTACAGGGTTCATAGGGGTGTGTTCTGCCTGTGCAGTCGGGGGTTGGTGTGCTTTTCGTTTCTGGGGTTTTTCCTGTGTACATGTCCCATGTACATATCAGTGGGCAGTCTCATTTAACTCCTGCCAATCGGGGCCGTTTTCCTGGTCTAACTGGGGTCCAAACGTGCTCTGAAACCCATTCTGAACAGAAAGCAGAGATTGCAATTCTGCATTTTGCTGCCGGCACTTTGCGTGATCTACCGAGCTCTCCCTTTTGTTCCGTCGTGGAAGTGTGGAGTGCCCGTAGGGCTGCTTTTAAGTCATTGCACTGTTTCTGCAACTGCTCAACCTGTTGTTCAGTTTCCTGTCTTACCAAGACCGCGCGTTGCGTGCCTTGGTAGGTCTTATCATATTGGGTCTGAAAACTACTCAAATGGGCGAGACAAGACTGGTGTGCCCACTTGGCATCAGCCATCTCTTTGTCCCTCGCTGCTAACTGCTCTTAATTCCCTGTTCTCCTTCTCAAATTTGCTCACATCTCCTTCACTATTCCTGTCTCTCTCTTCAATCTCTCTCCGGAGCGTCCTAACGACCTCCTCTGTGCCTCGCAATTGTGCCAAGCAGGACACGATTGCCATCGGCTTGCGAGCTTTCCCTAAGCTCTTCTTGTGGATCTCTGTCAGGTTCTCCCACCAAGTATGCCCTATACTTCCGGGACCTGTTTCATCATTGGTGCAGAATTCACTCCAAAGGGGCCATCCTTTCCCTTTGAAATATTTCCTGATCTCCTCTTCCCTTCCGTGACACTGTCCTACTCTACTGGTCGCTGCGACCTCGAATTCCTGGGGGTTCATAAGGCGTTCCATTGCCTTCATTGCTATTTTCTCTATCTCTGGGTTCTCTACTGAATTTGGAACAGGGGGTGATAAAGTGGTGATGTAAACACGGGTACAGCTTACGCTAATTTCCAGCCTACAAAACTCCCGACAGTTTCACGCAACAAAATCTCTCAGGTTTACCTTATATCCCTGTTAGTACGCATGCATTAACACACTTCCGAATCTTGGAGGTTTGATCAGTATCGTTCTTACACTTGTGGTTTTTCTGTTTCCAATTGGATTCAAATTCAAATTTGGGTACTCGGAGTGACTAGGCCACATCTCGGTCGAGTCCCGTCAGAGGTCGCCAGTAAATGTTGCTCTCTTTGGTTGGCTCTGAATATGGCAGTCAATCCATTAATTCCTTAATTCTAATTACGTTTGCTCTAGAGTCGCCAGGTATCTTTCGATACCGCCACAAGGTTCAAACCCGAATACTGATCAAAGACTCGATACACCAGTTAGTTAGTTCAAAGTCAATACTATTTATTTACACACACAGTAATATCTTCTCATGCATGAAATTCTACAGACTAAACTATCACTACTGCTAAAGCCTATACTTAGCTTCGGGCGCCCACTCAGTCAGAGGAACAATGGCCGTTGTTCGGTTCTGAGGCTACTGGGGTCGAAGTGGTAGAGGGGAAACAGCTAAGGTCGTTCGTCTGGTAGCGAGCGTTGACCTTGGACTTACTTGCTTCTGGTGCAGCTGGTGGACGTGTCTCTCCGCTGTGAGAGCCAAGTCCAAGAGAGTGATTCTCTCTTGGGGCCTTATACCCGAAGGGGCTTTGCGCGCTTTTGGGTGGGTCTTGAACTTGGCCCCAATTAATTGGACCGCATCTTGATCATCCGCATTGATCTTGACCAATAAAGGGGTGGGTGCCCTGATGGCTGGGCGTGTCCTCGGTGGCAGTTGACCTGCTTTTCTGCTTTCGGTTTGGGGAACTGGCGCCGCGAGGTCTGGAGCCAGATCGGTTACTTAAGTACCTCCCTTTGTTCCCGGAGATGGGCCATCCATATGCTAATGGGCCTACAGTTTCAGTCTTGTCTGGGAGCTGTGGCTCCAATATGCAGACAGCCTGCTTACTTTCTTAGCATTGTCCATTTTTCCCTGCAATCTTTGCAAATGTCCATTTTGTATTCTGGAAGTGGCCATCCCAGATGGCTGCACCCTTATCTAAGGAAAGATGTACTGCCATTGGAAGGAGTCCAGAGGAAGTTCACCAGGTTGATCCCGGATGAGGAGGGATTTTTTATGAGTAGAGGTTGAGTAGATTGGGCCTGTACTCATTGGAGTTTAGGAGAATGAGAGGAGACATATAAGATTCTCCGGGGGCTTGACAGGATAGATGCTGAGAGGTTTCTTTGTGGGTGAATCTATAATAATAATCTTTATTGTCACAAGTAGGCTTACATTAGCACTGCAGTGAAGTTACTGTGAAAATCCCCGAGTTGCCACACTACGGCGCCTGTTTGGGTACACAGAGGGATAATTCAGAATGTCCAATTCACCTAACAGCACGTTTTTCAGGACTGAGGTCAGCACTGTTGTATTACAGCGCCAGGGTCCCAGGTTCAATTCCCGGCTTGGGTCACTGTCTGTGTGGGGTCTGCACGTTCTCAGCGTGCCTGCATGGGTTTCCTCTGGGTGATCCGGTTTCCTCCCACAAGTCCCGAAAGACGTGCAGTTATTGGATATTCTGTTATTGCAGTCATTGGACAAGCCTACTTGTGACAATAAAGATTATTATTATAATTTATCATGGCCAATCCAGCTAACTTGCACATCTTTGGACTGTGGGAGGAAACCAGAGCACCCGGAGGAAACCCACAGAAACCATAAGACATGGAGCAGAATTATGCCACTCGGCCCATCGAGTCTGCTCTGCCATTCAATCATGGCTGATATTTTCTCAACCCCATTCTCCTGCCATCTCCCCATAACCCCTGATCCCCTTATTAATCAAGAACCTATCCAACTCTGTTTTAAAGGCACTCCGTGATTTGGCCTCCACAACCTTCTGCGGCAAAGGGTTCTACAGATTCACCACCCACTGGCTGAAGAAATTCCTCCTCATCTCTGTTTTAAAGGATCGTCCCTTTAGTCTAAGATGGTGTCCTCTGGTTCTAGTTTTTCCCACAAGTGGAAACATCCTCTCCACGTCCACTCTATCCAGGCCACGCAGTATCCTGTAAGTTTCAATAAGATCCCCCCTCCTCCTTCTGAACTCCAACGAATACAGACCCAGAGTCCTCAACCGTTCCTCATACGACAAGCTCTTCATTCCAGGGATCATTCTTGTGAACCTGCTCTGGACCCTTCCCAAGGCCAGAACATCTTTCATTAGATACGGACCCAAAACTGCTCATAACACTCAGTATTTTTATTAAAGTTTTGCAAATTTTTTCATAATAAACAATAGTAATAATACTAACACAACAAAATAGAGTGAACATTAACATAGTGCAGAAAGAGAATATACAATAGCAATTAACTAGAACATAGAACGATACAGCGCAGTACAGGCCCTTCGGCCCACGATGTTGCACCGAAACAAAAGCCATCTAACCTACACTATGCCATTATCATCCATATGCTTATCCAATAAACTTTTAAATGCCCTCAATGTTGGCGAGTTCACTACTGTTGCAGGTAGGGCATTCCACGGCCTCACCACTCTTTGCGTAAAGAACCTACCTCTGACCTCTGTCCTATATCTATTACCCCTCAGTTTAAAGCTATGTCCCCTCGTGCCAGCCATTTCCATCCGCGGGAGAAGGCTCTCACTGTCCACCCTATCTAACCCCCTGATCATTTTGTATGCCTCTATTAAGTCTCCTCTTAACCTTCTCTCCAACGAAAACAACCTCAAGTCCATCAACCTTTCCTCATAAGACTTTCCCTCCATACCAGGCAACATCCTGGTAAATCTCCTCTGCACCCGCTCCAAAGCCTCCAAGTCCTTCCTATAATGCGGTGACCAGAACTGTACACAATACTCCAAATGCGGCCGTACCAGAGTTCTGTACAGCTGCAACATGACCTCCTGACTCCGGAACTCAATCCCTCTACCAATAAAGGCCAACACTCCATAGGCCTTCTTCACAACCCTATCAACCTGGGTGGCAACTTTCAGGGTTCTATGTACATGGACACCTAGATCCCTCTGCTCATCCACACTTCCAAGAACTTTACCATTAGCCAAATATTCCGCATTCCTGTTATTCCTTCCAAAGTGAATCACCTCACACTTCTCTACATTAAACTCCATTTGCCACCTCTCAGCCCAGCTCTGCAGCTTATCTATGTCCCTCTGTAACCTGCTACATCCTTCCACACTGTCGACAACACCACCGACTTTAGTGTCGTCTTCAAATTTACTCACCCACCCTTCTGCGCCTTCCTCTAGGTCATTGATAAAAATGACAAACAGCAACGGCCCCAGAACAGATCCTTGTGGTACGCCACTTGTAACTAGACGTTCCCCCACGCGTTTCAGTCTTCCCACACCCTCCCAACAGAACACTCACCCCCCCCCCCCCCACCCCCCTATGGATTGCTGCCGCTGCTGACATTTTAATTTTTCCCGAGAAAGTCGATGAATGGTTTTATGCACCCGCTCAACAGCAGCAACTCTGTACACTTGGCAACATTATTTATACACATAAGTAGGCATCTGATTGTGGTATTGTCCCTTGCTTCTCCCGGACGGATTTTGCTGCCGCTGTCGTCTCGTGCTCACTTCCGCTTCAGCGGCCCTCCCGTCTTCCCCGTTTTCTCTGTCCCTGTGGATGCCAAGTTTGTTAACGTTTCCCTGCCTCCCCTTCCACCTCCCTGGCTCTCCTCTATTGTTCCCTGTCTCTTCCCTCTACCCCCCTCCCTCCACTTCTGCCCCCCCCTCCCCCCCGTGGTTCGCCTTTCCTTCCTCTTAGATTTAGCTGCCCCCCACCCCCTCTCCCGGTCCGCTGTTTCTTGGCTACCTGGCTATTCTTCTGCTTGTTCGTTGGCCTCAAAACAGGTCCCGGAACAATTGGGTGAATGGCTCTCATGTTCTGTGGAAGCCGTCGTCTGGCCCTCGGATGGCAAATTTGATTTTCTCCATTTGGAGAGATTCCGAGAGGTCGGACAGCCAGTCTGCAGCTTTGGGTGGTGCTGCTGACTGCCAGCCGAACAGGTTCTACGGCGGGCGATCAGGGAGGCAAATGCAAGGACATCTGCCCGCCTCCCCAGGAATAGATCTGGCTGGTCTGAAACCCCGAAGACCGCCACTTTCGGGCATGGCTGCACCCTCACCCCCACCACTTTGGACATTGCTGTCCAAAGAAGAAGGCTGTCCAGTACCCTGCAAGTTTGGGGCAAGACCAGAACAGGTAGGCGTGGTTGGCCAGGCCTCCTTGCCACCGTTCACATCTCTCCTCCACCTCCGGGAAGAACCGACTCATACGAGTTCGTTAAGTGGGCTCTATATACCACTTTTAGTTGTGTCAGGCTGAGCCTTGCGCACGTGGAGGTGGAGTTGACCCTATGCAGTGCTTCGCTCCAGAATCTCCACCCTATTTCGATCCCCAGGTCCTCTTCCCACTTCATTCTTGTTGCGTCCAGTACGGTGTCGGCCCCTTCTACCAGGCGGTCATACATGTTGCTACAGTTTCCTTTATCTAGTATGCTTGCGTCCAGTAACT
The DNA here is from genome assembly GCF_047496885.1 of Scyliorhinus torazame. Taxonomy (NCBI): domain Eukaryota; kingdom Metazoa; phylum Chordata; class Chondrichthyes; order Carcharhiniformes; family Scyliorhinidae; genus Scyliorhinus; species Scyliorhinus torazame. The sequence continues at coordinate 136,511,292 of NC_092715.1, forward strand.
CTTCCAGTAGTGTCTGCCGTGGTGGTTGTGGGTATGTCCTTCTCTCCTTTCGTAGGAAGTTTTTTTAGTTGCAGGTACCTTCGCTCGTTTCCCCTGGCTAGCTGGAATTTCTCTCAGTTTATCCAGTGTTACGATCCTGCCGTCAGTGTATGGGTCCCTGACTGTCAGTGTCCCCTGTCCTGTCTCCACCTTTTGAAGGTGGTGCCAGTCAGCGCTGGCGTGAACCTATGGTTGTTGCAGATGGGAGCTTTACCCGACATTTTGGTCAGGCCAAATTGCTGCCGTAGTTGGTTCCAGGACTGGAGGGTGGCTATTACCACCGGGCTGCTGGAGTGTTTTTTGGGTGGGGGTGGGGATGGGAGTGCCACCGTGGCGAGGGCCCAGAGGGAGGGCCCCCTGCAGGAGACCTCCTCCGCGCGCACCGATTCGGCTTCTGGCTCCTTGATCCATCCCCTTACACGCTCGGCCGTCGCTGCCCAGCGGTACAATTGTAGGTTTAGAAGGGCAAGCCCTCCTAAATTTCGCGGAATTTATGCCGGGCTTGTTTAAACGGCAGTCCCGTTAGTGCTGCCCCACCTACTTGTGGGTGTACCGGGAAGATCTCACTTTCGCTCATGTTGAGTTTGTAGCCCCGAGAAGGCGCCAAACTCTTTCAGGAGTGCTGCGATCTCATCTTTAATAACAGATTCTAAAATCTTACCAATGACCGAAGTCGGGCTAACCGGCCTATAATTTCCCGGCTTCTGCCTACGTCCCTTCTTAAACAGTGGTGTACATTATCCACTTTCCAGTTCTCTGGGCCCCTTGCTGCCTCCAGTGATTCCTGAAAGATCACCATCAATACCTCCACAATTTCCTCAGCTATCTCTTTTAGAACCCTGGGGTGTAGTCCATCCAGTCCAGGTGACTTATCCACCTTCAGACATTTCAGTTTCCCCCAAACCTTCTCCTTAGTGATGGCCACTGCACTGACCTCTGCCCCCTGATTCTCCTGGAGCTCTGGCATCCCACTGGTGTCTTCCACCGTAAAGACTGATGCAAAGTAACTATTTAGTTCGTCTGCCATTTCTTTGTTCCCTATTCTTACTTCTCCAGCCACATTTTCCAGTGGTTCAATGTCTACTTTTGCCTCTCTCTTACCTTTTATATATTGAAAGAAACTATTTCTATCTTCTTTTATATTACTAGCTAGCTTGCACTCATATTTCATCTTCTCCCCCCTTATTGCTTTTTTAGTTGTCCTCTGTTCGTTTTTAAATGATTCCCATACCTCTGGCTTCCCACTAATCCTCGCCACTTTGTATGCTTTTTCTTTTTCTTTTATGCTGTCCTTGACTTCCCTCATAAACCATGGATGTCTTGTCCTGCCCTTAACATGTTTCCTCCTCCTTGGGATGAATTTCTGTTGTACCTCCCGAATAACCCCCCAAAACTCCTGCCATTGCTGTTCCACTGTCTTCCCTGCTTGTCTCCTTTTCCAATCAACTCTGGCCAGCTCCTTCCTCGTGTCTTTGTAGTTACCCTTATTTAATTGTAATACCGTTACATCTGACTCCAGCTTCTCCCTCTCAAACTGCCGGGTAAATTCTATCATATTGTGATCACTGATCCCTAAGGGTTCCTTCACCTTAAGATCCCTAATCAAGTCTACCTCATTACACTTCACCAAATCCAGAATTGCCTGTTCGCTTGTGGGCTCTACCACAAGCTGCTCCAAAAAACCATCTCTTAAACATTCCACAAATTCCTTTTCTTGGGATCCAATACCAACCCGATTTTCCCAGTCCATGTGCATATTGAAGTCGCCCATGATTATTGTGATATTGCCTTTTTTACATGCTTTCTCGATCTTCTGATTTATTTTCTGCCCCAAATTCTGACTACTGCTAGGAGGCCTGTAGATAACTCCCATCAGGGTCTTTTTACCTTTGCGATTCTTCAACTCTACCCACAGAAACACAGAGATAACGTATAAACTCCACACAGACTGTCACCCAAGGCTGGAATTGAGCCCAGGTCCCTGCGCTTAGACTGCAGTGCTAATCACTGTGCTACCATGCTGCCTTTAGCTTGGACTCAGCTGGCAACAGTGCTGCATCCCGGTTCGGTTTGGCACATGAGGTAACCCTGAGTCCAAGTAAAAAGTTGTTGATGACCTCACCGGACAAGGACTTCAAAATGTAAGTCCTCTCCTGCCCTTAGCCGGAGAATTTGATGAAGTTAAGGACACTTGGATTTCACTTTGGGGCCAATCAGCAATCTGATTGTAAGTTATGTTCAAAGCTTTATTTTGTAATTTGTAAGTAAACTGATTTTAAACAACTGAAAATTATTTTTAAAAATAAATAAATTTAGAGTATCCAATTCTTTTTTTTCCCTATTAAGGGGCAATTTAGCGTGGTCAATTCACCTACCCTGCACATCTTTTTGGGTTGTGGCGGTGAACCCACACAGACACAGGGAGGATGTACAACTCCACACAGACGGGGGCCGGGATCAAACCTGGGTTCTCGGGGCCATGAGGTAGCAGTGCTAGCCATTGTGCTACCCCTTGAAAATGATTTTTTTTAAACTATACACAATCCGTTTGTGGTAGTGTGCCCCTTTAAGGGGGTGAGTTGCTGGAGGGTAATGTGACCCAATTGGCCAATGGGGCTGGAGCGTGCAAACCATGCAGGCGGAGCAAGGATTTGCAGTCAGTTAGGAGCTTGGAGGCTTGGAACATGGTCGGTTTTATCTCACTCTCTGTATAGAGTTTCTTACTCTAATAAATCATTTATTTGTTAATCCATCTGGTGATCGCCCATCTGTCAGGATATTACATTGACGGTGAGGATCAATCGGGGTACCTTCCTGCTGTACCGAAAATCGAGGGAGCAGAATTTCTGTGAAAATTTCTCCATCGAAGCAAACTCGTTTCACAGTCCATGAGTGGCAATGTCCCTTTTTGGTCAACTGCCCCCATACGGAGCAATGGGTACTATATGTGAAGCCTCTCCGTTACTTTTTCAAGGCAAATTAAATCTGGGGGTGCGGCGTTCGGGGGGCAGCGGGTAATTCTGCTAATGGCCTGCAGGGCTCCCATTTGCAACCTAATTAGGAATTTGATGCCTCCAGATGCCCAGACCTAAACATTGGAGGAGTTGGTGGAGTTAGGCAAGGCTCTTATCGCCTGAAGCCCTTGATAATAATAGTGTTACAAGTTCAGTTTGACAGGGGAGATTATCGCAGCATTCGTGGTGCGCCTGAAACTAACGGCTGAATGATGCAAGTTTGGGTCTGCACCAAATGAGATGTTGAGGGACACGCTGGTTTGTGGTTTTAATGACACGGCCATGAAAAAATAATTTGTTAGCAAAGGCAGAGGGTGCCAAGAAGACATGAGAGGTCACCTAGGCTATGGAAAGTGCTGAGGGGGTAATGGAGTTGCAGAGAGTGCAAGCAGGGCAGATCCACTAGGTTTGGCGGGAAGTCGCTGGCAGTCGTGGCATCGAGGATGAAGACACAAAGTAATGAGCAAAGAAACTCAGAACTGAAGAGCATGCAGAGAGATAGCAATTTGGTCCACAGACCAGGAGCCATGGAGAATGCTGCCAGTGTGGGGGGAGATCATCCTCTGGAAAGATGTACATTCAAGGAAGCTGCATGTTACGACTGCAATAGGCGGGGGCACATTAGGAGAAAATGCCAGACTGGGCAGAGCCCACAGGGGGCCATCAAAATAAAACAAACTCCAGTACACAGTGTTGAGAATAACCCTGTAAACTGATCTGAAATATACAGTTCAAAGAACATAAAGATGGTCAAGTCATCCCCAAGTATGACTGTACTCATGGTAAATGGTCAGGTGCTTATAATGGAGATGGACATGGGTGTCTCCACTATAGCTATAGTTGAACGAATGTATTGTTATTTACAAGGTGAGGTACAGCCCCTGAATTTAAGGAGCACGTCAGCCAGGCTAGCCATGTATACTGGGGAAGCTTTAAGAATCCTAGGAATGACCACAACATCCGTAAGCTACCGGTAACAGTCCGCTCAACTGCTCCCAATAGTAGTGGGGGTAAAGAGCCAAGTCTAATGGTCTGGAATTAGCCCATCATAAATTAAATTGGTTGGAGATCTTTGGAAGAGCACTCTGTCTAGGCCCACTCCCCCACACTATCCCCATAACCCCACCTAACCTGTACATCCCTGGACACTGAGGGGCAATTTATCATGGTCAATCTAGCTCACTTGCACATCTTTGGACTATGGGAGGAAACCAGAGCATCCGGATGAAACCCACGCAGGCATGGGGAGAACGTGCAAACTCCACACACACAGTCACCCAAGGCCGGAATGAACCCAGCTCCCTGATTCTGTGAGGCAGCAGTGCTAACCACTGTGCCATTATGCTGCCCCACAGGTGCCACACCCACCAGCTGCTGATGGGCAGACCCATCAGCAAGCGATTGGATCTTATTTTTCAAAATTTGGTGGAATTTTGGCGGAAAGGGTTGAGACTAAACAAAATGAACAGAAAAGACACGATTCAAAAAGAGTTGAAAGAACATTTGTGGTGGGTGATTTAGTTTAGGTGAAGAATTTTGGTGCAGGCCATAATTGGGTTCCAGAAATTGAACAGGTTCAGTATCATACAAGATAAAAGTACAAGGAGGAGGTCAAAAGAAACACTTTGACGACTTGAGGAAAAGAGAACTGCATACTGAACTAATGGGACAATCTGGCCCTAGTAGACTTGTCAGCGAGATGGATGCGGATGAAAGTAATGCCGGAGCAAGCTGCCCCCAGAGGACAAAACCAGTATTGTTTCCAGGTGAACCGACACAACTACGTGTATGGATGCAGCTTCACCTATCGAGAGTCAGCTCATTGAGAGCCAAAAACGAGCCGCCTCTACTGCAGAAGCACCAGTCAGTGAATTACGTCGCTCTCAAAGAATCAAGGTGTCTCCTGACCGACTGATTCTGTAAGAGACCGTGGTTGAGAGATGATTGTTGTACATTTTTGAAACTGGTTCCTTTGTTATTTGAAAATTTGCATCAGGGTTTTAAAGGGGGTGGTCTGGTAGCATGCTGCTTTAAGGAGATGAGCCCTGGAGGGTCATGTGACTCAATTGGCCAATGGGGCCGGAGCATGCGAGCAGCTTCTCAGTCAGTTAGGAGTTTGGAGACTTGGAACGTGGTAGCTTTTATCTCACTTTCTGCACATAGTTTCTCACTTTAATAAACCATTTGTTTGTTAAGCCATCTGGTGGCTTCCTGTCTGTCAGGATATTACGCATTTATTATGTTGTTGCACAGCAGTGGTCAGTTCCTTAATAAATTACAAGTTAATATTTAAGAGTTTTCTAAAATGTACCTTTAGGTGTTCTTGTGTCTTAATTTTCAGAGACTCCTCGAAGACCCGCGTGCAATTAACAGAAACATGCCATGGTGATTAATTCAATCGGTGTGGTCAGTTTTGAGGGTGGAGCCTGCTTCTAGCAGTATGTATTTAAAACTAACACAAAAGCTCACAGAAGCTCGATTTGAGCTGATTATAACTTGCACTTGAAACACCTCAATCTTTATAGCTGGTTTAGTTAATTTTACAGGAACGACAGAGGTGGGGTTGGGGGTGGGACCCAGGGACCGTCCCAATGTGCCCTCGCAGAGACTCCTGTCCAAGAGCTACTGGGTGGGAATGGTGTGGCTTTAAGACAGTAAGTGGAGTTGTCCTCATTTTAACCTGTGCTTTGCAAACTAAAATTGTCCATGAAGCACTTTCATATGCTTCTACCAAGTATAAGAAAGCACTAACTAGTTTCACCATGGGTGATAGGTCCCTTGAATTAATATTGCATTGACCCAGATTTAATTTCAATTGAATGCACCAATTTACTTTTACAGTTTTTCTCTCTCGCTGACTCCATTCACTGCTCCTGCCTGTAGGTAGTGCTATTATAGCAGTTAATGCAGAGAAACCTAATTGTTGCAAAATCTGGCCGATCTGAATGCAATTAGTGCTAAAGGCCACCAACCTTTCAGGAGCAACTCATTAACAGCGAATGACACTGCTAGGTCTGTATCATCCTATCTTAATCTGTGACACATCAGATTTAAAAAGGAACAAAATACTTAGAAAATATATAACCAGACGTGGAATGTCATAGTTAAACAATTTTCCTCTTCCTGCTTTAATTAGCTGCATTAATTACGCTGGCTTTAAGTGCAGTGAATCAGCAATCTGCTTGATTTGAATCAGTGCGGTGCTTGCTTTATAAGGCTGACCCTAGCCTAACTGCTAGATCTTTTTTAAGATAAAGGAGACAGGAGTCCTATTAGCAGGCCTGCTGAATCTCTCATTTTCGGGGTGAGATGAGACACAAGAATGTTGGTTTTTGTGTCAATGAATTCACTCTTCAAAATACAACACAAATTTAATCTCTAATGTACCTCACACGTTTGTGCTCTTAAATAGCTTCACTATGATATTACAGTTGTAAGACAAGCACAAGAGATGGAAGGCATCTTTACTAATGAATGCATCGTGTCCCATAATGTTTGGGTTCCAATTTGGTGTCTTCCCTGTGCCAAGACTGGTCACTCGTTTGGCAGATTGTTTGATATGGCGGGAAAGCTGTTCAAAAAATCCTCAACCTAGGCCCAAATGTGCCAAATTAGCTTGCCACTTCTCGTGTGCTACCTACCACGCTGAACATCACCCTTTTGTGCAATAAATGATTTATTCTTGCAGAGAGATATTTTGTCCACCTGCACATTTCCAAAAGGTGTTTCTTTTTTCTGCTAGAGTATTGTGCTCGTGTTGAATTTTTCAAATGAATCTGCAAGTAGTATCTGTCATGATATTCAAACATACATCATAACACATACATAATGATAGACAGACCAACAGACCAATTAGCGCACACAACACGACAGCCAATCACAGACAAGAGCAGACATAGTATAAGACAAGAAACACGACACCTCCTGGCCAGTCCATCTGGAGACAGCACAGGGCCAGGACCTCATTAGCAAGACACTCACACAGCCACAACGTGCTGAGTACCAAGTCAGATGTGTAAATAGTTAGTTGGAATAAAACTGCGTTGTACCAATCGCAACCGTGTTGGTTTGTCTGTACCTCAGAGCACCCAACACCTCAGTATCTTTGTCATTAGTCCTTAACTTGTCAGAAACTCCTAACCGTTTTGATGATCAATTTCAGGAATCTAGATGAATCAATTACATGTGCTGAACTTAAACCAATGATCTGTATGGGTATGTTGCAGGTCTGTGCACAACAGCACTGCAGTCTAGAAACTGTAAGGTACATCGGCCTCCATAGGAACCCACATTGGGCACCAATCTAAAAGACTTGCATTTATATACAGTTTTTACAGCCACATCTCAAGACACTTTACAACCAATTGGCGAACAAAGAGCAATGTGATAATGACCGGATAATCTGCTTTTGTGATGTTTATTGAGGGATAAATATTGGCAAGGACACCAGGGATAACTCCCCTTTCCTTTGAAATAGTGTCATGGTATCTTTTATATCCACCAAGCAGGCAAGTGGAGATTTGGTTTAATGGCCCATCCAAAAGACAGCACATCCAACAGTGCAGTGTTCCCTCAGTATTGTACTGGAGTGTCATCCTTGATATCTGTGCTCAAGGGGAGCTTGTAGATGTCCTGCACTTGCATTTCTAGAAGGCATTTGATAAGGTGCTGCATCAAAGGTTGTTGCAGAAAATAAAAGCTCATGGTGTAGGGGGTAACATATTGTCATACCAATCGAAGGTAGGCTCACTAGCTGAAAACATATGCAAAATTGTGTCTTTGCCGATTAGCAGGATGTGACAAGTGGAGTCCTGCAGGTATCTCTGCTGGGGCCAAACCTTTTACAATTTACATCAAGAACTCAATTGAGGGGAGCAAAGGCATGGTAGCTAAATTTGCCAACGACGCAAAGATAGGTAGGAAAGTATGCTGCGACAAAGTCATAAGGAGTTTGCAGATTAATATAGATAGGCTGAGTGAGTGGGCAAATGTCTGGCAGATGGCATATCGTGTGGAAAAAAGTAATTTTTTTCCCTTTAGCAGGAAGAATAAAAAGCAAAGTATTACTTAAATGGAGACAGCAGAATTCTGAGGTGCACAAGGATCTAGCTGTTTAAGTGCATGAGTCACAAAACGTTAGGATGCAGGTACAGCAAGTAATTAAGAAGGCTATTGGAACGCTATCCTTCATTATGAGAGGCATTGAACATAAAAGTAAAAATGTTATGCTTCAGTTATACAGGGTATTGATGAGACCGCATCTTGAATATTGTGTGCACTTTTGGTCTTGTTTATTCAAATTTCAAATCTCTTCTCGCGCCGAGTCAGCACTAGTCAGTATTCAGTATTAAGTCAGACCTTTGTCTATTTCCATAGTTATTCCTGGAACAGGTCGCTAGTCTGTCGCCAGAGCTTCTAGATTGAGGGATGCCAGTCCGCATCAAGTGTGGCTGACCAGGAGTTTCTCCAGCTCTTACCGTTAGCCATTGATGTGTTGGAAGGATTTGCAGGTTGGCACTCAGCCTGTTTGGTCATGTTATGAACGTACTATTGGCCACAAAGTCCTGGTGTAGGAATCGAATTTGGAGTTTTTGGTTCAGAGGCAGGGACGCTACCTATTGCTCCATAAGAGCTCCCTCCTTATTTACGGAAGGTTGTAAATGCATTGAAGGTGGTTCAGAGGAGGTTTATTAAATTGATATCTGGAATGAGCGGGTTGTCTTATGAGGATAGGTTGTACAAGTTGGGCTTGTTTCTGTCATAATAACACCAGTCTATCATGGTGCAGACACACACACACACTGATGGACATGCAGTGGGACCAATCAGCATACACAACATTGCAGCCAATCACCAGTGAGAGCACACACACTATAAAGACAGGGGACAGGAGAGTTCCCGCTCATTCTAGTAGCAGCCAGCTCGGAGCACAGAGCTCACAGCCTGCAACACAGACATTCACCATGTGCTGAGTGCATCACCTGGTTAGGACTAGGCAAGGGACAACAGTTAAAGCTGGTACTGCATTTACCCACAGTTCAAGTATGTTAATATAGTTAACCTTATAATAAAATAGAGTTGCATCACTTCCAGTGTTGGTGACCTGTTTGTGATCCAGAACACCCAACACATTATGGTACAAGGAATGGTTGCATACTAGCACGTCTGAGACCCACCTGCCACTAATCAGCCTTCCGGCATCCTGAAGTATGGAGAACATCAACCCGCCGCTCCGCATCACCAGCACCTCAGCATACAGTAACAACCAGCAACGATACCCAGGCAAAATGTTCTAGATCCGGGTTCCGCAGCAGCTCCAGTGCCACGGCGATCTCCGTGAAAGCTGGCGGGCATTCCGGCAAAAGTTTGAAATCTTCCTGCTGGCAGCCGGACTAGAAGACCTGGCCGATCCTGAAAAACAGAGCTTCTCCTCCCCATCGCCGGTGCCAGAGCAGAAGAAATCTTTTTAAAAATTCAAGTTCTCCAAGGGGCAAAACAGGAGCGACTTCCAGGCAGTCCTGGACAAATTTGGCAAATACTGTGAGGAAAACACACTCCAACCAGCAAGGAATGGAAAGAGAAGCGCCAGTACTCACCTCGAGGCCGAAATCCCGGAGCAGAGAACGATTTTGGTCGGCGGCCATCTTTCTAAAGGGACTGCACTTGCGCAGTTGCGCGATGCCGCGCAGGCGTAATCACGAAAATGGCCATCATTAAAGGAACCGCAGATCTGCGCATGTGCAAACGCCTCCTACGTGCTACGTCACGCGCGTCGTGACGTCAGAGACCCCGGACCACGCCCATTTAAAGGGGAAACGTCCCAAATCAAAGAAAAAATCTTTTAAAGCTGTAAAACAACCTTCCTTCACCCGGAATGACAGCACAATGCCTCAAATTGAACCAGGAAATGAAATAAACCTCCGAAGAACCCCGCAACAAGCAGTTACCTACCCCTAAACCGAGTCCGATTCCGACTTCCCGCAGACCAGTGACACCGAGGACCCGAGGGAGCCTTTTCGAGTCGCTGTTATAACAAAGAAACGGCTGTCCCCGAATCAAAACCACCAGCCGCTGTCGGTGCACAGCATTGATCCAGACAATGAGTGGTGTGCCACCCTGACGGTCAACCGATCCCAGATTCAATTCCGCCTGGACACTGGTGCTTCCGCTAATCTCCTAGCGTGGTCAGCCTTTCAGACCCTTGGGGTTCAACCAACCATTCTTCCGTCGACCTGCCAACTAATGGACGACAATGCCAACGTCATTCCTGCTACCGGTTCATGCCAACTCGAAGTGACGCACAACTCGCAAAAAGCCATCCTTCCCTTCGAGATCGTGGGCTCCTCGAAGGGCTCCCTGCTAGGTGCACAGGCGTGCAAACTCCTAAACCTCGTTCAACGAGTACACTCTCTCTCCAGAGGACACGTCTGCCTTCCAGGATGCGGACTTCAGGGCGCAACTAAATGCCATCATCGACTAGCACCACAACGTTTTCGAAGGCATGGGCATGCTTCCATACACTTACAAAACCCTGCTCAAACAAGACGCCACGCCTGTGGTTCATGCACCTCGCAGAGTCCCAGCACCCCTCAAGGACCGCCTCAAGCAGCAGCTGCAGGACCTCCAGGACCAAGGAGTACTCTCCAGAGTGATGGAACCAACTGACTGGGTCAGTTCCATGGTGTGCGTAAAGAAGCCCTCCGGCGAGCTCTGGATCTGCATTGACCCAAAGGATCTGAATCACAACATAATGAGGGAGCATTACCCTATCCCCAAGCGCGAGGAGATCACGTGCGAGATGGCTCGGGCCAACATCTTCACCAAACTTGACGTCTCGAAAGGATTCTGGCAAATTCAACTAGACAGGTCCAGCAAAAGCTGTGTACCTTTAATACCCCGTTTGGCAGATACTGCTACAACAGGATGCCGTTTGGGATTATATCGGCATCAGAAGTATTCCACCGGATCATGGAGCAAATGATGGAGGGCATTGAGGGTGTGCGCGTCTATGTTGACGACATCATCATTTGGTCCACCACCCATATGCAGGAGCATATCAGTAGCCTCCAGCGCGTTTTCAAACGAATACGGGACCAAGGCCTTCGCCTCAACAGAGCCAAATGTTCCTTTGGCCAGACTGAACTCAAGTTCCTAGGGAACCACATCTCGCGGTTGGGTGTGCGGCCGGATGCGGACAAGGTGGCAGCCATTACGGCCATGCAGAAGCCAGCGGATAAGAAGGCGGTCCTCCGATTTTTGGCATGGTCAACTTCCTGGGGAAGATCATCCCCAACCTCTCCTCCCATACCACAGCTCTCCGGAACCTGGTCAGGAGGACGACAGACTTCCAATGGCTTCCCGCCCACAAGCGTGAATGGTAGGAGCTTAAGACCAAGATTACCACAGCCCGGTATTGGCATTTTTTGATCCCACGAAGGAAACAAAAATTTCAACGGATGCCAGCTAATCCGGCATTGGGGCGGTGCTCCTGCAACGCGATGAGGCCTCATCATGGCCCCCCCGTTGCATATGCGTCACGTGCCATGACCCCCACGGAACAGCGCCACGCGCAGATCGAAAAGGAGTGCCTGGGCCTGTTGACTGGGGGCGACAAATTTCATGATTACGTGTACGGCCTCCCCCAATTCACTGTCGAGACCGACCATCGCCTGCTGGTCAACATTATACAAAAAGATCTGAATGATATGACCCCTCGCCTCCAGCGCATTCTGCTTAAACTCCGGCGGTATGATTTCCAGCTCCTATACACCCCGGGCAAGAACCTGATCATAGCCGACGCTCTGTCCAGGGCAGTCAACACCCCGTGTGACCCAGAGGGGTTCGTCTGCCAGGTTGATGCCCATGTGGCCTTCAAGGCCTCCAATCTGCCGGCCACGGATGAACGCCTTATGCACATTCGCCACGAGACTGCGGCTGACCCCCTACTACAGCATGTCATGCGCCACATGACGGACGGGTGGCTCAAGAACCAATGCCCGCAGTTCTACAATATCAGAGACGATCTGGCAGTAGTCGATGGTGTCCTCCTGAAGCTGGACCGCATCGTGATACCGCACAGCATGCGCCAGTTCATTTTGGAACAGCTACACGAGGGCCATCTCGGCGTGGAGAAGTGCCGACGGAGAGACCGAGAGGCTGTGTACTGGCCCGGCATCAATGAGGACATCGTCAACACAGTGCTCAACAGCCCCACCTGTCAGCGGTTCCAGCTGGCCCAACCACGTGAGACCCTACAGCCCCATGAGTTGGTCACGTCCCCTTGGTCTAAGGTAGGCGTTGACCTGTTCCATGCGCTCGGCAAGGACTTTGTTCTGATTGTAGACTATTTTTCGAACTACCCGGAGGTCGTATGCCTGCACGACATCACATCATCGGCGGTCATCCGTGCCTGCAAGGAGACCTTTGCTCGTCACGGCATCCCACTCACTGTGATGTCGGACAATGGCCCCTGCTTCGTGAGCCAGGAATGGTCCAACTTTGCCAGCAGGTGCAACTTTGTGCATGTGACATCCAGTCCCCTGCACCCTCAATCCAATGGCAAAGCGGAAAAGGGCGTCCACATCGTCAAATGGCTCCTCTGCAAGGCTGCCGATGCAGGATCTGACTTCTACCTCGCCTTGCTGGCCTATCGTTCGGCCCCACTCTCCATGGGCCTGTTGCCAGCCCAGCTGCTCATGCATCGCACTCTCAAGACCACGGTGCCGTCCATTCACGTCCCAGACCTCGACCACGTTCCGGTCCTTCAGCGGACGCAACAGTCTCGTGCACAACACAAGGCGACGCATGACGCTCGGGTGACTGATCTCCCTGCTCTGGCGCCGGATGACAACGTCTGCATCCATCTTCCGGAGGGTGGCTGGTCTGCAACTGCTGTGGTTCTTCGGCAGGTGGCTCCCCGTTCGTTCCTGGTTCGTCTGCCAGATGGTTCCATTCGCCGCCGCAATCGGCGTGCCCTTAGTCTCATTCCACGCTCGCTACGTGATCCTCCACCGGTGCCACGCCCTCCTGTTGTCCCCAACCTGGACTATGTGGAGATTCCGAATACTCTGCATCCTCCTCACTCTGCAGTGGCCCAGCCCGTTCCTCAGCCGGTGGCTCCTGACCCACCCTTGAGACGGTCAACCAGAATTCGTCGCCCACCTCAGAGACTTGACTTATGAGTTTTACGATGTTGGACTCTTTGATCTGTTCTGTTATCCTGTTTCATCGTTCCAGTATTTGTATATAATGTTCATTTTGTTGTTGGTGTGACACCCTATTTCTCGGCACTAGGCTCCTTCCCGTGTAAATAGATTAGCGTCATGTAAATAACATGCACACACACAGTCCGGTACATTCACTACACAATATTTATTGTCACGCAGGCACATATTCTTTATATAAAAGGGGGGATGTCATAATATACACCAGTATATCATGGTGCAGACACACACACACAGACACACTGATGGACATGCAGTGGGACCAATCAGCATACACAACACCGCAGCCAATCACCAGTGAGAGCACACGCACGATGAAGTCAGGAGAGTTCCGGCTAATTCTAGTAGCAGCCAGCTCGGAGCACAGAGCTCACAGCCTGCAACACAGACATTCACCATGTGCTGAGTGCATCACCTGGTTAGGACTAGGCAAGGGTCAACAGTTAAAGCTGGTCTTGCATTTACCCACAGTTCAAGTATGTTAATATCGTTAACCTTATAATAAAATAAAGTTGCACCACTTCCAGTGTTGGTAACCTGTTTGTGATCCAGAACACCCAACACATCAGTTTCCACTAGAGTTTGAGAGTGAGGGGAGATCTGATTGAATTATATAAGATCCCAAATGGTCTTGATAAGGTGGGCGTGGTAAGGATGTTTCCTCTTATGCTTGTCTCCAAAGCCAGGGGGGCACAGCGTTAAAATTAGAGTTACCCTTTAGACAGAGATGAGAATTGTTTTCTGAGGGTTGTATGACGTTAAAACTCTGTGCCTCAGAAGGCAGTGGAAGTGTGGTCATTGAATATTTATAAGGTAGAGATAGATAGATCCTTGTTAGGCAATGTAATCGGGTGTTATCAGGGGTTGATGAAAATTTGGAACTCAGCACAAACAGATTAACCATGATCTTATTGAATGGTGAAGCAGGTTGGAGAAGCCGAATGGCCGACCACTTCGATTTTGTATGTTTGTAAGGTCCTATGTTGCCTATTGTACCTTTGTCAACCGCATTCCAACACTTTGCATTGCAAAAATATTTTGAGCTGATCATTAAGCGGAAAATCTACCTTCAGGGCCAAATGGACTGTTTCTGTGATGTTGACTCTATGGTATTGTGTGTAAAACTACACATTTACATTTGTTCCAGAAATATTAGGGCCATTGTAATGCTTGGATTGAAGCAGTTTTAGTGTGCAAACTATATTTTACTATCATTCTTAAATACAGAATGGCTACCATATGCACCTCTATATCATGGGTTAAGCATCCTATTAGTGTAAATTATTATTTTTTTTTAAGAATATTTTATTAAACATTTTTGGTCAACCATCACAGTACATTGTGTATCCTTTACACAATAATATAACAGTATAAATAACAATGACCTGTTTTATAAACAAAGAATAAATAATATATAACAAAAACGAAAACTAAAACTAAATGGCAACTGCCTTGTCTCAGATAAACACTCTCCAAAAATATGGTTTAACAATCCAATATACAATTATTTATAGCAACGACCTATACATATTATACATATATATTAATAACCCTGAGACTCCTTCTGGTTCCTCCCCCCCCCCCCGCCCCCCCGGGCTGCTGCTGCTGCCTTCTTCTTTTCCATTCCCTCTATCTTTCTGTGAGGTATTCGACGAACGGTTGCCACCGCCTGGTGAACCCTTGAGCCGAACCCCTTAGGACGAACTTAATCCGTTCCAGCTTTATAAACCCTGCCATGTCATTTATCCAGGTCTCCACCACCGGGGGCTTGGCTTCCTTCCACATCAACAGTATCCTGCGTCGGGCTACTAGGGACGCAAAGGCCAAAACATCGGCCTCTCTCGCCTCCTGCACTCACGGCTCTTGTGCAACCCCAAATATAGCCAACCCCCAGCTTGGTTCGACCTGGACCCCCACTACTTTCGAAAGCACCTTTGTCACCCCCACCCAGAACCCCTGTAGTGCCGGACATGACCAGAACATGTGGGTGTGATTCGCTGGGCTTCTCGAGCATCTCGCACACCTATCCTCTACCCCCAAAAATTTACTGAGCCGTGCTCCAGTCATATGCGCCCTGTGTAACACCTTAAATTGAATCAGGCTTAGCCTGGCACACGAGGACGATGAGTTTACCCTACTTAGGGCATCCGCCCACAGCCCCTCCTCAATCTCCTCCCCCAGCTCTTCTTCCCATTTCCCTTTCAGCTCATCTACCATAATCTCCCCCTCGTCCCTCGTTTCCCTATATATATCTGACACCTTACCGTCCCCCACTCATGTCTTTGAGATTACTCTGTCCTGCACCTCATGCGTCGGGAGCTGCGGGAATTCCCTCACCTGCTGCCTCGCAAAAGCCCTCAGTTGCATATACCGGAATGCATTCCCTTGGGGCAACCCATATTTCTCGGTCAGCGCTCCCAGACTTGCGAACTTCCCATCCACAAACAGATCTTTCAGTTGCGTTACTCCTGCTCTTTGCCATATTCCAAATCCCCCATCCATTCTCCCCGGGGCAAACCTATGGTTGTTTCTTATCGGGGACCCCACCAAGGCTCCCGTCTTTCCCCTATGCCGTCTCCACTGTCCCCAAATTTTCAAAGTCGCCACCACCACCGAGCTTGTGGTGTATTTCTTCGGTGAGAACGGCAATGGGGCCGTCACCATAGCTTGTAGGCTAGTCCTCCTACAGGACGCCCTCTCCAATCTCTTCCACGCCGCTCCCACCTCTTCCTCCATCCACTTACTCACCATTGAGATATTGGCGGCCCAGTAGTACTCACTTAGGCTCGGTAGTGCCAGCCCCCCCCTATCCCTACTACGCTGTAAGAATCCCTTCCTCACTCTCGGGGTCTTCCCGGCCCACACAAAACTCATGATACTCTTTTCGATCCTTTTGAAAAAAGCCTTCGTGATCACCACCGGGAGGCACTGAAACACAAAGAGGAATCTCGGGAGGACTACCATTTTAACTGCCTGCACCCTCCCTGCCAGTGACAGGGATACCATGTCCCATCTCTTGAAGTCCTCCTCCATTTGTTCCACCAATCGCGTTAAATTTAACCTATGCAATGTACCCCAATTCTTGGCTATCTGGATCCCCAAGTAACGAAAGTCCCTTGTTACCTTCCTCAGCGGAAAGTCCTCTATTTCTCTGCTCTGCTCCCCTGGATGCACCACAAACAACTCACTTTTCCCCATGTTCAGTTTATATCCTAAGAATTCTCCAAACTCCCGAAGTGTCCGCATTATCTCTGGCATCCCCTCCGCCGGGTCCGCTACATGTAACAACAAATCATCCGCATACAGAGATACCCGGTGTTCTTCTCCTCCTCTAAGTACTCCCCTCCACTTCTTGGCACCCCTCAATGCTATTGCCAGGGGCTCAATCGCCAGTGCAAACAGTAATGGGGACAGAGGGCATCCCTGCCTTGTCCCTCTATGGAGCCGAAAGTATGCAGATCCCCGTCCATTCGTGACCACACTCGCCACTGGGGCCCTATACAACAGCTGCACCCATCCAACATACTCATCTCCAAAACCAAATCTCCTCAGCACCTCCCACAAATAATCCCACTCCACTCTATCAAATGCTTTCTCGGCATCCATCGCCACCACTATCTCCGCTTCCCCCTCTGGTGGGGGCATCATCATTACCCCTAGCAGCCTCCGTATATTCGTATTCAGCTGTCTCCCCTTCACAAACCCAGTTTGGTCCTCATGGACCACCCTCGGGACACAATCCTCTATCCTCATTGCCATTACCTTGGCCAGAATCTTAGCGTCTACATTTAGGAGGGAAATAGGTCTATAGGACCCTGCGGGTCCTTTTCCTTCTTTAGGAGAAGCGATATCGTTGCCTCAGACATAGTCGGGGGCAGCTGTCCCCTTTCCTTTGCCTCATTAAAGGTCCTCATCAGTAGCGGGGCGAGCAAGTCCACATATTTCCTGTAAAATTCAACTGGGAATCCATCCGGTCCTGGAGCCTTCCCCGCCTGCATGCTCCTAATTCCTTTAACTACTTCCTCTATTTCAATCTGTGCTCCCAGTCCCACCCTTTCCTGCTCCTCAACCTTGGGAAATTCCAGCCGGTCCAGAAAGCCCATCATTCTCTCCCTCCCATCCGG
Source organism: Scyliorhinus torazame (assembly GCF_047496885.1). Taxonomy (NCBI): domain Eukaryota; kingdom Metazoa; phylum Chordata; class Chondrichthyes; order Carcharhiniformes; family Scyliorhinidae; genus Scyliorhinus; species Scyliorhinus torazame. The sequence continues at coordinate 136,528,692 of NC_092715.1, forward strand.
GGGTTGAGCTTCGTATAATTTTTTATAAAATGCCTTGAACACTCCATTCACTCTCTCCGCTCCCCGCTCCATCTCTCCTTCCTCATCCCTCACTCCCCCTATTTCCCTCGCTGCTCCCCTTTTCCTCAATTGGTGGGCCAGCAACCTGCTCGCCTTCTCCCCATATTCGTACTGTACACCCTGTGCCTTCCTCCACTGTGCCTCTGCAGTACCCGTTGTCAGCAAGTCAAATTCTACGTGTAGCCTTTGCCTTTCCCTGTACAGTCCCTCCTCCGGTGCCTCCGCATATTGCCTGTCCACCCTCAGAAGTTCTTGCAGCAACCGCTCCCGTTCCCTACTCTCCTGCTTTCCTTTATGTGCCCTTGTTGATATCAGCTCCCCTCTAACCACTGCCTTCAGCGCCTCCCAGACCACTCCCATCTGGACCTCCCCATTGTCATTGAGTTCCAAGTACTTTTCAATGCACCCCCTCACCCTTAAACACACACCCTCATCTGCCATTAGTCCCATGTCCATTCTCCAGGGTGGGCGCCCTTCTGTTCCTCCCCTATCTCTAAGTCCACCCAATATGGAGCGTGATCCGAAATGGCTATAGCCGTATAGTCCGTTCCCCTCACCTTCGGGATCAACGCCCTTCCCAAAACAAAAAAGTCTATTCGCGAATAGACTTTGTGGACATAGGAGAAAAACTAAAACCCCTTACTCCTAGGTCTGCTAAATCTCCACGGGTCTACTCCTCCCATCTGCTCCATAAAATCTTTAAGCACCTTGGCTGCTGCCGGCCTCCTTCCAGTCCTGGACCTCGACCTGTCCAGCCCTGGTTCCAACACCGTATTGAAATCTCCCCCCATTACCAACTTTCCCACCTCTAGGTCCGGGATGCGTCCTAGCATACGCCTCATAAAATTGGCATCATCCCAGTTCGGGGCATATACGTTTACCAAAACCACCGTCTCCCCCTGTATTTTGCCACTCACCATCACGTATCTGCCCCCGCTATCCGCCACTATAGTCTTTGCCTCAAACATTACCCGCTTCCCCACTAATATAGCCACCCCCCTGTTTTTCGCATCTTGCCCCGAATGGAACACCTGCCCCACCCAACCTTTGCGTAGTCTCACCTGGTCTATCAGTTTCAAGTGCGTTTCCTGTAACATTACCACGTCTGCCTTAAGTTTCTTAAGGTGTGTGAGTACCCATGCCCTCTTTATCGGCCCGTTCAGCCCTCTCACGTTCCACGTGATCAGCCGGGTTGGGGGGCTTTTTACCCCCCCCACCCCCTTGTCGATTCGCCATCCCCTTTTTCCAGCTCCTCACCCGGTTCCCACGCAGCTGTGTCCCCCCCAGGCGGTGCCCCCCCGCCCGTCCCACCCCATACCAGCTCCCCCCTCTCCCCAGCAGCAGCAGCCCAATAATTCCCCCCTCCCACCCCCCCCCCCCCCCGCTAGATCCCCCACTAGCGTAGTTACGCCCCCCATGTTGCTCCCAGAAGTCAGCAAACTCTGGCCGACCTCGGCTTCCCCCCGTGACCTCGGCTCGCACCGTGCGATGCCCCCTCCTTCCTGCTTCCCTATTCCCGCCATGATTATCATAGCGCGGGAACCGAGCCCGCGCTTCCCCCTTGGCCCCGCCCGCAATGGCCAACGCCCCATCTCTTCCGCCTCCTTTCCTCCCCCCACCACCTCCTGTGGAAGAGAGAAAAGTTACCACATCGCAGGATTAATAACATAAAACTCCTCTTTCCCCCCTTCTTCGCCCCCCCATACTCGCCCCACCACTTTGTTTCAAACGTTCTTTTTTTTAATAACCCGCTCATTCCAATTTTTCTTCCACGATAAAAGTCCACGCCTCATCCGCCGTCTCAAAGTAGTGGTGCCTCCCTTGATATGTGACCCACAGTCTTGCCGGTTGCAGCATTCCGAATTTTATCTTTTTGTGAAGCACCGCCTTGGCCCGATTAAAGCTCGCCCTCCTTCTCGCCACCTCCGCACTCCAGTCTTGGTATACGCGGATCACCGCGTTCTCCCACTTACTGCTCCGAGTTTTCTTTGCCCATCTAAGGACCATCTCTCTGTCCTTAAAACGGAGGAATCTCACCACTATGGCTCTAGGAATTTCTCCTACTCTCAGTCCTCGCGCCATCACTCGGTATTCTCCCTCCACCTCCAGCGGACCCGCCGGGGCCTCCGCTCCCATTAACGAGTGCAGCATCGTGCTCACATATGCCCCGACGTCCGCTCCCTCCGCACCTTCAGGAAGGCCAAGAATTCTTAGGTTGTTCCTCCTCGCGTTGTTCTCCAGCGCCTCCAGCCTTTCCACACATCGTTTATGGTGTGCCTCGTGCATCTCCGTCTTCACCACCAGGCCCTGTATGTCGTCCTCATTCTCGGCAGCCTTTGCCTTCACGACCCGAAGCTCCCGCTCCTGGGTCTTTTGCTCCTCCTTCGATCCTCCCTTCGATCGCCTGTAATATCGGGGCCAACAGCTCCTTCTTCATTTCCTTTTTGAGTTCTTCCACGCAGCGTTTCAAAAACTCGTGTTGTTCAGGGCCCCATATTAAACTGCCACCTTCCGAAGCCATCTTGGTTTTTGCTTGCCTTCCTTGCCGCTGCTCTAAAGGATCCACCGCAATCCGGCCACCTTCCTCTCCTTTTTCCATCCGTATCCAGGGGGGATTCCCTTCTGGTTCACCGCACAGTACTTTTAGCCGTTAAAATTGCCGTTGGGGCTCTTATTAAGAGCCCAAAAGTCCGTTATACCGGGAGCTGCCGAAACGTGCGACTCAGCTGGTCATCGCCGCACCCGGAAGTTCCATTTGTGTAAATTTTGGTGCGAAAGTGCTTCTGGAACCCCTTGCTTGCCAGTTTGGATTTGCTCCTTGACATAGTTAAAAACTAACATATTCTATTTTCTGGCATACATCATAGATCCTTCAGAATTGAGAATTTACAGACCCTTCAGATATCAGGGATGGGTTCTAGCCGATAACCAAAGTTAAGTACATTATTTCCTCCAAAATCAACATTGGAACGTGGCACAGGCAAATACAATTTTGTTAATAGTGTTAACAGTCACATCTGTTTAACACAAGTCATTTGAAGCAAGATTAGATGTTTTTAAAAAGATTAACTCTGGAGGGCAGTGTTCACCATCTTTTAGTTAACTTGCTACCATTAAATGTCTTGAAAATAACATGTGGATGAGGCCATTTCCACCTGCAATTCTTGACTTCATTACAGTTGTGTTAATGTAAAAGATTGATAATGTGCAAAATCTGCTTATAACTGCTGAATATGGCCACCTATCACCCCAATTAGCCTTGGTATTGATCAGGGGATGAGCAATCTTGGGCTGAAAATGAGGTTGGTTGAACTGACAGCAGCTATTGTAATGCAGAGGAGAGCGATGCAACTTGACCTTTTTGGGAGCTGTGGTATTTTCTGTAGAGCATGTTAGAAAATGTTACAAGCCTGCAGTCTTTCTTAATGTTTCTGTAATATCGTCATATCTCATTCTGTTTTCAAATTTGGATCAAAAATCAATATTTGTATGCACAAAGATTCTTGCATCATAAACAGATGTGCTTTTAAAAAGGGGATTGAGGCTCTGCTACTAAATGGAAATGTTTTAAAATTACAATTGAATTACAGCATTCCATCAGACGTCCCATAATCAAAAGTGAAAGGTGTCCTTCAATAAGATTTCATTTAGTCATTGCTGTTGTATACACTCCTAATGTTATCACTCACCGTCTGATATGTTTAAACAGCTGACTATTGCTGGGGCAATTTGTTCTGATTTTGTAACTAAATTTATTTTTCCGAATGGATTTGTAGACATAGCAGTTAGTGACCTTTAATCAATGTGATATCAGTGGCTGGTCCTGCGCGAGTCTACTGAATTGTATTAAATTCTTGATCTTCTTGAACAATGCTGAAAAATGCAGGCACTGATTATTTTTTTTTTATGAAACATTTTATTGAGGCATTTATCATTTTAACATTTTAACATATAAACATTCTAAATAACAACGGTCGGACACATGCAAAAACACCACAGTAACATACCCAACTTCCCCCCCGCCCTAACTCCTAGCTACCCATATATTAGATTCCCTGCCCTTATTCTCCACTTCCATGCTCCCCCCCCCCCCCCCCATTTCCCCCCTCCGTCTGCTGACACAGGCACTGATTCTTTAAGATTTGATTATGAAACCACAGCATTGTTTGATATTGCATCATAACCCATAACTTGATACTTGTAGGAATAATTTAATCCATTCAATGCTGCAGCTGTAATATTGATTTCTCGTTCCACATCATGGCAGTGCCTTCCTTTGCATCTGTCACATTATTTAAGCAGCAGGCTAAGGTTCAGTGCCTTTACAGCCATGGTGATTGTTATTGTTCTATCCGCAGGCAGTGTCATGACCTCTTTGAATTTTGTTAGCAAATCCGGTTTCTTTGTTATCAGTAATTGCTAACCCATTTAATTTATACATATTCATGTTGATGCAAAGTATAATCAGCCACAAAAATCATACAAAAGTAAGATGTAATATGCATGCTTTTGCTGGTGGCGGCAGGATTTTTGAGACTCCCTTCAGTGGAAACAATGAAGAATATGCTGATAATATTGCATCGATTAAAATGACACAATTCTTTATGGCATGTCATCAGGCTGTGCCCCTGTCCTTTCAAAAATATGATTTTTCAACTTTCAACTGCCTGGAAATTTTGCACTTTGGAATGTGGCAGAACAAACTACTTAAAAATGCAAGGCCACCTTGCATGAAGGTGAAAACAAACAAACCAGTCTCACAATTATGAAGAGAGTCATGTCCTATAGTTCAGAGATTCATCGAAACTCGTCGCTGTCTAAGGAAGACATTGAAGTGCAAAGGACTGGTTATTAACATGACGGCTGCCACATACCAATACATCCAAAACCCCTTGAAAATACGCAATGGGTGAAGTATAACAGGCCAGGCCACAACCCTGCAGAGGGATTGCAAGAAGGTTTTTAGCAGAGGAAACAGACTGACAGCTGGGCTCTTGCCTCTCCCTCCTCAGCAGCAGCCCGAGCCCTCAAAGAATATCCGAGGTTGAAGGGTCTCCTGAAGAACCATCACAGCATTCACCCACGACCTCCTCCAGTGCAGAAAAACATACAGCTGTGGGGCACAGTTCTAGATTGGACGCAGGGTAATTTTCTAGAGAACACCTCAGTACTTGGAGGGCTGGTGGAGACCAACCACCCCCTCAGTTCCATTCTGATGCTGAGCCTCTGGAAGTGGCTGCCAGCTCACTGGTGCAGACTCAATGACAGGCAGAGGAACATCAGGCAGCAATTTAAATGTGACTCAGCAGCCTGGAGCGAACGATGGAGGAGTCCATCTGTGTTCTGTTGAATGTCATGGCTTTGACATGCGAGCACTTTGAGGCCACCATAGGAAGATTGGTGACCATCATGGAGACCTTAGTCTAGCAGGTCTTGCTGGATTTGTGCTTGGCCCTCACTTCATGGCCATGCACCCTGGTGGATACCATCATGGGCAACATGGGGATCGGATTGGATTTGTTTATTGTCACATGTACCGAGGTACAGTGAAAAGTATTTTTCTACGAACAGCTCAACAGATCAGTATATGAAAAGAAAATACATAATAAGGCAACACAAGGTACACAATGTAAATACATAGACACAGGCATCTGGTGAAGCATACAGGAGTTAGAGTATTAATCAGATCAGTTGATAAAGAGGGTCATTTAGGAGTCTGGTAACAGCAGGGAAGAAGTTGATTTTGAATCTGTTCGTCTATGTTCTCAGACTTCTGTATCTCCTGCCCGATGGAAGAAGTTGGAAGAGTGAGTAAGCAGGGTGGGAGGGATCGTTGATCATACTGCCCGCTTTCCACAGGCAGCGGGAGGTGTAGATGGAGTCAATGGATGGCAGGCAGGTTCGTGTGATGGACTGGGCGGTGTTCACGACTCTCTGAATTTTCTTGCGATCTTGGGCCGAGCAGTTGCCATACCAGGCTGTGATGCAGCCCGATAGGATGCTTTCTATGGTGCAATTGTAAACGTTGGTAGGAGTTAATGTGGACATGCCGAATTTCCTTAGTTTCCTGAGAAAGTATAGGTGCTGTTGTGCTTTCTTGGTGGTAGCGTCGACGTGGATGGACCAGGACAGATTGTTGGTGATGTGCACACCGAGGAATTTGAAACTGCTAACCATCTCCACCTCGGCCCCGTTGATGCAGACAGGGGTGTGTACAGTACTTTGCTTTCTGAAATCAATGACCAGCTCTTTAGTTTTGCTGGCATTGAGAGATAGATTGTTGTCGCTGCACCACTCCACTAGGTTCTCTATCTCCCTCCTGTATTCTGACTCGTTGTTATTCGAGATCTGGCCCACTATGGTCGTATCGTCAGCAAACTTGTAGATGGAGTTGGAACCAAATTTTGCCACGCAGTCGTGTGTGTACAGGGAGTAGAGTAGGGGGCTAAGTACGCAGCCTTGTGGGGTCCCAGTATTGAGGACTATTGTGGAGGAGGTGTTGTTGTTTATTCTTTTTTTAAATAAATTTAGAGTACCCAATTTTCTTTCCAATTAAGGGGCAATTTAGCATGGCCAATCCACCTACCCTGCATATTTTTTGGGTTGTGGGGGTGATATGCACACAGACACGGGGAGAATGTGCAAACTCCACACGGACAGTGACACAGGGCCAGGATTGAACCCGGGACCTCGGTGCCTTAAAGCAGCAGTGTTATCCACTGCGCCACCATGCTGCCCGTTGTTGTTTCTTCTTACTGATTGTGGTCTTGTGGGTCAGAAAGTCGAGGATCCAGTTGTAGAGTGAGGACCCAAGTCTTAGGTTTTGGAGCTTTGATATGAGCTTGGCTTGGATTATGATGTTGAAGGCCGAGCTGTAGTCAATAAATAGGAGTCTGATGTAGGAGTCCTTGTTGTCGAGATGCTCCAGGGATGAGTGTAGGGCCAGCGAGATGACGTCTGCTGTGGACCGGTTGCCACGGTATGCGAAGTGCAGTGGATCAAGGCGTTCTGGGAGTATGGAGTTGATGCGCTTCATGACCAAGCTCTCAAAGCTCTTCATTCCGATTGATGTCAGGGCCACCGGATGGTAGTCATTGATGCATGTTGCCTGGTTCTTCTTTGGCTGTATGATGGTGGGCTTCTTGAAGCAAGTGGGGACCTCGGAGCAGAGCAGGGACAGGTTGAATTGAGGGAGAGATTGTTGTCGTTACACCACTCCACTCAGTTCTCTAACTCCCTCCTGCATTCTGACTCGTCGTTGTTTGAGATCCGACCCACTATGGTCCATCTGCCAGTTGGTCCACGCAGTTTAGCACAGGGCGAAAGAGCTGGCTTTCAAAGCAGACCAAGGCAGGCCAGCAGCACGGTTCAATCCCCGTACCAGCCTCCCCGAACAGGCGCCGGAATGTGGCGACTAGGGGCTTTTCACAGTAACTTCATTTGAAGCCTACTTGTGACAATAAGCAATTTTCATTTCATTTCATTTAGGTTGGTTCCTGATTTCTTAAATATGGACCAGTTCACTGTCTCCAAGCAGTCATGAAGGAGCGCTTCTGTTTCTTTGGGCCAGCAGTGCATGACCTTCTTATCCGGATTCTTCCACTTAAGTTTCTGCTTGTATGCTGGGAGAAGGAGCACCATCTGTGGTCTGATTTTCCAAATTGCGGTGGGGGGTTGGAATGGTAGTGCCCTTGATTTTTGTGTAGCAGTGGCCAAGAATTCTGTCGCCCCCCCCTGGTGGAACAGGAGATGTGTTGGTGGAATTTTGGCAGTACGCTCTTGAGGTAGGCATTGTTGAAGTCCCCAGCCATGATGAACAAGGCCTCTGGGTGTTCTGTTTCATTGTTATTTATAACTGTGTACAGTTTGTCCAGCCCCGCCTTCACTTCTGCCTGGGGTGGGATGTAAACTGTTGTGATAGTGGCTGAAGTGAACTCACGTGGAAGGTAGTATGGACGGCACTTCACAGTCAGGTACTCCAGGTCTGGGAGCAGTAGGTCAACAGGGTCGCCATATCCAAGCACCAGGAGGAGTTGATGAGGAGGCAAAACCCTCCACCCTTTGCTTGGCCTGATGATGTGGGGCAGTCCGCCCAATGAATTGAGAAGCCTTCAGGTTGTATGGCACCTTGGAGGCACCAGGAGGCACCTTGATCTCCCTCGTAAACAAGCACCTGCAGGGAGGATTAGCATCTGCCGGGCACCTCGGGGGCCTCGGCCCTGGATACTCCAAGGTGCAGCTGCTCAGGACCCCCTCTGCCTGTGTTAACCCACTACAGCAGTACAGACCACCAAGGACGGTTCTACTCCTGAGCAGGAAACTCTGATGCAATCTTGGGAAGCCGAAGATAACTGTGTGAAGTCGGTGAATTTTGGAACCGGTCTATCTTCGCCTACAGCAAACCTGACATACTGATGGGCCTTCATTTCATTTCATTTTTGTAAAGGGCATAGTCACCTCCTTTATGCAGCGATCAGTGTTGTGGACTGGGAGATGCCACACAGATCCCATGTTGGTCCGTGGAAAGACCCAGAGGAAAATACATTGAGTGTCACCTTCAAGGCCATGGGAAGGGGAAAACCTCCAACCACATGTCGCATCAGGTGTTCACAAAGAATGTGGCAAATGTGATGTACGAGATCTCTGGACAATCATAGCTGCCTGTCACTCATGTTGGAGACTCTGACGGTAAACCCTCGGTGCTGTCTGAGTCTCTTCTGCTCACCCTCCTGTTCAGGTTCAATTGGCCATGCCCCCCAGGTGGTATCCCCATTTGCAGCTGGTCCTGCTGACACCTCTCTTTCACCTCCTCCATTTAATGAGGACTCTGAGAAACACTACAATGAGTCTTGGCTCTATTAGTCCTTGTGCCTTTGTTCTGGAATTAAACATTGAGGACAACGATGGTTAAAGGGTGCAGAAAGGGAAGCTGCAATTGAGAGACCAATGGAAGATGTGGGATTCCACCGCTTTAGGACCATTAATTTCATTGTGCCTGATGCAGCCTCACCCCTGAGATACTGGAACACACCTAGAGGTGAGCAACACTCTGTTCCAGCGATGTGACACCTGAAACCCTGAGGGGGGTGATAAGTTGTGAATGAAATTATTGAACCAAACTAGCTCTGCCATTCTTTGAAGTGGCATCCAATGATCTTTCACTTGCTCCTCGTGGAATCCGTTTGGTCAATGTTGAATGGCATTCATTGTTCACCGGTGACTTTCCTTCACTGATGCAATGGCAGATAGGTGCCACCCTCACTATTGCTTTCACTGTCGAAAGTTGCTTTAGCACCTTATAATGTGTCAATGTGAGAATTGTGAGGCTATTGATAATAATAGTTGCTTATTGTCACAGGTAGGCTTCAATGAAGTTACTGTGAAAAGCCCCTAGTTGCCACATTCCGGCGCCTGTTCGGGGAGGCTGGTATGGGAATTGAACCCGTGCTGCCGCCTTGTTCTGCATTACAAGCCAGTTATTTAGCCCAGTATGCTAAACAGCCACTGATTGAGTTCCATCTATGCCTTCCAAACGCTGAATGAAATGATTGCTTTCTGTTATTTCCTGGACAATGAGGTCTCTCTCTCCTTTGTTACTGACCTAGATCCTGTCCATTGTAGTGGCACCAACAAGGGAGTGTGCATCCCAAAAAGGAGCCCCATAGCTCAGCTTAGCGGTCCTCCCACACTGCCCCACGCCCTGCCTGAACAGGACCAATCTTACTTTTGCTTTTGCACGACATCATTGTTCTAGGATTTCAAGATGGTGCTGCTGCACCTGTACGTCAGGACCTAGTTTGGCCTTCAGTCCCTCACTGTCCGCATGCCTCCGATTTACCTAGAGACTTATGACGTGCAGGTAGAACTATCTTGTTATTCGCCAGCCTTCCCCACTAATACTGGATCCCATCTTTGTATTGGTGGGCATTCTGACCTCCCCCTGAGCCCATCACTTGCAAAGCACCATGTAGACCTCTACCCACTCTGCCTGCAGGCTGCACGCACTGTTGCATACTGAGATGCATGCTCTCTCTACATCCCCCATGAGAGTTTCACATACCCATCCCCCTCTTTCTCCCCCTCACCTTACAGGCTGCAGATGCTCTCAGTGACCATTACCATTCTGCCTGCAGCCCAATACAGAGCCCACCAAGCCCACGATATTGACTGTAGAACCGCCCTGCATACCAAGCTGTGTTTTTTCCCTGTGGAGCACACAGCCCTTGCCCCTCCCTGCAGCTTGGGTGCACCATGCTCCTAATGATTGTTCTGGCTGCATGGCTACTGGACTTCTGCACTGTTTCTTTTCTCTGATTTCTGACTGTGAGAACATAGAACATAGAACATTACAACGCAGTGCAGGCCTTTCGGCCCTCGATGTTGCGCCGACCTGTGAAACCACTCTAAAGCCCATCTACACTATACCCTTATCGTCCATATGTCTATCCAATGACCATTTGAATGCCCTTAGTGTTGGGAGTCCACTACTGTTGCAGGCAGGGCATTCCACGCCCTTACTACTCTCTGAGTAAAGAACCTGCCTCTGACATCTGTCCTATATCTATCTCCCCTCAATTTAAAGGGGCAGCACGGTAGCATTGTGGATAGCACAATTGCTTCACAGCTCCAAGGTCCCAGGTTCGATTCCGGCTTGGGTCACTGTCTGTGCGGAGTCTGCACGTCCTCCCTGTGTGTGCGTGGGTTTCCTCCGGGTGCTCCGGTTTACTCCCACAGTCCAAAGATGTGCAGGTTAGGTGGATTGGCCATGATAAATTGCCCTTAGTGTCCAAAATTGCCCTTAGTGTTGGGTGGGGTTACTGGGTTATGGGGATAGGGTGGAGATGATGACCTTAGGTAGGGTGCTCTTTCCAATAGCCGGTGCAGACTCGATGGGCCGAATGGCCTCCTTCTGCACTGTAAATTCTATGAAATTCTATGAAAGCTATGTCCCCTTGTGCTAGACATCACCATCCGAGGAAAAAGGCTCTCACTGTCCACCTTATCTAATCCACTGATCATCTTGTATGCCTCAATTAAGTCACCTCTTAACCTTCTCTCTCACGAAAACAGCCTCGAGTCCCTTAGCATTCCCTCATAAGATCTTCCCTCCATACCAGGCAACATTCTGGTAAATCTCCTCTGCACCCTTTCCAATGCTTCCACATCCTTCCTATAATGCGGCGACCAGAATTACACGCAATACTCCAAATGCGGCCGCACCAGAGTTTTGTACAGCTGCAACATGACCTCATGGCTCCGAAACTCAATCCCTCTACCAATAAAAGCTAACACACCGTACGCTTTCTTAACAACCCTTTCAACCTGGGTGGCAACTTTCAGGGATCTATGTACACGGACACCGAGATCTCTCTGCTCATCCACACTACCAAGAATCTTACCATTAGCCCAGTACTCTGTCTTCCTGTTATTCCTTCCAAAATGAGTCACCTCACACTTTTCTGCATTCAACTCCATTTGCCACCTCTCAGCCCAGCGCTGCAGCTTATCTATCTCCCTCTGTAACTTGTAACATCCTTCCGCACTGTCCACAACTCCACCGACTTTAGTATCATCTGCAAATTTGCTCACCCATCCTTCTGCGCCCTTTTCCAGGTCATTTATAAAAATGACAAACAGCAGTGGCCACAAAACAGATCCTTGTGGTACACCACTCGTAACTGGACTCCAGTCTGAACATTTCCCATCAACCACCACCCTTTGTCTTCTTCCAGCTAGCCAATTTCTGATCCAAACTGCTAAATTACCCTGAATCCCATGCCTCCATATTTTCTGCAGTAGCCTACGTGGGGAACTTTATCAAACGCTTTACTGAAATCCATATACACCACATCAACTGCTTTACCCTCATCCACCTGTTTGGTCAACTTCTCAAAGAACTCAATAAGGTTTGTGAGGCATGACCTACCCTTCACAAAACTGTGTTGACCATCTCTAATCAAATTATTCCTTTCCAGATGATTATACATCCTATGTCTTATAAACCTTTCCAAGACTTTGCCCACAACAGAAGTAAGGCTCTCTGGTCTATAGTTACCGGGGTTGTCTCTACTCCCCTTCTTGAACAAAGGGACAACATTTGCTATCCTCCAGTCTTCTGGCACTATTCCTGTAGACAAAGATGACTTGAAGATCAAAGCCAAAGGCTCAGCAATCTCCTCCCTAGCTTCCCAGAGAATCCGAGGATAAATCCCATCCAGCCCAGGGGACTTATCTATTTTCACACTTTCCAGAATTGCTAACACCTCCTTATGAACTTTAAGCCCTTCTAGTCTAGTAGCCTGAATCTCAGCATTCTCCTCGACAACATTGTCTTTTTCCTGTGTGAATACTGACGAAAAATATTAATTTAGCACCGCTCCTATCTCCTCGGACTCCAAGCACAACTTCCCACTACTGTCCTTGACTGGTCTTACTCTTACCCGAGCCATTCTTTTATTCCTGACATATCTATAGAAAGCTTTAGGGTTATCCTTGATCCTACCTGCCAAAGACTTCTCATGTCCCTTCCTGGTTCTTCTTAGCTCTCTCTTTAGGTCCTTCCTAGCTAACTTGTAACTCTCGAGCGCCCTTACTGAACCTTCATGTCTCATCTTTACATAAGCCTCCTTCTTCCTCTTGACAAGTGTTTTGACTGCCTTAGTAAACCACGGTTCCCTTGCTCGACCACTTCCTCCCTGCCTGACAGGTACATACTTATCAAGGACACGCAGTAGCTGCTCCTTGAACAAGCTCCACCTTTCCATTGTGCCCATCCCCTACAGTTTTCCTCTCCATTCGATGCATCCTAAGTCTTGCCTTATCGCATCATAATTGCCTTTCCCCCAGATATAACTCTTGCCCTGCGGTATATACCTATCCCTTTCCATCACTAAAGTAAATGTAATCGAATTGTGGTCACTATCACCAAAGTGCTCACCTACCTCCAAATCTAACACCTGTCCTGGTTCATTACCCAGTACCAAATCCAATACAGCCTCGCCTCTCGTTGGCCTTTCTACAGACTGTGTCAGGAAACCCTCCTACACATATTGGACAAAAACGGACCCATCTAAAGTACTCTAACTATAGCGTTTCCAGTCAATATTTGGAAAGTTAAAGTCCCCCATAACAACTACCCTGTGGCTTTCGCTCCTATCCACAATCATCTTTGCAATCCTTTCCTCTACCTCTCTGGAACTTTTCGGAGGCCTATAGAAAACCCCTAACAGGGTGACCTCTCCTTTCCTGTTTCTAACCTCAGCCCATACTACCTCAATTGACGAGTCCTCATCAAACGTCCTTTCTGCCACCGTAATACTGTCCTTGACTAACAATGCTACCCCTCCCCCTCTTTTAGCTCCTTCCCTGCGCTTACTGAAATATCTAAACCCCGGAACCTGCAACAACCATTCCTGTCCCTGCTCTATCCATGTCTCCGAAATGGCCACAACATCGAAGTCCAAGGTACCAACCCATGCCGCAAGTTCACCCACCTTATTCCGGATGCTCCTGGCATTGAAGAAGACACACTTTAAACCACCTTCTTGCCTGCCGGTACACTCCTGCAACTTTAAAACCTTACTCATGACCTCACTACTCTCAACGCCCTGGATACTGGAGCTATAATTCAGGTTCCCAAGCCCCTGCTGAACTAGTTTAAACTCTCCCGAATAGCATTAGCATATTTCCCCCCCCAGGATATTGGTACCCCTCTGGTCCAGGTGTAGACCATCCCATTTGTAGAGGTCCCACCGACCCCAGAATGAGCCCCAGTTATCCAGAAATCTGAAACCCTCCCTCTTGGATGGTGTGTTGCTTCCCGGGTGCCAGGGTCAAGGTTATCCCAGAGCGGCTGCGGAACATTCTCACGGGGGAGGAGGAGCAGCCAGAAGTTGTTGCGCATGCTGGCACAAATGATGTAAATAGAAAAAGGGATGAGGTCCTGAGGAGTGATTATAGAGAGCTCAGAAAAAGTTTAAAAAGCAGGGCCTCAAGGGTTGTAATCTCTGGATTATTTCCAGTGCCACTGACAGTAAAAACAGGAGAATATGGCAGATGAATGCGTGGCTAAAGAATTGATGCAGGGGGCAGGGATTCAGATTCTTAGATCATTGGGGTCTTTTCTGGGGCAGAAGATCGTTTAAGAGGGACGGGTTGCACCTGAACTGGAGGGGGGCAAATATCCTGGGGGATAAATTAGTTAGTGCTACAAGGGAGGGTTTAATATAGTTTGGCAGTTGGGTGGGATCCTCAGCAGCAGGTAAGCAGGGCAAGCAACAGAGATGACCGTGGGGGACCACTTTGGGTCCAGTGACCATAGTTCTATTAATTAAAAAAATAAAAATTTAGAGTACCCAATTAATTTTTTTCCAATTAAGGGGCAATTTAGCATGTTCAATCCACCTACCTTGTACATCTTTGGGTTGTGGGGGCGAAACCCACACAAACACGGGGAGAATGTGCAAACTCCACACGGACAGTGACCCAGAGCCGGGGTCAAACCTGGGACCTCGGCGCTGTGAGACTGCAATGCTAACCACTGTGCCACCTTGCTGCCCCTTAGTTCTATTAATTTTAAAATATAAACCAAAACTGGTCCACAGGTGCAAGTTCTAAATTGGGGCAAGGTGAATTTTGATGGAATTCGGCAGGAGCTTGCAAGGGTTGATTGGTGTAACTTTTTTTTTTGTTGAAAACATTTTATGAAGACATTTATGATTTTATAATAACATACAAATATAAACATAATTCAGTAAATAACACCCGCCCCCTCCAACCAACAACCACACCTATCCAATATTGCTTATACACCCAATTCCCCAGTCCCACCACCTCATTTCGCTGATCCCGTCTAAACTAAACTAAGCTAATTCCCCCTATCACAACCACCCTTCCTATTATATCTGCTTTCCCCGAAAAACTATATTAGTTTTCCCCGAAGAAGTCACTAAACTGCTGCCACCTCCGGACGAACCCTAACATTGATCCGCTCACGGCGAACTTGATTTTCTCCAGCCTGAGAAACCCAGCCATGTCACTAACCCATACCCCCGATTTTGGGGGCTCCGAGTCCCTCCATGATAATAGGATCCGTCTCGGGCTACCAAGGAGGCAAAGGCCAAAACGTCAGCCTCTCTCGCCCCCTGGACTCCCGGGTCTTCCGGCACTCCAAAAATCGCCACCTCTGGACTTGGCTCCACCCTTGTTTTTAGCACCATGGACATGACATACGCAAATCCCTGCCAGAATCTCCTAAGCCGGACATGCCCAGAACATGTGGACATGATTTGCAGGCCCTCCCACACACCTCACACGCCTGTCCTCCACCCTGTCAAGAAACCTGCTCATCCGTACCACCGCCATGTATGCCCGTTGAACCACCTTGAATTGTATCAGGCTGAGCCTGGCATATGATGAGGACGTGTTGACTCTACTCAGAGCATCCTCCCACAGACCCACCTCTAGCTCAGTACCCAGCTCATCTTCCCACTTGCACTTTACCTCCCCTATCTGGGTTCCCTCCCACTCCATGAGCTCTTTATAGATTTTCGAGACCTTCCCTTCCCCCACTCTTGTTTTTGAAACTACCGTATCCTGTATCCACTGGGGCAGTAGAAACAGAAAGGTTGAGACCTGTCTTCATACAAAGTCTCTCACCTGCAGATAGCGAAACCCATTCCCACCCGCAGTGCAAACTCCTCCTCCAAATCCTCCAAACAAGGAAAGCTCCCATCGATAAACCGATCCCCCAGCCTCTCAATCCCTGCCCTTTGCCAACTCCAAACCCCCCCCCCCCAAATCCCTTCCCGGGACAAACGGGTGATTACCACAAATTGGAGCCCACATCGACATTCCCTGCACTCCCATATGTTTCTGCCACTGTCCCCATACCCTCAGAGCTGCCATCGCCACGGATCTTGTGGAGTATCGAGCCGGCAAGAATGGCAGAGGTGCCGTTACCAGTGCCCCTAAACTTGTGCCCCGACATGATGCCGCCTCCATCCGCTCCCATACCGACCCCTCCCCCACTACCCACTTCCTATTATATCTGGTCATGTTGCAGCTGTACAAAACCCTGGTGCGGCCGCATTTGGAGTATTGAGTGCAGTTCTGGTCGCCGCATTATAGGAAGGATGTGGAAGCATTGGAAAGGGTGCAGAGGAGATTTACCAGAATGTTGCCTGGTATGGAGGGAAGATCTTATGAGGAAAGGCTGAGGGACTTGAGGCTGTTTTCGTTAGAGAGAAGAAGGTTAAGAGTTGACTTAATTGAGCCATACAAGATGATCAGAGGATTGGCTAGGGTGGACAATGAGAGCCTTTTTCCTCGGATGGTGATGTCTAGCACGAGGGGACATAGCTTTAAATTGAGGGGAGATAGATATAGGACAGATGTCAGAGCTAGGTTCTTTACTCGGAGAGTAGTAAGGGCGTGGAATGCCCTGCCTGCAACAGTAGTGGACTCGCCAACACTACGGGCATTCAAATGGTCATTGGATAGACATATGGACGATAAGGGAATAGTGTAGATGGGCTTTAGAGTGGTTTCACAGGTCGGCGCAACATCGAGGGCCGAAGGGCCTGTGCTGCGCTGTTATGTTCTATGTTCTATCATGGCTATATTTGCTGACCAGTAATAATTCCTAAAACTTGGTAAAGCCCGCATATAACGAGACCCTATACTCCAATGTGTCCCCCCGGACTAACCCCTCCCAGTCCTTTGACGCTCTCAGCGCCATCGCCAATGGCTCTACAGCCAAGGCAAATAACAGTGGGGAGAGTGGACATCCCTGCCTCGTCCCCCTGCTCAGTCTAAAACAGTCCGAACTCACTTGATTTGTCCGCACACTCGCCACCAGTGCCGGGTGCAGCAACCGGACCCAGTCTACAAAGCCCTACCCAAACCCAAACTGCCACAGGATCTCCCACAGATACTTCCACTCCACCCAGTCAAAGGCCTTCTCTGCACCCATAGCAGCCACTACCTCTAGCTCCCTACCCTCGGAGGGCATCATTCCAACATTCAATAGCCTTCTAACGTTGGCCGTTAACTGCCTTCCTTTGACAAATCCTGTCTGATCCTCCCCTATCACCCCCAGAACACAATCCTCTCTTCTCTAGGCCAAAATCTTGCCCAGCAATTTGGCTTCTACATTTAGTAAGGAGATTGATCTGTACGACCCGTATTGTTCTGGGTCCTTCTCCCACCTCAGAATCAATGAGATCAAAGCCTGTGACATTGTTGGGGAAGAACACCTCGCTCCCTAGCCTCGTTAAATGCCCCCAACAGCAATGGACTCAGCACTCCAGAAAACGTCTTATGAGCAGATAGGGGGGGGGGGGGGGGGGGTGGGGAGAGGGACCACTGCCAGCCCTCAATATCGGGCCCGCTCAAAATGGCTGCCCGATGCCAGGGTTTTGACAGAATCTGGCAAACTCTCCTCTGTGGATTAAGCAGTATGGTAAAGGCCACGGAATCACACCTGAGCGCTGCTTCTAGAGCCAGCAGAGACCAGGAGTGAATCTCTGCTGGCAGGGCACTTAGCCCATCATTAGTCCTGAAAACAGCCAATTCCAGAATGGGATAAACATCCCTTTTTGAAGTCTTTGTGGAGAAGGAAAGTCACATGGCCCAAGACTCTGGCCCTTGGGACAGTTTAACATTACCTCTCTGAGCTACCAACTAGAAAGCTACAAAGAGGCTGGCTCTATCCAGGGAGGATAACTGGTGAATGCATTACGGCAACCATTCACCACCGTATTGCATTGTACTATGTTGTTGCCCTTGTGGGCTCCACCTATGGACCATTGTATCACATAACACCGCACTATATCATGTTGGTGCCCTTGTGGGCTCCGCCCCTGGCTCTGCCCCCACCTTGGGGGAGGTATATAGATCTGCTGCCCTGCAGGCGGCTCTCAGTGCATAGCAGTCGTAGGCAGGCATGGTTCTAGCTGATTAAAACCACTGTTCACTTCAACTCTCCGTCTCGTGTGACTTGATGGTCGCATCAATTTAATCAGCTACAACATCGCGATGGAAGCAAACCTCAAACCTGATCGACCGGAACGCGACTCACAGGCCGCTGAAGCCAAAGGGATTTTTTTGCACTGGCTCAGCTGTTTTGAGGCCTATCTTGCCGCCTCCTCCTCGCCCTCTGTCACCGAAGAACAGAAACTGAGCCTCCTCCACGCCCGGATGAGCCACAGAATCTCCGCGCAGATCGAGGAAGCAACCATGTACGCAGGTGCGGTCGCGATCCTGAAAAGGCAATACATGAGGCCGATGAACAAAGTGTTCGCGCAGCGTCTCCTCACCATTCGCCGGCAACGCCCCGGGGAATCGCTGGAGGAATATCTACGCGACCTGAAAGTCCTCGCGCGAAGATGCAACTACAAGGCCGTCACGGCCCCACAACACCTGGAACTCTCCATCCGGGATGCCGACGTGGCTGGAGTCTGGTTCAACTACGCCAGATACCGCCTGCTCGGGAAGGGCGCCTTCGAACTAGAAGAGACGGTAAAACTATCCACCTCCCTAGAAGTAGCGTTCCGGAGCCTCAATGCTTTCTCCTCCGATCACGCCACTCCCTCGTGGACACCCGACCAGAGGGTGTCCCAGGCCTGTGCTGCGCAGCTGCCCGCCCAACCCAGGGGAGCTGCCCTGCTATTTCTGCGGCCAGCACCAGCACCCCAGGCAGCGTTGCCCTGCTCGGAACGCGACCTGTAGCGACTGCGGCAAGAAAGGACACTTTGCCAAAGTTTGCCTGGCCAGGTCCAAAACCTCTAAATCACAGGCCCGACCTTCAGGCTCACAGGCCCGCAGACCCCGCAGCGTGTCTGCATGCCTACCGGCTTCACCCCCTCTGGACGCGTCATCTGCCTCGTGTTGTCAGTGGGGGCAGCCATCTTTGGCTATACCCAACACGTACGACTCACAGGGGCCGCCATCTTGGTCGCCCTCTCCCACAAGGCCTGCCATGTGCGACTCATGGGGGCCGCCAGCTTGACTGCCATCTTCATCTCCGCCCGACACGTGTGACCGGCGGGGGCCGCCATCTTGGTCGCCATCTTCATCGCCGCCCGACTCGTGCAACCGACAGGGGCAGCCATCTTGGGACCACTCCACCACCTCCGACCACGCCGGCTACCCGCAACTCGGCACGGTCACTCTTGACCAGCACCTCAGGAACTCGATGATGACCGTCCGGGGCAATGGGTCAATGGCCCTGTCCATTTGACTCCGGGAGCACGGAGAGCTTCGTACACCCAGACACGGTAAGGTGCCATTCTCTCCGAATTTCCCCCACATTCCAAACAATCTCTCTCGCTTCCGGATCGCATTCAGTGCAGATCCAGGGGTACTGTGTCGCGAACCTCGCGATACAGGGCGCCGAGTACACTGATTTTAAACTATATATTCTCCCCGATCTCTGCGCTCCTCTCCTGTTGGGATTGGACTTCCAGTGCAACCTCAGGAGCCTGAATCTGAAGTTCGGCGGGCCCTTACCCCCTCTCACCATATGTAGCCTCGCGACCCAAAAGGTCGACCCTCCCCCGCTCTTCGCGAACCTCACCGCCGACTGTAGACCCGTCGCCACCAGGAGCATGCGGTACAGTATCCAGGACAGGACTTTTATCAAGTCCGAGGTCCAGCGTCTCTTGAGGGAGGGGATCATCGAGGCCAGGAACAGCCCCTGGAGAGCCCAGGTGGTGGTCGTCCGGACTGGGGAGATGAACTGGGTGGTTGTAGACTACAGCCAAACCATAAACTGGTACACGCACCTCGATGTGTACCCCCTTCCCCGGATAGCGGACATGGTGAATCAGATTGCACACTACCGGGTGTTCTCCACGGTAGATCTGAAGTCCGCATGCCATCAGCTCCCAATCCGCCTGGAGGATCGCCACGACACGGCCTTTGAGGCAGACGGCCGCCTCTTCCACTTCCTCCAGGTCCCCTTCAGCGTCACCAACGGGGTCTCGGTCTGCCAAAGAACGATGGACGGAATGGTGGACCAGTACGGGCAGTGGGCCACATTTCCGTAGTTGGACAACATAACCATCTGCGGCCATGACCAGCAGGACCACGACGCCGACCTTCAGAAGTTTCTCCAAACTGCCCAAGCCCTCAACCTCACTTATAACCAGGAGAAATGCGTTTTCCGCACAACCCGACTGGCCATCCTCGGCTGTGTCGTGGAAAACGGAGTCCTAGGGCCTGACCCCCTCTGCATGCTCTCCCTGACAGTGCCCCCTCCCCCTCTGCCCCAAGGCCCTGAAAAGATGCCTCGGGTTCTTTTCCTATTATGCCCAGTGGGTCCCTAACTATGCGGACAAAGCCCGCCCACTGATCAAAGCCACCATCTTCCCACTGACGGCTGACGCCCACCAGGCCTTCAGCCGCATCAAGGCAGATATTGCCAAAACAGCGATGCGCGCGGTAGACGAGTCTACCCCGTTCCAGGTAGAGAGCGACGCATCAGAGATCGCCCTCGCCGCTACCCTTAACCATGCGGGCAGGCCCGTAGCCTTTTTCTCCCGTACCCTCAACGCCTCCAACATTCAACACTCCTCAGTCGAAAAAGAAGCCCAAGCCATCGTGGAAGCTGTACGGCATTGGAGGCACTACCTCGCTGGTAGGAGGTTTACCCTCATCACCGACCTATGGTCGGTTGCCTTCATGTTCGACAACACACAGCGGGGCAAGATCAAGAATGATAAAATCTTGAGATGGAGGATCGAACTCTCCACCTATAATTATGATATCGTGTATCGTCCTGGGAAGCTCAATGAGCCCCCAGATGCCCTGTCCCGCGGCACATGCGCCAGTGCGCAAGATGACCGACACAATGACCTCTGCCACCCGGGAGTCATCCGGCTTCTCCACTACATCAAGGCCCGCAACCTGTCCTACTCCACCGAGGAGGTCAGGGACATGACCAGGGACTGCCAAATCTGCGTGGATTGTAAGCCGCACTTCTATCGATCAGACAAGGCCCACCTGGTAAAGGCATCCCGCCCCTTCAAGCACCTCAGCACCGACTTCAAAGGGCCTCTCCCCTCTACCAACCGCAACGCATATTTTCTCAACGTCGTTGACGAGTACACCCGCTTCCCCTTTGCAATCCCTTGCCCCAACATGACCGCGGCCACAGTCATTGATGTGTTAGGCAGGTCTGTTCGGTGTGGTCTGCACTTGATGCAGCGATGCGAGAAACAGACCTCCAACACTGTAGAAGATCCAACACGGTTTTATTGAACAATAGAACTAACATACATATTTAACTGTGTGTCGACACTCTACTGAACTAACTGGAGACCTTGTAGTAGCCTGACCAGACTCACTAGCTACCGCATGGTGTTTGCACTGTGCTAGCTCGTGGACTCTGACTGTCTCAGTGGCTGGGTCCAGAGAGAGCGGGAAACCTAGTGCCCTCTGGCTTTATAGTGGTGGTGTCCTGTCTGGTGATTGGCTGCACTGTGTTGTGTGCTTACTGGTCATCCTGTGTGTCAATCACTGCCTGTCTGCATCTCATTATATACATTACGTGGATATTATGACAGTCACTAAGGCCCTGCATAGTATCTTCACCCTGTTCGGTTTCCCCACTTAGGTCCACAGTGACCGGGGCTCCTCGTTTATGAGCGACGAACTGCGTCAGTACCTGCTCAGTAAGGGCTTCGCCTCGAGCAGGACTACCAGTTACAACCCCCGAGGAAACGGACAGGTGGAGAGGGAGAACGCGATGGTATGGAAGGCCGTCCTCCTGGCCCTACGGTCTAGGAGTCTCCCAGTTTCCCGCTGGCAGGAGATCCTCCCCGATGCGCTCCACTCCATTAGGTCACTCCTTTGCACAGCCATGATCGAGACCCCTCATGACCGCCTATTTGTTTTCCCTCGGAAATCCACCTCCGGGGTCTCGCTTCCGGCCTGGCTAACAACACCGGAGGCCGTACTCCTCCGAAAACACGTGAGGAACCATATGTCTGACCCCCTGGTCGAGAGAGTCCAGCTCCTTCGCGCCAACCCCCAGTTTGCCTACGTGGCCCGATGGCCGACAAGATACGGTCTCCCTCCGGGACCTGGCACCCGCAGGATCCTCTACAACCATCATCTACCCCCCCCAACCTACACCAAACAGCGCCCCCACCCCTGCATGGCCTACACCACCCCCCCTCCCTCCTACACCCCTTCTCCCCCATTGCCGACCTACAGGGATGAAGCTCCAGAAGACACGCTCCTGGAGTCAACACCCGTGCCCGCATCGACGAGTTCAACACCCGTGCCCGCAGTGAAACCAGAGCTCAGACGATCACAGCGCACGATCAAGGCGCCAGACAGACTCAACCTGTGAGCCACTTCAACCCCGCTGGATTTCAATTTTTTAACAGGGGGTGAATGTGGTGAATGTATTACGGCAACCATTCACCACTGTATTGCATTGTACTATGTTGTTGCCCTTGTGGGCTCCACCAATGGACCATTGTGTCACATTACACCGCACTGTATCATGTTGGTGCCCTTGTGGACTCCGTCCCTAGCTCCACCTGTCTTGGGGGAGGTATATAGATCTGCTGCCCTGCAGGCGGCTCTCAGTGCAGAGCAGTCGCAGGCACAGTTCCAGCTGATTAAAACCACTGTTCACTTCAACTCTCCGTCTCGTGTGAATTGATGGTCGCATCAATAACCAGCCCATCTGACCTGACTCTGGATGAATTTGTATCATTACCTACAGAATCAGCACAATCTCTGCGTGCCTCCTTCATCTTGAGACATGAACACCACCTGTAAAACAAATCTTACAACACCAGGCTCCAGCCAGCCGAACGTGAAATGCCTACTGTAAATTATTCCCTATTGGACCCTGACTTCGGGTCTCTGCAACTCACGTGAACCAATATTCAGTTTTTCTGTAGTCCTTTTACCATGCACTTTTCTTTCTCTATCCATTCTTTACGGTGTTAACGTGGAGTGGAACATTGCTGACACTCTTTTTTTGCAGGTTTTGAATGTGTGAAATAAGATAACCTTCTGAGTTAATCCACACTCGGGTTTGCCATGGATTATTAATAAAGCTAGATCACACACAAGCCAAGGGGTTGTAAAACATATGCCACTGCTTATTCCTGAAAACAAACAAATTCATGACACCTTCAGCTTAACAGACAAATGTTAAGAGGGAAATCAGTGCATTTGAACTGGGCCCCTCCCAACTGTAATAGTAGGCAAGACAGAAATAGCATAATGTAAAACTGTGACAGGATGTGCATGTTATATGCTCAATTTTTAATATCGACACCAAGGTGTCAGATTGTGCTTCACTGTGTGCGAGTGAGCTTAACAGCGAATGGAATGCTGAGTCAGGTTTGATGTAATACAGTTCTGGCATTGAATTTAGAGATGATAGATCTTTTCCTAACGAAACGTTCTGTGCCACTGAGGATTTTTATTAATGCATATGCTCATTAAACACCCATTATTTTCAAAGATATTCTTAGCAAGTCCTGAAAGGACTGCATGCAATGGCTCATCTATCAATGTTTCTGAAAACTGATTATGGTCACAGTATATTAACCGCATGAATGAAATGCGTCGGACTTTCAAACCATTACACAAGTAAATATTCAATCAGATGTTTCCACATTATGAAAAATGTACACAAATATTTGTGAGTTTCAGTTGAAAAACGTTTATTTGTAGATGCAATGTGTTTTCATATGTATTGAACGAGGGTCCACAGCCAGCCTGCCAACAATATCATACTTCAATTGATGCCTTGTACATGTGAGGAGAATGTGCAGCCATAATCTGAAAATTTAAGGGATAATTTTGACCATGTCTCTAATGGAGAGCTCTAATCGCCTAGGAATCGTGTCTAGTGTGCACCCAAGTTTCCAACACGTCCTCCTGGTAGGAAAGCCTCTCCAGCAGTACAATTCGGCCAGAAAATGACTCCTTAAGCCTCTGTTCATATTGGGAGCGATAGCAAAATAAGAATCCATGCTGCTTCTTGACACTTTAAAAATCTTTTTATTCCTATTTATCTTTTACTGAAAATGTCAAAGGTATTAATACTTTTTAACACCTAAACCCAAAAGCAGCTGATGTGTTCTGACTTACAGTCCAACTGAGAACTAGAAAAACTCATCCAACCAATGTAACCGTGTTCCCTCAAAAGGCACCCAAGGCTGACGTTCACCCTCTTTGATTGTCTTATCTCATTACAAACAATTCGTGATTCTCAGTCCATTTTCCTTCAGTTGTTAGTCGTAACTTGGTGGATGGTCTTTAGTTAGATATGATGTCACTGACCACAGATATTGAGAATGTCAGTGGTATGATGGCGTAGTGATAATGTCACTTGATTAGTAACCCAAAGGCCCAAGCTTATGTTCTGGGGGCCATGGATTGAATTTCCACCATGGCAGCTGGTGGAATTAAAATTCAAGTGCTTCACCTGGAATTGAAAGCTTGACTCCATAATGGTGACCATGACAACTATCATTGATGGTTGTAAAAAGAAACTATCTGGTTCACTAAATGGAATCTGCTGTCCTTATCTGATCTGCCCTATATGTGACTCCAGGCCCATCACAACTTGGTTGAGTTTTAACTGCCCTTTGAATTGGCCTGGCAAGTCACCCAATTCAAGAGCAATTAGGGATGGCCACGGAATGCTGCCCATGCTAGCAACACCCATATCCCATGAAAGAATAGAAATAAATAAAATTAATAAGTACTTCTGCTTCCTAACAGCACAAGAAATGGGCAATAAATGATTTAAAATACAAAAATTGAATGGACAGCTGAGAGGAATATGAGTTTTTATTTAAAGGAACTTGCTTGTACCACTGGAGTTTTCCTCCTTTTTAATGTTCACTAATGCTGACAATTATGTTTTTGGTTAATCATTGCTTATTTTTTCTTCTTAAATCTTTTATGTTTCATTTCTCATAGATTTTTATTTTATTTCTTAACATGATTATTGTGACATTATGTACCATACAATTTAACAGCTCTAATGTTATCCTATGGATTATGTCAAGCAGAATTGTGATGATGCATTTATACGAAACACAATAAACATCATTTTCTAACTGGATATAAAAAAATTGCTTTGTGCATTAATTCCAATTATGCTTCATAAGGGCCATTGCCATAACAACATAATCTAGTGTCAAACATCTGACTTTTTTTAATAAACAAGATATGATTCCATCATATTGTCCTCAAACTGGAAGTAGAACAAATTAAAATTGTAATGCACTCCTTCTGAAATATTTAATTGCATATTTTATCTGTTTGCTCAAAATTGTTGATGAGGTTAAAAGTCATCAAGCTATTCAGAAAATCTCGCTCTATTCTATCAATATAGATACGTTTCCCTCATAGTATAGTTATCAGATTTCTTTCCCCCAAAAAACAATTGCAAGCTATTCCTGTAAGAACTGGCAGAACTCATTTTCACAGACAATGGCATGGAAATGTCATTTTATTAAACATGCTTTTTGAGTGGGCAAATTTAGTGATGGCTAAATTTATTTTGATTTCAGATAACATAATCCACAAACAAGAGATCTTTATGCACGGAATGTAAGCTACATCCAGTGTGTGAAATATTGGACAGAGGGAATCAAAATTTGACACACAGCTAAATAATGTTTTTTTTTTACAAATCCACCTTGTTGGATGCAGTTGACACGAAAATTAGGTAATGGGATGATACAGCAATGACAGCATCTGTTTGATGCTGTAGGTAGGTTGATGTACTATTATCATAAATTTAAATATTAATTAAAACACTGTCCTCGGGGGACAATCCACCTTTTGGGTCTGAATCATCCTTACAAAATATTGAGCAACATGAGTAAATTACCATTCAGGCTTCAAGATTCTCTATGAATATAATATGCCTAATTATTGACATTCATGTCATATCATGTACAATTTGGTACTTTTACACTTTGGAGTGATTGTAGCCAGTCTCTGGGGTACTGAGTAGTCTACAACTTGCAATCTTACTCCGACTGCTGCCAACATTTGCACAGAATGCTGCCAACAGCAGCGATCTCCAACCTTTTTAAACATAAGATCATCTTTAGAATCTAAATGCAGCACTAGATTTACTCTTAAATTTAATTTACAAAAGCCCCCAAAAACATGTCAAGTCCATTGTTTTGTTCAAACCTCTGCTGAAACTTTGCTGTCAGTTCTCCAATGTCCACTTGCAGAAAGGGATTTGAGACAAACATGGTAATTTGTTCCATCTTGACTACCTCCTAAAGTTGTTGAATTCCTTTTTCAATTTGTTCGGGTGGTCACAGTTTGTTTGGATGGAACCCTTTCTGTTGACCTGTTGTTTAGTTTTCCCAAATCTGGAGAAGTGCTTAGTAATTTTGTTATTTTACTGAGAGGACCACAGGCCCAGTATCAACTTGAATGTATTCACTGCGCTGATCATGTCCCTCCCTTGCAGTTTGTGATTCAGCTCGTTCAAATTTGCACTTGTGTCCGTAAGAAACGGCAAGTCTAGCAACCACGCATTATCTGACAGCTCGCTGTACACTTCATTTCTTGATTTAAGAAAGGTGACAATTTCTGGGAGCAGATCTAAAAATCTCTGAAGGACTGTTCATTAACTGAACCACCCCATATCTGCATGAAGAATTAATTCATCGTAGGTGGCTTCAAGCTCATCGAGTAACGATTTAAACAAGCGATGTCATAGAGCTCTGGCATGAATTGAGTTGATGATCTTGACAAAACCTGTAATTACATGAGAAAAGTCAATAACCTTGCTTTCTATCACTTGTTGCTGGATTGCACAGTGCTAATTGACAAAGGAGGGGAATCCAGGATCATTCCTCCAGAAGCCTGCATTGACATCCAGCATTGACGGTGCGCCATCAGTGGTGATTGAAACCAGTTTTTTGATCATAATGTTTTTCTCAGTCACATACCATTTAAATTCATTGTAGACATACTTGAGTCTTGTCCATTCTTTGAGTGGCAACAGTGAGAAAGTCTTGCTTTGTTGTTGAGTGTTTTAATGCCATGCGACCAAAATCAATCAGCAGGGCTGTATCCGTCAAGTCTAATGATTCAACAAACTGCTGTGAGAAACATTCACAACCTGATAGGTTTTGGTGTATTTGTTGAGACGTGTCCTCAGACAATGAGTCTACCCTTCTGGCTACTGTCTAAGTACCAAGCGGCATGCTCTTGATGGCTGCTGTAATTTAATCTTTGTTTTTAAAGTCTTTGAACAAGATGTTGGCAGGCTCCTTGATAACTTCACCACCGGTGAATGGTTTCTTATGTTTTGGCAGCAGATGTGTAATGCCTGGCAGTTGTTGCTGGTTGTCACTGTTCGCTGAGTTACAACTATATGGATTTAACAGTTCACTCCTAGAATCATGTTTTGTTATGCTCTTGACGTAGCATAAGCTGCTTCCTTGATGTGCACTCTGACAAAGGAAGGTTCAGACTTGGAGATAGCTTTAACACGTTTATTAAACTATTAACAATTCTCCTACTTGGATTCGACGCTACTGTTAATCCTGCTATAGCTACTCAGACTGACTAACCAGTCTGCTGCAATCCACGTGGTGGGAGTGATGTGTAATCAACCCTGTGTCTGTACTCACTGAGAGTCTCCACTGGAAAGAGACTGAGCATGTGTGATTTGTCCTTTTATATGGGTTGGTGTAATGCCCTCCTGTGGTAGTGTCACCTCTGTGTGTACCTTGAATGCCCATTGGTTGTGTCCTATCTTACTGACCTATTAGTTGACTGTCAGTGTGTCATGTCTCTGGTGCTCCCTCTAGTGTCTAACTAAGTGTAGTGTATGTACATTAACCCTTTGTGTACTTAGTGATGTATATCACCACATCCCCCCTTTTTTCATGTTACATATTTTCTGGACAGTGTTAAAGAAAATTGAACAAACTAGGTAGATTAGTGATACTCTGTAAAAGTTATGATAACAGTGATCATTAAACAATAAGTCCAAATCATATGCATGAGTCCAAAGTTCATTAATTATTATGGTCGAGTGTCTTGTTTGGTTGGTGAGTTGGTGATGTTGATGGTGGCATTGCATTGTAAACACCATCAGTGTCCCTGTGCTGAAGGAACCAAGAAGTGGCCACATCACTTTGTTGTCGGATTTGGACTCTTTTTTTTTTTTTTTTTTCGATGCTTATGGTTGTAATTCTTGATGGCATCTGTCCTGAAAGCCAGGTTGCCTGTTGCTAGTGCAGCAAACGTGAATTGGTAAGATGCATCATCCTGCCATGGCATGTCATTGTACTGAGCTGAGCAGTAACAATGTCCCTCATTTGCAGAGTTGTACCATGTCATACCAGTCGTAGTTCCATTGGTGTTGTTTTTGTCATGCTTGTTGTCGACATTGTTGCCTTTGGTACGCTTCTTGCTATTGTCTTTGATGTTGTTGTTGTGTTGATTGGTTTTGTTGTCGTGTTTGCTGCGCTCAAGGACCACACTCTATAATACGACTCCTTCACACAGTTACTCATGTCAGTGTCCTTTGTGGCATCTGCTGTCTCCTTGAGCGTGCCATCACTGAGTTTGCGGCACTCCCTGTCTGGAGTCATGTTCGGCTTACTTGAATCAGCTTTGGCTTCTGGATGCTCCCCGTCTGGAGTCTGGGCTGTTTCACCTAAGTCAGTTTTGGTTTGTCGATGCTCCCCGTCTGGAGCCCTTTCTGGTTCACCTGAATCAGCTTTGGTTTCTTGATGCTCCCCGTCCAGAGTCACTGCAGGTTCACTTGCATCTTCTGAGATTTTGTGATGCTCTCCATCCGGAGTCAAAACAGTCAGGAATGCATTTGTTTGCGGAGAGACTCGAGCGAGTGAGTTTTGAAGTAACGTGGTGTCACCGGAGTCACCAGTAGTCTCATTGTGATTGTCGAGTGCCTCTGTACATTCTAGCTGAGGTCTGTCACGTTGCACATCTGGTATGGGAAGTGGGATACCGTCGTCACTTGTCTCGCATACAGTGGGTAGAGCCTCAGTGTCTTCTTGTCGTTCACTTGAGCTGGGTAGACTGTCAGAGTCTTCTTCTGGTGGCTCAAATAATCTGGGTGGACTGTCATAGTCTGCTTGCTGTACACTTAAGTGTGGTAGACTGTCAGAGTCTTCATCTTGTTCACTGGAGCGTGGTAGACTGTCATAGTCTTTCTGTTGTTCACTTGAGCATGGCAGACTTGCATTGTCTGCTGCTGGTTGCTCAGAGGAGGTTGCTAGACCCTCATGGTCTTGTTCATGCAAGGACTGCGCTTTGGAGTCTTGCATTGCTTCTATCGTGGAGGCTGTCCAAGAGCTCGCTGTAGAGGCTTGTGTCGCTCCCTCTGTGGAGTCTTGCAGTGTTCCTTGTGTGGAATCGTGCATTAATCGCTCTGTGGCAACTGTCATCACTTCTTGTTCATGCAAGGACTGCGCTCTGGAGTCTTGCGTTGCTTTTATCTTGGAGTCTGTCTACGAGCTCTCTGTGGAGGCTTGTGTCACTCGAGTCACTTCTTGGTCAGGCAAGGACTGTACTGTGGAGTCTTGCATCGCTTTCTGTGTGGAGGCTGGGACCCTTCATGGTGCGTGGACCACTTTCTGTGTAGAGTCGGGGACCCTTCGGTGCGTGGACCACTCACTGTGTGGCAGCAGGCCACTCTATGTGGGCTTGTACCGCTCTCTTGGTGTCAGGCCGCAGCATAATCCTGCACTCATGAGTCGGGATGTCATATCTGCTGGGCTGAAGATCCTCAAATCCGAAGAACTCGCCGTCGGGGTCGTCAATGTACAACACGTCTAGCTGTGGATCGGATTTGGTACTGGGGTAGCGTCCCAAGGTGAAAGCTTTGTCTGAG
Source organism: Scyliorhinus torazame (assembly GCF_047496885.1). Taxonomy (NCBI): domain Eukaryota; kingdom Metazoa; phylum Chordata; class Chondrichthyes; order Carcharhiniformes; family Scyliorhinidae; genus Scyliorhinus; species Scyliorhinus torazame. The sequence goes on from NC_092715.1 coordinate 136,558,636, forward strand.
TCATTGTCTTCCAAGACCATATCATCACATTTTGTGTCGGAGCTGGCACTGGGCTCGCAATGTCCAAAGAAGAATTCAAGGTCTGAGTCATAGTCTTCAAGGACTGTATCATCTCTTTGGGCAGTGCTAACTGCTTGTTGCAGGGTTCTGCGGAGGTTACTTTCAGCTACTGGTCGAATTTCAGAAATTGGGATGTCGTTCCAGGTGAAAGAATCTGGTTTTGAGGCTTTAAATTATTGTTTGGGGTTTTTTGGACATTTCCCCTTTAAGTGGGCGTGGTCCGGGGCCTCTGACATCATGACGTTTGTGACGTAGTGCGTAGGAAGTGATTGCGCATGTGCAGATCGCTGTTCCTTTACTTGGGGCCTTTTTCGCAATGGCACAGGCGCGGCTTCTCGCGCATGCGCAAACGGACCTTCCCGTTCTGTGCGCTCTTCGCGCAACTGCGCATGTGCATCACCTTTTCCAAGATGGCTGCAATTCAAAACTGCCATTCGTTGCTGCAAGCCTACCTCGCGGTGAGTTTTGGCGCCTCTTTTACCTTTTCTTATTGTATGTTCCTTGCAGAATTCTTGGAACTTGTCCAGGACTGCCTGGAAATCGCTCTTGCTTTGCCCCTTTGAGTATTGGAAGATTTCAGCTGCTTCTGGACCCGCGATGGTAAGTAGAAATTTTATTTTCTCTGCATCCGTCACGCCATCTAGGTTGGACGCTACCAGGTCTCGAATCTCTGCCGGAACCAACGCCAGTTTTCACTGAGATTGCCTTGGTACTGGAGCGGTTGTGGAACCGGAATCCCGAACATCATCTTGCCTGGCTGTTGTTGCTGGTTATCACTGTTCGCTGAGTTGCAACTATTTGAATTTAACAGTTCACTCCTGGAATCATGTTTTGTTATGCTCTTGACGTAGCATAAGCTGCTTCCTTGATGTGCACTCTGACAAAGGAAGGTTCAGACTTGGAGATAGCTTTAGCACGTTTATTAAACTATTAACAATTCTCCTACTTGGTTTCAACACTACTGTTAATCCTGCTATAGCTACTCAGATTGACTAACCAGTCTGCTACAATCCACATGGTGGGAGTGATGTGTAATCAACCCTGTGTCTGTACTCACTAAGAGTCTCCACTGGAAAGAGACTGAGCATGTGTGATGTGTCCTTTTATACGAGTTGGTGTAATGCCCTCCTGTGTTAGTGTCACCTGTGTGTGTATCTTGAATGCCCATTGGTCGTGTCCTATCTTACTGACCTATTGGTTGACTGTCAGTGTGTCATGTCTCTGGTGCTCCCTCTAGTGTCTAACTAAGTGTAGTGTATGTACATTAACCCTTTGTATACACAGTGATGGATATCACCACAGAGTCCACCCTTCTGGCTACTGTTAAAGTACCAAGCGGCATGCTCTTGATGGCTGCTGTAATTTAATCTTTGTTTTGAAAGTCTTTGAACAAGATGTTGGCAGGCTCCTTGATAACTTCACCATCGGTGAATGCTTTCTTATGTTTTGGCAGCAGGTGTGTAATGCAAAAATTCGCCTCTTTGCTAGCCTTGCCTTTAACCACAGGTTTTGAAAAGAGTGACAGTGGAGCTTTCAAAATTCTCTTTGATTTCCCCCCCCCCCCCCCCAACCCCCCCCCCCCCCCCCCCCCCCCCACCCCAGCTTTTTTCATCCAAATCGCACTGTTAAAAGAGAAATTCTCTTGAAATCTTGCAGGCATTGACTTGTGATGCTGTTCCAAATGACCTCTTTTATTCATGGTTAAACTTCAGTGATAAATGATCTTGGACGTGATTCAGTGACTACGTTGAACCTGACGGGGATCCGGGTGCTCCAGGTGAATAGTGGAAGAGGGCAAAATCAAGATTCACCCTGCTCGCTCCCGATGACGAATTCTGAATCTTGTCCAAAAACGGCGAGATTACCATTAATAATGATATTGAAATTGAATGCAGCTGCCTCCCGGGAATTACCCAACTCCCCAGCGGGAAGCCACACAGGCTTCCAAAAACGGGAAGCTGGTGCAATGGCTACCGAAGGGAAGTGAGGAGCTGAGTAGCCGTTTCCATTTTCTGGCATGCAGCGCTAAAAGGCACCGGAGCTGCTGCCCTAGTGCTCAGTTGAGGGGAGGGGGGTCCTTCAGGGAGGTTGGATTTGGTCTTGAGGCTGAAACATTCCTGGGGTCACCTCTGGGCCGGTGGGGGGGGGGGGGGGGGGGGGTGAGGCGCTCTCCGTCTGTGAGGCCTTCAAGACAACTCTAAATAATACGGAGACCCATAACCGGGGCAACCACAGCTGCAGCCTGTCTGTCCTACCAAACTCTTCCAGACAGAGCCTTGCTGTGGCTTTTATCCTGAAAGTCAATTTCACCCATGTCGGAGTACGATTCGTGCATTGCATGACCAACAATCTTTGATGCCTGAACAGCATGCCTGAACTCTAGGAGTGACAGCACCATAGAGGCAGCTGCCAACAGTAAGACACAAAAAAGAAGGGCTCCACTTGTGGCCAAAGGGTAAATGTCTGGATGAGTGGAAGCAACTGAGCACGGCTTCCGTTATGTTCCTGGTAGAGGTCTGGGGTCGAGGGCTTCCTAATGTGGCTGGAGTGAATGTGCAGAGCAAGGTTTGCCGGCACAACTGGTCGCTAGATCGCACTCTGAGAAAAGGCGGGACAGACTTGGTAAGGGTGGCTGCTTTGAGGGTCCAGGGATGGAAGCCCTCTCTGATTGTCCATCTTCTTCTCTAATTCCTTCCAGATAATTGTGTTTGCTGGTGTGGATCTAGCTGTGTCCCCAGGAATTATATCCAAGATGGAGGCAGCCTGCTGCTTTCCATGCCCTGTGTTCTTTGATACCCTTGGTGGACGTCCAGAGGACCTGGAGCTGGAGGGCCAACTTACCAGTGTCACAGGCATCGCCGTGCTACCCTGTTCTGCCTGCTGCCCTTGCGATGTGCCGGTGTCTGGAGGGAGGGATTCGGAAGAACTGGAAACTGCCATAATCTCCTTGGTGGCAAGCCCTGGGTTGGCCTCCAGCACCTCTTCCTCCCTGAGGGTGCCTGCAGGGCCCAGGGGGACTCCACGGGATGGAGGGGCAGATTGAGCAAGCTCCAGAAGCCTCTAGTTCATCTGGCTCTGCTAGTGCTGGAGGCTCTCCATTGTCTGCACCATAAGGTCGAAGCCCTCAGTGATGGTCCTCAGTGACTAAGCCATGCTCTGGGGTGCCTTGACAATGTCCACCTGCGTCTGGGACATGATGTCGAGGCCCTCAGCCATGGTCATCACAGACCTTGGATACCACGTTGTGCTCCAGGTTTTCCACTGCAGTGTTGGCCTCGGTGTCACGCATTGCTGCCACCATCTCCTGCACCTAAAGGCTTTGGAACTCCTCCAATCGGCCTTACAGTCACTGGAATGTTGCTGACATCCCATCCTGAATCTCAGGGCTCTGGCCTATCATCTGCATCAGCTCTGGGATTTTGAAAAAATTTAGAGTACCAAATTATTTTTTTCCAATTAAGGGGTAATTTAGCATGGCCAATCTACCTACCGTGCACATCTTTTGGGTTATGGGGGTGAGACCCACACAAACACAAGGAGAATGTGCAAACTCCACATGGACAGTGACCTGGGGCCGGGATCAAACCCAGGTCCTCAGTGCCATGAGGCAGCAGTGCTAACCACTGCACCACTGCGCCTTGCTCTGGGAGAACCTTGTCCAGCTGCTTGACATCTGGCTGGGACCCAGCTGTGTCCGGGGATCCAGTAGACCTCCGACTGCTGTCTCTCCTGGATGTTCCTGCCTCCAGGTGATGTGTATCAGCAACTGCGTGGTGCTCACCAGCCCTGAAGCTGGTCTACTAATGTCACTCACCGAGAAGGTTTAGGGGCTTTGGACAGAGTACAGAAGAGGTTAACCAGGAAGTTGCCCGCTAGAGAGGGCATTAGTTATGAAGAGAGGTTGGATAAACTCGGTTTGTTAACAGTGGAACGATGGAGGTTGAGGGACAACCTGATAGAATTATGAGGGGCATGAACAGACAAGATAGTCAGAATCTTTTTCCCAGGGTGAAAAAGTCAATTACTAGGGGACATAGGTTTAAGGTGCGAGGGAAGTTTTTTTTACACAGAGAGCTGCCAGAGGAGGTGATGGAAGCAGGTACGATGGTGATGTTTAAGGGGCATCTTGACAAATGTAAGAATAGGAAGGGAATAGAGGGATATGGACCCCTGAAATGTAGAAAGTTTTATGATAGATGGGCAGCATGGTCAGTGCAGGTTTGGAGGGCCAAAGGGCCTGCTCCTGTGCTGTACTTTCCTTTGCTTTTTGAGGTGTGCGTTTCTGCGCTGGTGGAAGGTGCGGGTGACAGCAGTGATGCACCACTGGTGTTTTCCTCGGAGCTCTCCTCCGATGTGGGGTGGTCTTTGGGGATGGTGGGGTTGGGAGGGGGCGCGGGGTCGGGACGGGGGTGTGTGGCGGGGTTGGGAGGGGTCGCGGGGTCAGGTCGGGTGTGTGGCGGGGTCGGGAGGCGCGGGGTCGGGAGGGGGTGCGGGGAAGGGAGAGGGGCACGGGGGCAGGACGGGGGGGTGGCGGGGCCGTGAGGGGGGTGCGGGGTCGGGACGGTGGGGGGAGGATACAGCTCCGGATGGCCTGTCCTCATCAGTTGGTGATGACAGGCAGAACTGATAGCAGGAGAGAGGTGGTAACTTACCCTTGCAGATCATTGGAGGTTGTTTGTCGTCTTCCGACATTGGATGGCCGTCCTCTTAGTCATGCTGCGCGCACTCACTGCAGCTGCCACTGCCTCCCAGCTAGCATTGCTGACCCATCTGCTGGTTTTCCACTGCCCTAGGGGGAACAGGGTACCCCTTGTTTTTGTTTTCCCAATTAAGGGGCAATTTAGCGTGGCCAATCCACCTAACTTATACATCTTTGGGTTGTGGGGGTGAAACCCACGCAGGCACGGGGGGAATCTGCAAACTCCACATGGACAGTGACCCAGAGCCGGGATTTGATTACGGGTCCTCAGCACCGTAGGCTGCAGTGATAACCATTGTGCCACATGCCGCCCTTGCTTCCCCTTGTTAGCTGCAAGACACTGGTGTGCAAGTTGGGCGAATCAGACAGCAAGGTGCCAGGAATGGTGAGATTGATGTGGGGGCTCATTTTAGGCACTAAGTGCCATTGAATACCGGCCTCGATCTCGCCAAATGGCTGCTGAGGAACACCCCTAAAGCACGCCAAAACGCGGACTTTAAATCATTTCCACTGAATTGTGCCCCCCGGGCTGGATTCTTCGCACCCCAAGCTGAAAACACGATCGGCGACGGGGCGGAGAATCCGTTTTGGCGCACGAAATCGGGAGCGCCGCCGGTTCTTCAATTCTCCGCACCCCCCGAAAATCGGCGTACTGCGGCGAGTATCCACTGCCTCAGGCCACTGCCTGAGGCCCGCCCTGCGATGCTCCGTCCCTGACTGGTGAAAGTCCCAACAGCGTGGACCTCTCATGGTCCCACCGTCCGTGATCCTTGCTGGCGTCCCGGACTCAGTCAGGGGAGCGCCGCTGGGCGGGCAGGGGGGGGCTTCATTCAGGGTTGGGGGCAATGTGTGCGGGCGGTCCAGGGCGTGCGAGCGGCCATTGCCGGACACTATTTTGCCGGTCCAGGTCCATAGGCTGAGTCCACCATGGAGCCCTCTGAGCTGGAAGTGCGGGCAGCCATATTGGCAGCTCGAGCTGTGGGCTCCATGACAGCTGTCATAGAGTCATAGAGGTTTACACCATGGAAACAGGCCCTTCGGCCCAACATGCCCATGCCGGCCAGGTTTTATGCCACCCAATTTCTACCACTAAGCTAGTCCCAATTGCCCGCATTTGGCCCATATCCCTCTAAACCCATCTTACCCATATAACTATCTAAATGCTTTTTAAAAGACAAAATTGTACCCGCCTCTGACAGCTCGTTCCAGACACTCACCACTCTTGTGCGAAACAATTGCCCCTCTGGACCCTTTTGTATCTCTTCCCTCGCACCTTAAACCTATGCCCTCTAATGTTAGACTCCCCTACCTTTAGGAAAAGATGTTGACTATCTACCTTATCTATGCCCCTCATTAGTTTATACATCTTTATCAGATCACCCCTAAGCCTCCTATGCTCCAGGGAAAAAAGTTCCAGTCTATCCAGCCTATCTCTCATTGATGAGATGAACTCCAACAACACAAGAAGCTCAACACCATCCAGGATAAAGCAGCCAGGCTGATTGCTCCCCGTTCAACAAACATTCAAACCCTTCACCACGCCACCGACAAACAGTGTCAGCCGTGTGTACAAGATGCACTGCAGTAACTCATCAAGGTTCATTAGACAGTACCTTCCAAACCCACGACCATTAATAATAATTACCTACTAGTGTCACAGGTAGGCTTACATTAACACTGCAATGAAGTTACTGTGAAAATCCCACTATCTAGAAGGCCAAGAGCAGCAGATACCTGGGAACCCTATCACCTAGAGGTTCCCCTCCAAGTCACTCACCACCCTGACATACAAAATATATCGCTGTTCTTTCACTGTCACTGGAGCAACATCCTGAAACTCCCTCCCTAACAGCACAGTGAGTGTACCTACACCTCAGGGACTGCAGCGGTTGAACAAAGCAACTTTATGGGCAGCACGGTAGCATTGTGGATAGCACAATTGCTTCACAGCTCCAGGATCCCAGGTTCGATTCTGGTTTGGGTCACTGTCTGTGCGGAGTCTGCATATCCTCCCCGTGTGTGCATGGGTTTCCTCCGGGTGCTCCGGTTTCCTCCCACAGTCGAAAGATATGCAGGTTAGGTGGATTGGCCATGATAAATTGCCCTTAGTGTCCAAAATTGCCCTTAGTGTTGGGTGGGGTTACTGGGTTATGGGGATAGGGTGGAGGTGTGGACCTTGGGTAGGGTGCTCTTTCCAAGAGCCGGTGCAGACTCGATGGGCCGAATGGTCTCCTTCTGCACTGTAAAATTCTATGAAAACTCGCCGCCATCTTTTGAAGGGCAACTAGGGATGGGCAATAAATGCTGGCCTAACCAGCGACATCCGCAAATGAATTAAAAAAAAGTCTTAGACATAATGTTTAAACATTGACTATTTATTAGTAACCGTTAACTATGCACAGATCCCAGTTACTACAATGCATGGTGCTGTGCCATGCAGGTTCCCTCTAGACTGTTTACCATGCAGATCTATCCTGTGCTATTCTCCAGTCCCACATTAACCCTTGCCCTGCCAATGGCACACATAACAAATACCCAATCTTCGAGAGCGTTATGCACTATCGAGAGTTTTCTAATCAGAAAATGCAAGTATGTAAATCACCGGTGATTTGTGCAGCTTCTATATCATCTCCATATGTTAATAAAATAGCTCAAGAAGGATTTGCCAGCTCGGTTAGATTAGCTTTTACTGATCATAGAACGAAAACAGTTCAGTAGGTGATTTCACAGCACTTCACCAAATCGAATGTTCAAATTTCCCTGAAGTACAGGCGACAATATAAAACTTATAAGCTACTCCATGATGGAACATTTCAGCCCTGTTTGGTCAACCTGGAAAAATAATCCATCTTATATTCCTAGGGTCAGTGTGGTCCCAAGATGAGGATAGCCTATTCAATCTTCAACCATGTTGGAGAAATGCGGCTATCCATTCCCCAAGATTCTGACAAAGGCAGTAATACAACAGCACAAAGTTGTGCAAAACGCACAAAGATTTGTAAAAAAAATAGCTTCGCAAGCGAACTGCCACACAATACAGATAGCAAAGACAGGGAAGAGCGACTTTGCCACACGCACCTTGGACGGGATTCTCTGCCCTGCCAGCCCTGTTTTCCGACACAGCGCGCCCCCGCAGGCAATGGGATTCTCCGTTCCCGTAGCCGGCTAATGGGGTGGGGGGGAATTCTCTGCTAATGGGGGGAATTCTCTGCTAATGGGGCTATGACCCCACGCCTGTGAGAAAACAGGCGCGAATCACTCTGGACTTTCCTGGAGAAAGTCCAGAGTGATTCTCCATTTTGCATGGGGCTAGCAGGGCCCTGGAGCGCTCCTCGCAGCTCTGGCTGCCGATACGGGGCTCTGCACTTCCGGCCGCGGGTCCGCGCATGTAGAGGCGGCGGCTCTGCGCAACATGGTGCCCCCCTCTCCCCTCCCCGAGATCACACACAGCCTCTACTAGCCCCCGGCAAAACAGGGAATCCGTGGCCTTTTGATGCCAGTTTTCTTGACGTAAAAGATCATGGGCTGGATTCTCCGCTGGCAGGATGCTCCACTTTGTCAGCAAACCGGGGGTTTCCCGAGGGTGTGGGGCTGCCCCACAATGGGAACCCCATTGACTAGCTGGTGTAACGGAGCATCCCGCCGTCGTGGTAAAACAGAAATGTGGCGCGGCGGGGTGGAGAATCCACCCTCACAGCTTCCCCGACAGCGTGGGGACATAGTCCCAAAAACTGAATATCCAGCTCCCTGTCTTTGAAATTCATAAAAACAAATTCACTTTTCCATTCTGGGTGGAAATGGTCAGTTTTTGCCCTCTTCTTGGACATCCCTGTCTCCTCGCTCGTCGTTTTGGCTTTAGAAATTTAATCTTAGCAACAGGATAAAATGAAAAGCCCAGTTTATTTCACATGTTGGCGCAGTTCGACCATAGGCAATGAGCTGACAATTGGACAGCGGCCACAGCAGTTCTGTGGCAACATTGTAGGTGGATAATTGGTTTGTTTTAACATAAAGAATTGCAGATTTGTCTATGTACCGACACTTTGCTCTATTTTTAAAACTCTCCAGCAGCTTGCATTTGTGACCCACGGTCACCACAGTTTAAAATAAGACTACCGAACAGAATCGAGGCTCTTCCCATTCTCTCTATTTACATTTCTAAAAAAGTGTTCAGATCAACTTTTCAGGCCCTCGGATTGGCCTGTCAGTCACAGTCAGCTGGTTGGAAACCACAGTAATGACAGATTTGAACAGGATGCTTCAGTATTACCTGCATTTATTGGCCCATCATAAGCTCCTCTTCACCTGCCTTATGCAGCACATGGGGAACCGAGCACCTTTGTGACATGCACTTACGTAAAAGGGCAAAATAGCATATCATGAGAACCTGGCTTTTTTAACCTTGTTAGAAGCATTGGAAAGCTATTTTTTCATTTTAATTCCAAATGTAACATGAATATTAAAATTGAAGCAGCACCAGTAAATACTTGAAATTAAAAAAACAGTCTGAATAGCATTGGCTCTGAAAGGTTGTAGAAGAGTATAATGTAAAAGCAAACCATTGGAAATCATGTATGCTTTAAGCAGTTCCTTCACTGACTTGCTGGATAAACCAGCCATTTGCCATGGCTCTGAGCTGTGAAAATAAACCAGGAAGGTATCAGCTTTGATACCTGGTCTGTTCTGAAATGACTGATCTCAGCCAGTATAATATTATGTGTTCTCCAGTTGGTCTCCGCACTGTGGGAGGGACAATAAATCAGCTCCTGTTTACTTTACAATGATGCTTGCTGGAAAGTGTGTGTACTGTGCATGCATACTGATGCATGCAAGGATATGAATGGAATCCAATTGCATTATTTATGTGTTAATAACATTCCAGTGCTTACTTTTTAAGCTGACACATGAATGCACAATAGGTATAGGAATGTTTCCTGCATATTTGTCATGATGGACCATAGCCTGAATTACTTACTGACATTTTGAACTTGTAAGACACGTGTTTTTAAAAATGGACATACAAGCCAATGTAAATTCTGAGAATATAATTCAGTGACGGTAGAAAATTCCCATGTGGACATACTCAGTCCCAAGAGAGACAGGAGAATGTCGCACCCTTTTTCAGAGAGGATGAGGCAATGCAATGACTGAACAGTAACCTCCTGTGGAGATAATGGAAGTTGATTACCATCTCAGCAGAAACTATATCCTCTGCATTATACCCCAGCCGTGCTCGCGTTTTCACCCTTCGAGGAATACACAAGAAAAGGGGTTAAAAAACGACTTGCAACTCTGGTCTGTGCATGCTCGTCTGGTTTTCCAGTAGTTCACCTATGCTGCTGTGTGCTGTGAAGGGTCACAGCTGAAGAACATTCACTGGTCACCCCTGGTGGTTGCAGGTAATGTCCCTCTCTGATTGCTGGACGCAAGTCAAATCAGCAAAGCCACAGTTGAAAAGAAAGCAGGACAACTCCTTTCAGTTGAATTGCAGAACCAGGAATCTTCAAAAGATTCATTACACTGCTGAAGTAAGTGCTACCGGAATCTCACAGTATAACGGCAACAGCATTTTACCATCTACTCCTCAGGGACAAGATAAAGACTGATCCGTATATTTTTTTTATTTTGAATTTTGGACTCACTTCTTATTTCTAATCTGTGTGTCTTGGATAGTCCCTCAGCATTGAGGATGACCTGCTTCCGCTCTGGGGATGTGGGCTCTGCGTTGGCTGTCTAGTCCAATCCTGGATCCGCAGACTCTACCACAGGTTTGGCAGGTGGTGTTGATGAGGTGTGTGGGTGCAGTGCTCTGGATTCTGCGCTCTCCTTCCGCTGTTAAAGCTTGGCTTCCACGTGCTCCACCCTACGACACTCTAGGTGATTGGCATCTTCATACATACCAATTTGCGTTCCAATTTTGGACTCTCATTTCTTTTTTTTAAATATATTTTTATTGAGATTTTGTGATTTTCTTTTACAAAGTTTGCAAAAAGACCATACATTTACATATCATGTCAGAAGTACCACCCTCCCCCCACCCCAATATCAAATAACAACCCCCCTCTCCTCCCCCTAATTATTTAAGTGTTTCATTGGCGTCATGCTCCAGATTACATTTTTTCAGGGTTGTAATTATCAGCATGCTTTGTAAATTAACCTTGTTGTTACCAACTTAGGGGGTTGTATAAAGAAAGGGGCAGGTTCATTCTGCCTCCGCTGGGGGGCATAACAATTTGGGGATATCCCACCCAAAATTTCACACATTGGGATTCATACTGAGACATTCCCACAGAGTGGACAGAGGGTAACAAATTGAAGGACCTCGCCTAAGGCCAGTTGTAACAATTTTGCCGATAATCATCGACAGGAACAAATTGAGGCTTGCAGCGGGTGAAGGCACTGCAGCAATATTTCAACCATAAAATTATTTTTAGTTGCCATCTTTATTTTAAAGTTATGATTATGGGCTAGCATTCAATAGCATTCAATGAAATACGGTGGTTGCCGGTATGGGTAACGATAGCTGACTGAACAAGGGATGAAGAGTTGAAGGAAAGAAACACTTGGTGTGTGCAGACCCATCAGGTTTAGGGGAAGAGAGAATGAAGGATGGAAAAGAAAGCTGCTGGCGATGTTATTTTGGTTAGAACGTATGATCATTTAAAATAGTAGGTGTAGTGTGTTGTTAAGCGATTAATGAGTTTACTTCTGTAAATGAATTCTGATGATGAATCCTCCCCCACCCTGTAAAGCAGACAGAAAAGTAATGAAAAGCATGGCTGGGTGAATAAGTAAACTGAGAGACAATAGGTTTGGAGACATCATCAGTCTTTATCGTCTCAAGTCTCCTGCCAGTTTCTCCAACATGGATCTTGACAGTTTTTATACCTGATGAAGCAGGGGGCCTTTTATTGATCCTGAGATGATGCTTGCTGCAACTGGAGAAATGGAGGATCTGTTTTAGCTGAGAGAGCGATATGCTAAAAGGCATGTTCATACATTGATGGGACAATAGTGGAGTAAATAGATAATTCCTCATTGGCTTTATTTTCAATACCTCATTTCTGGTCATTTTGTGAAAGACCATTATATTTCAATCAAAAGGGAGTGCAAGGCAAAACAGACATTTATATTGAAATTTCTGCTGTGAGGTAGAAGCAACTTGGATGACAACTTGAACACTATTACGATCCCAGAACAGACCCCAGCAGTTGCTCGGATACTGGACAGAAACCCCAATATTTTATATTAATTTTGTAAGACTATGAGGAAAAGATGCCTCGCTGCAGGTGTGATTTCACAAAACATAGGAATATGGTACATTAAAACAAACTTTATTACTAACATATATTAAAATATCTTTAACATCGCACCAGAAAATAACCTCCAGTTACCCCTTAAACAACGTTGATTTGGCGGAACAGTTGTGCAGTGGTTAGTACTGCTGCCTGACGGCGGTGAGGACCTGGGTATGACCCTGGCCCACTATCCATGTGGAGTTTGCACATTCTCCCCATGCCTGTGTGGGTCTCACCCCCACAACCCAAAATGATGTGCAGGGTAGGTGGATTGGCCACGCTAAATTGCCCCTTAATTGAAAAAGGAATGCTGATCAGCGCAGTGGCACATTAACCCTTAACTATTATATTTATTTCCACGCAAACAACTAAAAAATCTCAGCTCGCAATCCACTGTCATACCGTTAGCACTTCGGAATACCTGTTTTACAAATATGTCCTTTCTGAAACTGCCTTAAAGAAAAGAACTGACTCCTGTCAGAACCATGCAGAAACTCTAGCTGTATTTCTCTAAAAGATGCTTCTCAATTTGTTTCAGCTAACCTTCTGAACAGACCATTTTGAACTGCTTGGAAAGACTGATTATCTGCCTACAGACATATCTTTAACCAGAACAGCAGTGGGAACAAAATGCTTGACCTCTGCTCATAGCTTCATCTAGAACTCTATTGAAACTCTGCTTACCTGCAAAATGCCTGCTGCATTAGCTCCACCCAGTAACTACATTATCTTACCAAGCTGAAATCTAATTAACTCTACAGGGAACCCCCTTAATCCAAACAAAATTGCATTAGCCCAAGCTTTTTACGATGCCCTAATTGCATCCCTGGATCCCAAAGCATATTTGCTTTTCGCACCACGATTCTTTTAAAACATGACTGCAGCAGTCATTCTTACACTAACCCAGGCTTTTAACCCTTACTGCACCAAATAGCTATAATACAATGGGTGGGATCTACCCGAATGGGGACAAAGTACTGTAGTGTGCAATGATAGCTGGATATTTCCCGACGCTCAAAGCGCTGTGAAACACCCCACCATCTAATGCCCATCCAGGTAGACCAGGGGCTTCAGCGGGGAACTGTCCGACGAGGCCGCACTTTGCCCCATTTTCTGCACTGAGGAGCTCTGCTCACCGGAATCCTCATGCAGCGAGAGATTGCACTGCCATTTGTAAATGGTGTCCTGATCTCTCGAGCCCCCAAAGTGGCCCCTGAAACGCCCCCCCCCCAAGTCTCAACTCACTATAGGGGCCCGTGGGCCCCCAAACCTCTCCCACACCCATGCAGGGCGTCCCCAACCCGATCACCACTGTGCGACAAATGCGAGCTTGGCACCTTGGCAATACCAGCCTGGAAGTGCCTCTACCAGCTGGCAGTGCCACCTGGCCACCTTGGCAGTGCCAGGCTGGCAACCAGGTGGCATTGCCAGGGTGTCAGACTGGCAGTGTCAGCATGCCCAAATGGCACCAGCAGTCTCATGGTACCACCCTGCCTAGAGGGCATGTACCTGGGGGCTTTGGATCCCACGGGTGCCGTTCTGTCAGGTCCCCGTTTGTTTGGTGAATGTTGTTCATTCGAGATCTACAAGGCTAGATTCCACTCCTTGGGTAGATCTTGGGAATGCATATTAAAGTGACTGGCTGCCTCACTCTTAATATGCAGATTTGCCAGAAAGTGATGGGCGGGATTCACATTGCGACGCTTCATGAGAGCCTATTAGATCTTGTGAGGCATGGCGAGCCAGGTAGATTCCAGATGTGGGATCTCCCAGCATCTACCGATCTTGCTCCGCCATGCCGTGTTGTTTTCCGGATGCAACACAACCTGTAGACCCCGCCTAATAGATCCGAAATTCCTACATTCCTCACAAGGCAGAATTGGATGAACCCAGCTGGCAAATAATTGCAGTCATCCGCAAGTCGTGAATCTGTTCCAAGATGACTAATCGCTGTAGAGTGGTACATATTTTTTGTCAGAGTATTCCTATTTGTAATGCATTAAATTGCTGTATTCATTAAAAATTGATTATTTTAAAAATCAAAGTGAAGATCTGTGTGCCATGTTAACTTATCAACAACATAGTTCAGGTACCTTTTAGTTTAGATGCCATTGGCAAAGGATCACCAAATGTGATAAATTATGTAAGAAACACAAGTCACTGAATATTGTTCTTCTCTGCACATGTAAGAGAATCCCCAAATTACAATCACAAACAGATTGAAACTGCTGCTTTCCAACAATCGCTGCTTCCTGTTACCGACTGATGGAAGTCTGTGGTTAACGTATTGAATGAGTATGGTGACGCTGGCTATTTTGTATGGTCCCCTAACAAAGGGAAACCCTGGATCCGGTGCAGAGGTGCATCCACAAGGTAAGTATGGTTGATCCCACGGGGGATAATCACCTGGAACGATCGGGGACTTAATGACCCAATGAAAAGATTTACAGTCTTCGCCCACTTTAAAAGTATGAAAACCGACATTTTTTTGTGAGATGTGGGCATCAAGGCCAGCATTTGTTGCCCATCACTAATTGCCCTCGAGCTGAGTGGCATTTTAAGAGTCAACCACATTGCTGTGGATCTCGAGTCATATGTTGGACCAGCTAAGGGCCGGAGATTTTCTTTCCTGAAGGACATTAGCGAACCAGATGGGTGTGACATTATGATAAATGTACAGAACTGTAAGGATATCAGTGTTGTGACAGAAAGCAGCGATTGTTGTAAAGCAGCAGTTTGAGTTTGTTTGTGATTGTAATTTGGGGATTCTCTTACATGTTATGTCCAAATCAAACACTGGAGGGAGCTAGATGCAGAACTATATAAGGCATCGATGCTAAGCCTTCTAGGAGAGAGGTTGAGGAGAAAGCTAGAAGACACAGGGTAGGAAAGATAGTGTGAGTGAGAGCAGATCATAGTCATAGTATTAGTGTAGAGATTAGTAGTAGATGAGTGTACGTTGTATGTTTATTATCAACTGTTTATTATATAGCAGTAAGTATCAAATCCAATTAAGTAGTGTATATAAATCTTCAGATTTGTTCAATATAAAAGCTAGTTGTGGTCTTTGTGAACACTACGCCAACCATCCTAGGATTAGAACCACAAAGAACATCACAATGTTTTTTTTTAATGACAATCTACAATGTTTCATGATCTGACTTTTTATTCCAGGTTTTTTTATTGAAATGAAATGAAAATGAAAATCGCTTACTGTCACAAGTAGGCTTCAAATGAAGTTACTGTGAAAAGCCCCTAGTCGCCACATTCCGGCGCCTGTTCGGGGAGGCTGGTACGGGAATTCAAATTTCATCATTTGCCCTGGTGGGAATCGAACCCTGGTCTCCAGCACATTACCCTGGGTATCTGGACTACTAGTCCAGTGACAATGCCACTACGCCACCGCCTCCCCCTCCAAAACAAAACACAGTTTCCTGTCACAACGTTGATATCAACTGATGAAAATCTATGGTTAAGTTACCGTATTGAATGGCTACAATAGTCAAGGTAATTAAGATTTATTCCCCAATGCAAGTTATGCTTTTTCCGCTCATCTATTGTCCTTTAAAGTTGCTCAGATTGGCAGCACTTTAATACTTAACTGTTCCGCTAATTATGTGATTTGTGTCATTTTGTATTTGGTTTTGTCCATTGTTACACTTCTCTCTGATGCCTGTACCACGTGACCCAACCAGCAACACTCACATCATGTAAATGAATTTCTTAAAATGTGCTTACAGCTGGCATAACAGAATTGAAGCAACAAGATCAAGAGGGGGCCAATTTTATAATTGTTTATACATATATATGTAAGTTGCAGCAAATTCATAAAACCAGAGCTTGCAAAGAGACCTGAAGAGCCAGAAATAAACTGCTGTAAACGATCAACCCCCCTCCAATAAGTCAGGAACATCCTGTGCTCTAAACGCCACTCCCACATCGTAATGGCTACTAAGTCATGCACTAGAACATCCCCAGCAACTGCAAGTACAGAGCCTTGTACTAATTTATTTCAAGTTAAAGCAGGATGTCAAAATGTATTTGCAAAGGAATTTTGCACTACCATACTGAGCATCTTGCATGCCTTGGTGATTAATCTGCAAGGTACATTCAAAAGTTAATTCGACTAACACCAAAGAAACCCGAAAGAGCTAAAAATCTCCAGCAAACGGTTGCAACAAACAGAGAAGGAAATCAAACTGCTGGAGGAGGAGCTGTGAGACTCCTAATGGAGATAAAGAGGTGACACTTCTGAAAGCTGCCTGTAGGTGGCAGCAGGGAACAACAACTGGACCTGGGTGAAGACAGTCCTGGCTAGGCCAGGTGGCAGCAGGGAACAACACCCAGACCTGGGAGAAGACAGCCCTGGCTATGCCAGGAGATAAAAGGGCAGCTCCAGGAACAGGAGGGTGGTTGTAGAGAGTGAGTGGAGTGGTGAACAAGAGACTGAAGGTGACAGACCAGGAGAGACGAGAGCCAGAGACAAAGGAGCAGAGCAAGTGGAAAAGGCAAAAGAGTAAGCAAAAGAGGCAGAAGGAGCAGAGCAAGCAGCAGAAGCAAAAGAGCAAGCGGAAAAGAGACCAAAGGAATAGCAGCCACACGCACCAGCCAGTTTTGAGGAAGAGCCAGAAACATTCATATCAGCTGGACTTTTCTCCCTGGGGATGGTGAGTAACCTCTTGCACCCCACAGGAACTCCCAATTAGAGTGTTGAGGTTTTGGGGTGGGTGAGTGAATATATACGTTTATGCTTGTAGGCATTAAAGTAAATTCATATAAAAGTAAGAACTTTTGTGTTGTTTAGTCTCTTGTTTTTATAGAATAGTATTTTTATAACTAGTGTTTGTTCGATTGAGTTGTAGAAGGCCTAATTTTCTTGAATAAATTATTTAATTTTAAATCTACCATTGTGGTCTCACCTTTCTTTCACTGCTCTGGTTGAGTCACAATAATTGCCGGGACACAATTCCATAGTTGAGGACCCAAAGGGAATCCAAATGCTTCAAACACGCTCACTCAAGAGGCTCTTGTGAAGTTGCGCTCGTGCGGCACTTCTTGGTGACATTTCACCATCACAGGAGAGAGACTCGGGCTAAGGTGGCAGTCAAGGTAACTGGTGTGGCATAAGGACAATCCCACTGGTCAGGCATAAACAGTGAAACTTGTTCCCTCTTGTGAAGCTGTCCCAGTGTGACACTTCTGAGTTGTGGTTTCAACACCTGCAGGAGAGCGACACCCAGTTATCTGACACCCAATACCAGCCTGTTGTGGAGTAAAGGAAACCGTTACACATATGAACATGTTACCATAGTGCCAATCCACCTTCTATTCCTCCTCTTGCTTAGAAGTACCTTAAGTGCATCATAGATCATTAGTAATTTCCTCAATGCCTTGGATGCTGCAAATATCTTCAACACAAAGAAATACATGAGAACGGCACTATGAACATAGAACATAGAAAATACAGCACAGAACAGGCCCTTCGGCCCACGATGTTGTGCCAAACCTTTGTCCTAGATTAATCATAGATTATCATTGAATTTACAGTGCAGAAGGAGGCCATTCGGCCCTTTGAGTCTGCACCGGCTCCTGGAAAGAGCACCCTACCCAAACTCAACACTCCACCCAACACCAAGGGCAATTTTGGACATTAAGGGCAATTTATCATTGGCCAATTCACCTAACCTGCACATCTTTGGACTGTGGGAGGAAACCGGAGCACCCGGAGGAAACCCACGCAGACACGGGGAGGACGTGCAGACTCCGCACAGACAGTGACCCAAGCCGGAATCGAACCTGGGACCCTGGAGCTGTGAAGCAATTGTGCTATCCACAATGCTACCGTGCTGCCCTTAAGAACAAATAAATCTACTCTATCATTTTACAGTAATCCATGTACCTATCCAATAGCTGCTTGAAGGTCCTTAATGTTTCTGACTCAACTACTTCCACAGGCAGTGCATTCCATGCCCCCACTACTCTCTGGGTAAAGAACCTACCTCTGATATCCCTCCTATATCTTCCACCTTTCACCTTAAATTTATGTCCCCTTGTAATGGTTTGTTCCACCCGGGGAAAAAGTCTCTGACTGTCTACTCTATCTTCCCCTGATCATCTTATAAACCTCTATCAAGTCGCCCCTCATCCTTCTCCGTTCTAATGAGAAAAGGCCTAGCACCCTCAACCTTTCCTCGTAAGACCTACTCTCCATTCCAGGCAACATGCTGGTAAATCTTCTTTGCACCTTTTCCAAAGCTTCCACATCCTTCCTAAAATGAGGCGACCAGAACTATACACAGTACTCCAAATGTGGCCTTACCAAAGTTTTGTACAGCTGCATCATCACCTCACGGCTCTTATATTCAATCCCTCTGTTAATGAACGCGAGCACACCATAGGCCTTCTTCACAGCTCTATCCACTTGAGTGGCAACTTTCAAAGATGTATGAACATAGACCCCAAGATCTCTCTGCTCCTCCACATTGCCAAGAACTCTACCGTTAACCCTGTATTCCGCATTCATATTTGTCCTTCCAAAATGGACAACCTCACACTTTTCAGGGTTAAACTCCATCTGCCACTTCTCAGCCCAGCTCTGCATCCTATCTATGTCTCTTTGCAGCCGACAACAGCCCTCACTATCCACAACTCCACCAACCTTCGTATCGTCTGCAAATTTACTGACCCACCCTTCAACTCCTTCATCCAAGTCATTAATGAAAATCACAAACAGCAGAGGACCCAGAACTGATCCCTGCGGTACGCCACTGGTAACTGGGATCCAGGCTGAATGTTTACCATCCACCACCACTCTCTGACTTCTATCGGTTAGCCAGTTCGTTATCCAACTGGCCAAATTTCCCACTATCCCATGCCTCCTTACTTTCTGCATAAGCCTACCATAGGGAACCTTATCAAATGCCTTACTAAAATCCATGTACACTACATCCACTGCTTTACCTTCATCCACATGCTTGGTCACCTCCTCAAAGAATTCAATAAGACTTGTAAGGCAAGACCTACCCCTCACAATTCCGTGCTGACTATCCCTAATCAAGCAGTGTCTTTCCAGATGCTCAGAAATCCTATCCTTCAGTACCCTTTCCATTACTTTGCCTACCACTGAAGTAAGACTAACTGGCCTGTAATTCCCAGGGTTATCCCTAGTCCCTTTTTTGAACAGGGGCACGACATTCGCCACTCTCCAATCCCCTGGTACCACCCCTGTTGACAGTGAGGACGAAAAGATCATTGCCAACGGCTCTGCAATTTCATCTCTTGCTTCCCATAGAATCCTTGGATATATCCCGTCAGGCCCGGGGGACTTGTCTGTCCTCAAGTTTTTCAAAATGCCCAACACATCTTCCTTCCTAACAAGTATTTCCTCGAGCTTACCAATCTGTTTCACACTCCTCTCCAACAATATCGCCCCTCTCATTTGTAAATACAGAAGAAAAGTACTCGTTCAAGACCTCTCCTATCTCTTCAGACTCGATACACAATCTCCCGCTACTGTCCTTGATCGGACCTACCCTCGCTCTAGTCATTCTCATATTTCTCACATATGTGTAAAAGGCCTTGGGGTTTTCCTTGATCCTACCCGCCAAAGATTGTTCATGCCCTCTCTTAGCTCTCCTAATCCCGTTCTTCAGTTCCCTCCTGGCTATCTTGTATCCCTCCAATGCCCTGTCTGAACCTTGTTTCCTCAGCCTTACATAAGTCTCCTTTTTCCTCTTAACAAGACATTCAACCTCTTGTCAACCATGTTTCCCTCACTCGACCATCTCTTCCCTGCCTGACAGGGACATATCAAGGACACGTAGCACCTGTTCCTTGAACAAGTTCCACATTTCATTTGTGTCCTTCCCTGCCAGCCTATGTTCCCAACCTATGCACTTCAATTCTTGTCTGACAACATCGTATTTACCCTTCCCCCAATTGTAAACCTTGCCCTGTTGCACGTACCTATCCCTCTCCATTACTAAAGTGAAAGTCACAGAATTGTGGTCACTATCTCCAAAATGCTCCCCCACTAACAAATCTATCACTTGCCCTGGTTCATTACCCAGTACTAAATCCAATATTGCCCCTCCTCTGGTCGGACAATCTACATACAGTGTTAGAAAAGCTTCCTGGACACACTGCACAAACACCACCCCATCCAAACTATTTGATCTAAAGAGTTTCCACTCAATATTTGGGAAGTTAAAGTCGCCCATGACTACTACCCTATGACTTCTGCACCTTTCCAAAATCTGTTTCCCAATCTGTTCCTCCACATCTCTGCTTCTATTGGGGGGCCTATAGAAAACTCCTAACAAGGTGACTGCTCCTTTCCTATTTCTGACTTCAACCCATACTACCTCAATAGGGTGATACTCCTCGAACTGCCTTTCTGCAGCTGTTATACTATCTCTTACTAATAATGCCCCCCCCCCCCCCCCCCACCTCTTTTACCACCCTCCCTAATCTTATTGAAACATCTATAACCAGGGACCTCCAACAACCATTTCTGCCCCTCTTCTATCCAAGTTTCCGTGATGGCCACCACATCGTAGTCCCAAGTACCGGTCCATGCCTTAAGTTCACCCACCTTATTCCTGATGCTTCTTGCGTTGAAGTATACACACTTCAACCCATCTCCGTGCCTGCAAGTACTCTCCTTTGTCAGTGTTCCCTTCCCCACTGCCTCATTACACGCTTTGGCGTCCTGAATATCGGCTACCTTAGTTGCTGGACTACAAATCCGGTTCCCATTCCCCTGCCAAATTAGTTTAAACCCTCCCGAAGAGTACTAGCAAACCTCCCAGGATATTGGTGCCCCTCTGGTTCAGATGCAACCCGTCCTGCTTGTACAGGTCCCACCTTCCCCAGAATGCGCTCCAATTATCCAAATACCTGAAGCCCTCCCTCCTACACCATTCCTGCAGCCACGTGTTCAACTGCACTCTCCCTATTCCTAGCCTCGCTATCACGTGGCACCGGCAACAAACCAGAGATGACAACTCTGTCTGTCCTGGCTTTTAACTTCCAGCCTAACTCCCTAAACTTGTTTATTACCTCCACACCCCTTTTCCTACCTATGTCGTTGGTACCAATGTGCACCACGACTTCTGGCTGCTCACCCTCTCCCTTAAGGATCCTGAAGAAACGATCCGAGACATCCCTGGCCCTGGCACCCGGGAGGCAACATACCTTCCGGGAGTCTCGCTCGCGACCACAGAATCTCCTATCTATTCCCCTAACCATTGAATCTCCTACAACTATTGCTTTTCTATTCTCCCCCCCCTTCCCTTCTGAGCCCCAGAGCCAGACTCAGTGCCAGAGACCTGGCCGCTAGGGCCTTCCCCCGGTAGGTCATCCCCCCCAACAGCATCCAAAACGGTATACTTGTTTTGAAGGGGAACGGCCACGAGGGATCCCTGCACTATCTGCCTGTTTGTTTTTTTCCCCCTGACTGTAACCCAGCTATTCTTGTCCTGTACCTTGGGTGTGGTTACCTCCTTGTAACTCTTCTCAATCACCCCCTCTGCCTCCCGGATGATCCGAAGTTCATCCAGCTTCAGCTCCAGTTCCCTAACACGGTCTTTGAGGAGCTGAAGTTGGGTGCACTTCCCGCAGGTATAGTCAGCGGGGACACCAGTGGTATCCCTCACCACCCACATCCTACAGGAGGAGCATGCAACTGGCCTAGCCTCCATCCCCTCTTACCTATGAGCAGTGCACATTTGAGAATCATGTCACAATGTGCATTTCAAATAATCCATTGGTTCACCAAACCCTAAAAAAAGAGTTGTCAAAATTAATTTGTGATAATAGGAATTCAGTTTAATGAAATGAAATGAAAATCGCTTATTGTCACAAATAGACTTCAATGAAGTTACTGTGAAAAGCCCCTAGTCGCCACATTCTGGCGCCTGTTCGGGGAGGCTATTATGGGAATTGAACCGTGCTGCTGGCCTGTCTGGGTCTGCTTTCAAAGCCAGCGATTTAGCCCTGTGCTAAACAGCCCAGCCCCTAATTTGTGCTGACATGAATTTCAAAGACATTGATTATTGTGCATTTCTGTTTCCATATCCTGTCAGCTTTTATGTATTAACAATTAACGTACACAAATATTGGCAAATTATTGTGGGTGTTCCTTGTAAAGTTTTGATCTTTGAAGAATAAACAAGAACAAGTTCACATCACAGTATAATTACAGAGCTCTCTAAACGTAATCCCTGGATGTTTGCAAAAAGTAACTACATGTATTATCGAGTTGAATGAGAGGCATAGTATCAAAACGGCGTAAGCAGCTATCACTTTCAATTAGGAACACTATCTGTGCAAAAGGTAGGGGGGCTAAACTGGATAACCCCTGAAAACAGGATTGCGATGTACCCTGCTCCTGTTAGATTTAAAGCACAATTTTTCTTCCTAATTTACAGGATTGTTACAGGCAGCAAGCACTAAATGCACTATTTGGATGCATGCATCAGCAAGGGGCCCACTACTGACACTTGCTAGGAATACTTCAAGCTAAACCACTCTATGTAAAGGGGAGGTGCCGTGTTGCTGAACAGTGGGAGTCCTGTAGAAACAATCTGATCTGAGAAAGATGGAAGAATGGCTGTACATCATTCCCCATTGTTGCTCAGGAGTCATTTGATTTTTCTACCGTGTGATTATTGATAAAATAAAATCCATAGAACCATTGTAAAGTATGGTAGCTTACCCCTTTTTCGGGAGAGTTTGAGGAGGGGAGGGTCATGTGACCCATAGGGCCAATCGGACAGGAGCGTGTGAATTCCAGGGCTGTGCGGATTTTACTATTCAGAATTAGGAGTTGTGGGGTTTATCACAATCTCTGTAAATAGTTATTTGCCTCAATAAATTGTTTGCTACTTAGTGATTGCCAGTCGTTCAAGATACTACAATTTCAAAGGCATATTTTCGGTCAGATGAGACAACGAAGGAGAATCAGTAACCCAATTTGTGACTGTTTTGAAGCAGGCATCAGATAGATGCAACTATTCAGCAATGGATCTGAATAACCAGATAATGGATCAGGTGGTCCAACTTTGCAGGTCAGACAAATTGAGGCGTTAGCTGCTGGGAAGAGGAGAATTAATTAACATTGGATGATACTTTGAAAATACCAGCTGCATTGGAAGCAGTGGATGGACAATTTCATAAAGAACGTAACAACATATGAACCGGGAGTAGGCCATCTGATCTGGCCCTTCGAGCCTGCTCTGTCATTTAATGAGGTCATGACTGATCTTTTGTGGACTCCGCTCCACTTTCCCGCTCAAACACCGTAACCCTTTCTTCCTTTATTCTTCAAAAAACTATCTTTATCTTAAATATTTAATGAAGGAGCCTCAACTGCTTCACTGGGCAGGAAATTCCAGATTCACAACCCTTTGGGTGAAGAAGTTCCTCCTAAACTCAGTCCGAAATCTACTTCCCCTTATTTTGAGGCTATGCCCCCCAGTTCTGCTTTCACCCGTCAGTGAAAACAACCCCCCGCATCTATCCTATCTATTCCCTTCATGATATTATATGTTTCTATAAGATCCCCCCGCATCCTAAATTCCAACGAGTACAGTCCCAGTCTACTCAACCTCTCCTTGTAATCCAACCCACTCAACTCTGGGATTAACCTAGTGAATCGCCTCTGCACACCCTCCAGTGCCAGTACGTCCTTTCTCAGGTAAGCAGATCAAAACTGAATACAATACTCCAGGTGTGGCCTCACTAACACCTTATACAGTTGCAGAATAACCTACCTAGTCTTAAACTCCATACCTCTAGCAATGAAGGACAAAACTGCATTCGCCTTCTTAATCACCTGTTGCAGCTTTTTGCGACTCGTGCACTAGGACAACTAGGTCCCTCTGCACAGCAGCATATTTTAATATTTTATTTAAATAATCCCTTCTGCTATTATTCCTACCAAAATGGATAACCTCACATTTGTCAACATTGTATTCCATCTGCCAGACCTAGCCCATTCACTTAAACTATCCAAATCCCTCTGCAGACTTCCAGTATCCTCTGCACTTTTTGCTTTACCACTCATGTTAGTGTTGCCCGCAAACTTGGACACATTGCCCTTGGTCCCCAACTCCAAACCATCTATGTAAATTGTGAACAATTGTGGGCCCAACACTGATCCCTGAGGGATACCACTAGCTACTGATTGCCAACCAGAGAAACACCATCTGGACACCTCAGTTATAGATTGTGAACAGGGTCGCAAAGGGGTTCTCGTTTTGGGAGTCAGACTCCAAGTCGTCATCTTCTCCCGGATGTCAAACTCTCGAGTGTATCAGGGCTGATAGGGCTGCATGGTGTGATTTCGGATCACTCATCGTTCCGGACGAGTCTACAAATCATCTCTGCCAGTAGGTGGTGTCTAGTTCTGTGGGGACGGAATCGGGGTCGTCATTGTAGGTCGGTGGTCGGTGGTGGGGTTTGTTTAGGAAAGTGATCATGAAGGGATCACTCGAATCGTGGTCCGATTCGCTGGGTGTGGGTCCTGTTGCATGGGGATAGTAGGGAGGCGTGCTGTGGCTATTGTCCGAGTCACAGTCGTTGGCGCTGCTGCTGCTGTCTGTGGGTGTTCCGGGGCGGAGTGTATATTTCGGGGGTGGAGTCGAGGTTGAGTCCGTGGCTGGGCTGG